>NW_027205893.1:140000-657500 GCF_024711535.1 Dipodomys merriami | reverse complement strand
TATTTTTTCTATTGCAGGGTCTTAATTCAGGCCCTGGGAACTCTAGCTTGAAAATCTTTTCCTCAAGGACAGGGATCTTAGCCTTCACCCAAGGTGCAAAAGAGTTACATGGACAGTGAGCTCAAATCCCAGCAATGGCAGAAATACTGGCCCTAGTTCCAAGACAGTGACTTAATATTTGTAACAGAAACAGTTATGTTTATTCAGTTCCATACTGAAAACTGAAAAAAATCAGTGTAGAATTTTGTACAGCTACTCAGACATCCACCCCTTAACCCCAAAGTTCTTCTTGAGCACTACATAATTTTTTGTACGTTTTTTATTTTAAAAATGTTGTACAGATGGGTCACAGTTACATGAGCAAAGTAATGAGTACATTTCCTATTGAGCATTGTTGCCTTCTCATTTGTTTTTCCCTGCCATCCCTTCCCTCTCATCTTCACAACTAAAACTTCCCTGCTGAGGTCAGTGACTTATTTATTTTTGGCTTGGCATGGGATTTGAACTCAAATATTGGCAACTCTGCGCCTTCTGTCACATTGCTACAGATTCATCAAGACTCTGAGTTCAAATCCCAGGCTATTAAAGAAAACTGGCAGAAATTCCAAACCAAGTAGCTTTATTATTTCAATTTAGTTAGTTAGTTAGTTAATTAATTAATTTTGCCAGCCATGGGGCTTGAACTCAGGTCATGGTAACTCTGACTCAGCTTCACTCTCCCTAGGGTGGGGTGCAGCCTCGAGACCCAAAGCTGATCGTGGGACCCTAGGCCCAGAGGGATTGCAGGAAGTAAAAAAAGCAGAACAGCACAAAAAGTGGGGAGCTGTAGAGGGCTCAGGGTTTTACAATTTTTTTATTTACATGGTGACCATCCTGGGTCTGAATGACATGGTTTCAATGTGGACCTGGCCTGCCATTACTGATGGCTGGCAGGCTATCAGGGAAGCCATAAGCCAACATGTCAACATAGGCCCTCGGTTCAAATCCTAATCCTTACATTTACCAATGGCAGGAGATCACAAGAGACTCGTTCCTATGCATAAGAATACAGATTGAAAGAGTAGTTCATGCATTTGTCTAGTCTAAGATTGGATGCAATAATTCTAGGATGCTGATTGACCTTAATTAATAGTTTATTAAGCATGAAAAGAATAATATTGTTTCAATGGAGATATAATAATTACCTAAGAGTTGGTAGGAACGTAGTAGATGTCATTAGGTCATAGATAGACAGCTCTGGAACTCTTTAACAATATATTTTTATTTGTATACCACTTCTGCCTAGCCATGTATTTATGTTTAGGCTAAACTTTGGGCTTGATTTCAGTGCCTGGGAAACACCTGACAGCTTCACTGGCTAGAGGCTTCTGTGCTCAAACTCACCCAATCATGAATTGGGCCTGCTAGTCCCTGAGTTCAGATCCCAGCACTGCCAAAAATTTAATCTTTGAGTAAGAAGCCTAGTGTGACACATATTTTCCTTTTCTGGGAGAGTCCAGGGTGTCAGGCATGATAAAGAACACATTTACAAATCTAGATGGTATGTGATATGATGTAAAAATTGTAATAAATGGATAAATGGTATAGGTGTCATCAAAGACAATAAAATAAATTGTAAATAAATGGATAAAAAAAGAAATAAAATGAATAGCAACACTAAACGTGATATGGACTGCACATCTGTATGGAAGTATAAATGCTACCAAACCAAACACAGTATCTACTGAACATCTGTATGGAAGTATAAATCCTATCTTTAAAATGTATATAAGGAGTATGTTTTCCATGCCTGAAGCTTGAATTCAGCCCACCCCCATGAGAAAGCAATGGCAGGAAATCCTGAGAAACTGGTTTCTGGACCAGGAAAAGTCATGGAGTGTGATCGATCTCATCGAATGAGTAGTTCATGCATGATGTGACTAGGAAATGATAGGCAAGACTCATGGGGTATCACTTATTTGTAAAGCAGTGTTGATTAAGCTTGACAATAATCATCACAGTCATGAAATGAAGACATCTGGAAAGATCCAAGAATCATTAGACACATGGTAGATTGGATTCCATCACAGGTTTTTGTCTCTCCTACTCTATACAACTGTGTACTCATTTGCATACTACCTTCAACTTATGAATGGATGACTACTGTGTACCCTCCTACCCCACCTGGGGGTCCATCTCAGGTCCTGGGAGCGGCCTTACTCCTTAGTAGCTCACAGGCTGGTGTGCTCACATGGACCCATTCGTCAATTGGGTCTGCTGGTCCCCAAGTCCAGATCCCAGCAGTGCCAAAAGATTCATCCTGATGTTGGAAGCCAATTGTTGCACCTGTGTTCCTTTCCTGTGCAAGTCCTGGGTCTCAGCTAGCATGAAGAATGCATGGGCCACCCTGTGGCCATGGGAATAGGTTGTTATCATGTGAGGCAAATTATACCTGTCATCATATACTGAAGAAAATACACAATACATCCATGAATAGCATACAAAATAGAATAACTACACTAAATTCACAATGCAGTCCACACATGGATTTGAATATACATCCCATGTTTAAATGATGCATTCAGGACAATTGTGGCCTCCCTGTTCCTCAATCTCTGTTCCTGGGACCCGACCAGCTCCTTAGTGGCTCACAGTCTGGTGTGATCACGTGGAACCATTGTGCAGTTGGGCCTTTTAGGCCCAAAGTTCAAATACCAGCACTGCCAAAATTTACCCTGTTGTGAGAAGCCAGTCATTGCACCAGTTTTCCTGTGCTGTGCAAGTCCGGGGTCTCAGCTAGGATGGAGAATGCACAGGCAACTCTATACTCATGGGAATATGTTGTCATCCAGGTCACCACAGTTATATCTGTCATCCTATACTCAAGAAAATACACAATACATCACTGAAAAAGACACAAAATAAAGAGAATGACTACACCAAATGCAAGATGCTGCCCATCCATGTATGGAAATATAGAACCTCTGTTTAAATGATAAATTTATGACCATATTGGCCCCCACCAGGGCTTCATCTCAGGTCCTGGGAACGACCTACCTCCTTAGTGCCTCACAGGCTGGTGTGTTCACCATGACCCATTCACCAATTGGGCCTGCTAGGGCTTGAGTTCAAATCCCAGCACTGCCAAAAGATTCACCTTGATTTGAGAAGCCAATCGATCCACCTGTTTTCCTGTCCTGTGAAAATCCTGGGTCTCAGCTAGGTTGGAAATTCTATATAGACAACTCTATAGCCATTCGAATAGGTTGTTATCCATGTCAGCATAGTTATATCTATCACGATACTCAATAAAATACACAATACATCCATGAATAAGACACAAAATAAAAAGAATAACTACACTGAATGCAAGATGCATACCAAACTTGTAGGTAAAGAGAGATCCTATGTTTAAAAAAGGCAGGCTTGTTATTTTGTCCAGTACTGGGACTTCAAATCAGGCCCTTGATGAGGCCTGACATTCTAGTCTTCAAGGATGGTGACATTTCACTTGCCCCAAAGTGCAACAGAGCTACCCAGACCTCAGTTCAAATCCAGCACTGACAAAAGATTCATTCTGTTGTCAGAAGCCAGTCGTTGAACATGTTTTCCTCTCCTGTGAAAGAACCGGGCCTTCACTAGGATGTAGAATGCATAGGCAACCATATAACTATGGGAACAGATTGTCATCCATGTCAGCACAGTATACCTGTCACCATACTCAGTAAAATACACAATAACTCCATGAATTAGACACAAATTAAGGAGAAGTGCACCGAATGCAAGATGCTGTCCACACATGTATGTAAATGTAGATCCTATATTTGAATTACGAATTTATGACTAACTGGACCTCCCTGGGACTCGATGTCAGTTCCTAGGAATGGCCTATCTCCTTCGTTGCTCACAGGCTGGTGTCCTCACCTTGACCATTTCCCCAATTGGGCCTGATAGAGTGTGAGTTCAAATCTCAACACTGCCAAAAGATGAATCCTGATGTGAGAAGCCCATCGATTCACCTGTTTTCCTGACCTGTGAAAGTCCTGGGTCTCAGCTTGGATGGAGAATGCATAGGAAACCCTATAGCCAGGGCAATAGGTTGTCTTCCATGTAAGTTCTGTTATATCTGTTACATTATTCAGTAAAATACACAATACTTACATAAGACAGAAAATAAGAAAAAAAGTACACCAAAGGAAAGATACTGTCCACACATATATGTAAATATAGATCCTATGTTTAAATTATTAATTTATGACTATCATGGCCCACCCTTGGGATCAATGTCAGATCCTGGGAATGGCCTAACTCCTCTGTTGCTCACAGGCTGGTGTGGTCACCTTGAACTATTCACCAATTGGTCCTGCTAGGCCCTGAGTTCAGATCCCAGCGCTACCAACAACTGGATCATGCAGTAAGAAGCCAAGTGTGAAACTTTTTTCCTTTTCTCTGAGAGTCCTGGGTGTCTGGCATGACGGAGAACATGTCTACAAATTTAGATTCATGTGATAGGATGTCATCAATGTGATAAAGGGAATGAGTGTCATCATAGTAAAATCAACGGTAAATAAGTGAATAAAACCAAAAGTACAAGGAACAACCACACCAAACGTGTATGGACTGAACATCCATAGGTAAGTACAAATCCTATATTTACAATGTATATAAATAGTATCTTTTCCAAGGCAGGGGCTTGAATTTTTGCTTAGATTACAGGCCTGACTTTCTTATCTTCAATTATGGTGAGCTTCCGCTTCTTCCACAGTGCTGTAGATTCACCTAGACTCTGAGTTCAAATCCAAAGCCTGGCAGAAGAAATGGGGTGAATTGCAAGCCAGGGAGCTAATCTCTTTTAATTATTTTTTGCAGCAGGGGGCTTGAACTCAGGTTGTGGTAACTCTGCCTCACCTTTGACACCCTATGCTGGGGTGTAGCCACTGGACCCACAGTAGATCCTGGGATCCTAGACTCCCAGGCCTTGTGTGGCAAAAATGTACAGAAAAAAATGCAGCGAGATGGTCTTTTTATGTTTTCTTATTTTGCACAGTGACCCTCCTGGGCCTGAATGACACTGTTGCAAAGGGTACTTTACCTTTCATTGCTGAAGGTTGTCAGACTATTGAGGAAGTCATAGGTCCACATTGCAATGTAGGCCTTGATTTCAAATCCCAGTCATGACACCAATCAATGGCAGGAGATACTAAGAGACTCTTTCCCATCCATGGGAATAACAAGGTAATATTATCAATGTCACAGTTGAATGAGTTGATGGTGAATGACGCGCCTATAAAATTAGACAGCATCATTTCAGAAGACTGACTTTATTTAATATTTATGAAACATTACGTACAGTATGCAATAATTTCAGGATATTGATTGATTTACTTAATAGTTTGTTAACCATGAAAACAATAAGATTAATTACATGGAGGCATTATAAATACCCAGGAATTGGTAGGAATGTAGTCTATATAACTGAATAATGTATAGACATCTCTAGCACTCTATATCTGTATTTCAATCTGTTCTTATTTTGTCAAACGCTGGGGCTCGATCTCAGGTACTCGAGACTGCCTGTCAGCTCCATTTGCCACAGGATGGCAGGTTGACACTCACCCATTCATGAATTGGGCCTTGAAGGCTGTGAGTTCAGATGCCAGCACTCCCAAAAAATTAATCATGTAATAAGAAGCTGATGGTGACACATGTTTTCCTTTTCTGTGAAAGTACTGGGTTTCAGGAAGGACGTGCAATACATATGCAAAACTATATCCTATGTAATCAATGTAATCACTGTTCTATGTGTCATAATAGTTAATAAAATGAGTAGTCAGTACATGAATAAAACAAAAAATAAAATAACTACACTGAATGCAATATGGAATTAACATATGTTTAAAATATAAATCATATATTTAAAATGTAAACAAATAGTATGTTTTCTAGTGGTGGGCATCGATTTCAGGCCTAAGAAACAGACTTGAATTTCTTGAATTCAAGGAGGCAAGCTTCCCCTTCCCACACAGTGCAACAGCAGGGTTACCTAGACCATGAGTTCAAATCCCAGTCCTGGCAGAAAAAAAATGGCATCTCAGTGCTATGTGATGCCCAATTCGTAGGTATTTCATTTGGCCTCCATTTAATGAAGGTGATTGTTTAAATGCTTCATAAAGTATTAATTAATTTAAACCAGTGTCCTATTATGTAATTGTGTATAATTTTATCCTCTAAACATTCAAGTACTGCCCATTTAATCATGACATACATCACATTCCTTTGGTAATCATATGAGTATGATGAATTTCATAGGGTGTCCTGCCATTTGTTGGTGGCAGGACCAGGATTCAAGCTGTGGGCTCCAGCTCCTACCACTTAAACCTGAGGATAGGGAACTCACAGGTCTTTCCAAGAACATCAGCAAAACCAGGCATCCGTGGCTCTCAGCAGTCCTCCTTAAAACTTACAAGGCTGTGAAAGGAGGATCATGGTCAAAGTCACCCTAGGCAGGAAAGACCTTGAGACTCCTGTCCAACTTGTGCCATCAAAGACAGAAGTAAAGCCGTGTGGCTCCAGTGGTAGAGAGCTAGCCTTGATCAAAAACAACTCACAGATTGTGCCCAGATCCTGAGTTCTAGGTCTGGGAACAAACAGACGTACACAACAATCTGTGCAGCCATCCGGCTAAAGTGGGTCACTCTCTTGTCCCCAACTGGATTGGACAGAGTTCCCTGGGAAAGGGGCTGCCTTCATTTTGAATCCACCCATTCTGCCTGCATCAGAAGATTCCAGCCACCCCTGTATTGTTTCATGGTTCTTTCTGACCAATGGGATAGAAGAATGGTGGCCACGCCCACATTCCTTGCTTCCCACTAGCACCTGGATTCACTCTGTTTGTTGACACCACTACCTCCCCTCCGACCCGGACTGCCCCTCTCATGTTCCCCACAGTATGGCCCATGACCTGCCACAAATGGGCCCCAGGGGTGGGGGTGGGGGTTGACCCGAGGATGCCACCCCCATCCCCAGTGGATATTGTCCAGGATACGGGGAGATGCAGGTTGGGTGAGGAGTGGGCGCCAAAGATCCCCTGGCCTGGAGCAGTGGGAGCCACACAGCAGCATATCTGCGCCCTTCCACTCCCTGGTGGGAGCCCAGTGGCTTTAGTCAGAGGTGGGGAGCAGCATGTCTACACCTGCCTTCTGGGTTTTTTTCCTTTTTTTCTGGGGATGGGAGGTGTTGGAGGCAGAAGATAGACACCCTTGCTGTGTGAAACCTTGTCTTCTGTGCTCAGTCAAACATTCACCTGAAGACAGAGAGACAGACAGAGAGAGAGAGAGAGAAAGAGAGAGAGAGAGATTGAAAGAGAGAGAGAGAAAGAGAAAGAGAGAAAGAGACAGAGACAGAGAGACATAGAGACAGAGAGACAGAGACAGAGACAAAGACAGAGAGACAGAGAGATAACCTTTTTCCTTGTACAGCCTGACTGTGCTCAGGTGAGTGATCAGTTGGCAAATTGCAGGTACTGCATGGAGGAGTCTTCTGTCACCTGTCTGGATGTGTGTGTGTGTATGTGTGTGTGTGTGTGTGTGTGTGTGTGTGTGTATGTGTGTGTGAGTGTGTAGAAGTGGGTTGTAAAAAGGAGGCCAAATGCTTTGGTAACTTCTACCTCTTATCTTTGGGGCATGTATGGGTTTCACAGCTGAGGTCTGGGGGCCTGGAAGGGTGAGAGGCTTGAAGGGGACACAGCACAGTTAAATTACAAGAACAAGGGATCTGTGTGCAATGGAACTGTGTACTCCCTTGGGCCTGGTTGGTAGCAGTGGGAGCTTGGGAGGACCTGGGAGTGTGGCCTGCAGGGGATGGCTTCCCAGGAGGACAGAGAGCATGGCCAACTCTTAGTAAGGATATGAGTTCTGCTAGTATGGAGCGCAACAGCATAGGTCAGTCTCTGGGTCTTATAATGACGTCTGATGGGTGAGGCCAACCCTATTTTAAATCTTGAGCTGTGATCTTCAGATCTCAGCGTCCTGAGTACCTAGTATTATAAGCATGAGCCTCTGGCACTGGGACTCTGGTTCTTTTTGGTATATTAGGGTTTGACCTCAAGGCCTTAGGCTTGCCAGTCAAGTCTTCCACCATGCGAGTCAAGCTTTTCTGTCTTGGGCATTTCTGAGATGGAGAATTAATATATGCTCATTCTGGGCTGGATCATGGTCCTCCTATCTGTGACAGGCCTGAGCCACGAGGCCCGTTCTTCTGTAGTTGGGATGGTAGATATGTAGCGACATGCTCAGTCATTGGTTTAGATGGATTGTCCCAAACTCAGTCCACGGCAGCCGATTCTTGACCAGATGTGAGTCTCTGGGTTGGGCCTCAACCATTGGACTTCAATCTCCTCATGGGACAGTTGTGAGGGAACAAGGGATTGATACAGAGGGATCTCTGGAGCAGGGACAGGCACAGAGGGAGGGGCCATCTGATACTGTTCTTGGCAATTCTGTGAGCATATGACAGGAAGATACCCGGAAAGATCTCAGATAGTGTGTGTTATTAACGGTGCAACAGTTATGGGATTATGAAACAAAACATCGCTCTCTTTATTACTCTATCCCCATGAGTAACAGGATCCTTCACTTTGTTCAGTTTTGAAGCTGGGGAAACTGAGGCACAGAGAAGCCTGGTGACCTACTAATGACTCCCAGCTGACAGGAAGCTCGGCCTGACTTCTCTGCCATGTTCCCTAGGACAATGGGTGCTATTCAGTCCACTTCTTGTGGTGGGAAGTCCACTTCTTTTCAGTCATGGGGCTTGAACTTTGGGCCTAGGGCAGCTCCCTGAACTCCTCAGCTCAAAGCTACCACTCTACCACTTGAATCACAGCACCACTTCCAGTTTTTTGGTGGTTCTTTGGAGATAAGAGTCTCACAGGTGTTCCTGCCCAGGCTGGCTATAAACCACAATCTTCATATCTCAGCCTCCATTGTACTTAGGATTATAGGCCTGAGCCAACAGCACCTGGCTTAAGTGTAATTCTGACCTTCTTTCTTTCGCTTTCTCTCTCAGGAACTGATTCAATGGGTGCTGGAGGAGGTGGTCCAGCATCCCCATGTGGCTGGAACCAAGGTGGTCCTCTCATTCTCGAGGTAGGCTCTGGGTCAGGAGCTGTCTCGCTCATTCTGTTGTACCAGCTCCATGAGGTAAGTCCCTCTGTGCCCTGGCTACACTGTGACAGTCATCTATTGTCCATCTAGCCTTACTGGACTCAGTACTGTGTTCAATGCTCTTTTCTAGCAAAAATTCCTGGCTAAAATTATGATACAGAGTTATAGAATGAAAATGTAATGCCATCTTAAGAAAGTCATTTAGCGTTTTGGGAATGTGGCTTCATTGTATGGTTATTGCCTAGCATGCATGAAACCCTGGGTTCAATTCCTCAGTACCACATAAATTGAAAAGGAAACACTGGAAGTGGTCCTGTGCCTCAAGTAGTGGAGGGTTAGCCTTGCGGAAAAAAAAAAAAAACGCTGAAGAATAATTCCCAAGCACCGAGTTTCAGCCCCAGGACTGCCAAAACTACAGCAACAACAACAATGAACATTTAGTTAGTAAATGCGAAATAAAGAACCCATACTTGGAATATATAATTGCTCCTTCCATACTGATACCTGACAATAGTTCCTAATACATGTACTTTACCTATGTTAGGATACTGTGTTGAAAAAATGTTTTGTTCATTAGGTCACGACAATTAATGCTAGGAATGTGCTTAGATGTCAGGTGAAGATTAATTCTGGAAATTCAAAGATTCCAGGCTTTTGAGTGGGGTCACTGCTAATCATAATGAGAAGGATAGTGTAAGTGAGATTCAGAAACTATTTTGGCCAGTCATCTTACAAAAAAGGCGGAGGCTAATTAACAGTATTGACAGAAGAGAAGGAATAACCCCAGATGGAAAGAATAAATTATAGTAACTAAGGTATAGAAGAAACCGTTCTAGGGAACCATTTTTGCTTATTAAAGAACTAGTTATCAACTAGGCTAATTCCTCATTGCCTTTGGCATTCAAAATCTCCTAGGCTAGTTCTTAATCTCTGTGTGATGAATGTATCTCCTATGCTGATCTTTCATACCTGATCTCCTTTGCTTTCTAAAAATCTGTCTTGCTGTATTTATCTATGAACATTTCCTAATACTAAATACACCTACAAAGATGAAAGAGGATGCTAATGTAAGAGTCCCATAGCTCATGAGTCATTTATGTAACAAAATGGAAAAGGACATATTTATTGCTACCTTAATTATTCTGAAAAGCTGCAATGTCATATCATATGGTTCATATTTCCATTCTTTGTCTACATAGTGACATTAAGTGCACATAAATGCAAATATGAGCGGGGTGCTGGTGGCTCATGCCTGTAATCCTAGCTACTCAGGAGGTTGAGTCCAGAGGATTGTGGTTCAAAGCCAGCCTGGTCAGGAAATTCCATGAAACACTTATCTTCAATTAACCCCAGAAACCCGGAAGTTGTGCTGTAGCTAAAGTGGTAGAGTGCTCAAGTTGTGCTGAAGAGCTGAGAGACAGTGCCTAGGATCAAGGTTCAGTCCCCACAACCAACAAAAAAGTGCAAATATAGGTTTAATTTTCCCCCAAAGGAATGATGAAGTCAATAGTAATCTTCCCAAATGATTTAGTAGTGCACCTACTTTTACTGGATTATTTGTTATGGCTTCTTTGCTAAACATATTCTCTTCTTTAAAAATTGTCAAATATTAGCTTTATAATAAACTTCATCTAATATTTCTTGGTTCAAAAGAGTTCCATAGAGTTGATGTCACTTAGCTTTTTTACTGTCTTAGTTCAAAGCCAACCCAGGCAAGAGAGTCTGTCAAACACTTATCTGTAATTAAACACCAAAAAAGCCAGAAGTGGAGTTTTGGCTCAAGCAGTGGAGTACTAGGTTTGGTCCAGGTAGGAAAGAAAGACAACTGTTCAGGGACAGGGGCCAGTCTCTAAGTTCAAGCCTCAGAACCAGCACAAACTAAACAAACAAGCAAACAAAACAAACCCTGGGTATTTCTTTGGGACTTTCCTTAAAATAGTGGTGGTCCGAGAAGAGGCTGCTTTTGCTGATCATACTCACTGGATTCCTGCTTTTTTGGAATTCTTATTGCTATGGAAAACTCAAGACCAGACTAAAGGAATTGAAAACTGATTCCTGCAACAAGAGAATCATCTCAGGAGTGAAACATCCATCCATAAGACACTAAAGCCTCCATGTCTTTGCTTCTTTGCAGTGGAACACTTTTAAAACAAAGTTACTTCCTTTTGTTCTATGCCTGCCTTCAAATGGCATATTGTTTCCTTTTGCAATACTCTCAACCAGAAGTTTACAGACAAGTTTTATATGAGTAAAGGACACACTCAAAAAAGTCATGGACAGAGTTTCCTTCCAGCCTTCGATTCTTTTCTTGTACAGTACAAAGGAACGCAATAGTTAACTTGAACTTTGTCATTTCTCTATGTTAAATTCCTCTCCTGGGATCAGTTTCCACATCCAGTAACAGTTACTTCCACTTATTTCCAGTAACAATTTATGGTGCTGATCCAGAAAAAAATGAATGTTTTCTGGCTTCTTTGAAATAGCACAATGACACTTTTGGACATGAGGTAACACATGTTTCAGAGACAACTTAGTAAAGACAAATGTAATTTAAATTGCTTATAAATACATTATCCATGAGAATATTTTGTTCAAACTTCTCATGTGCTCTGTAAATTAAGGTGAATTTTAAATGGTAAGAAGGTTCTCAGATCATTTTTTGTGAATCTATATGCTATGCATTAATTTCCCAACTGTACATGAGTTAACAGTAAAAGAAAAAATAGCAATTATAGGAGAAAAAGAAGTTCTGTGTTTATGTATAAGTGTTCAATATAATATACAAGACTCTACAAATAAAAATTTGAAACAATAAAGCCAAGTCCCTTATGTAGATTTATGGGAGTGATATAGAGAAAGCATTACCCCTAAGTGGAACATGAAGCATGAGGCACTCCCTTTCTAAATCACGCTTGCTAATCATGTAAATGTGCCAAAAGGAGAATGGAAGAATGATTCTGTTTCCAATGCAAGTCATATATGGGAGAATAGACTTAACTGGAAAAAAGAGTCTATCTTGAGGGAACAGGAATTATACTAGCAATGAACCTGGTGGCTAAGATCACATTTCTTTTTCTTTCCTTTTCTTATATTCCTTTTTATTGCTGTTGTTTTTCATGGCACTTGAAATATGGGACAGGGCGCTGTCATCTGAAATGCAGCTCAAGGCTAGTGCTCTTCCACTTGAGGTACAGTGTCACTTCCAGTTTTCTGGTAATTATTGGAGAAAAGAATCTCCAGGACTTTCCTACTCGTGCTGACTTTAAAACCCAATCCTCAGATCTCACAACAACTTGGTTTATGATCACATTTCTAACAGTGTACACTCAGGATATGTAATGTATATGTTCATCTATCTTTATATGAATTCTTGAGTTAAAAATCTGGGCTACAGTTAGACTTTACACTCACAAAAGTGTTTGAAGTTTAAAAGTTGATGCTCCTGGAAAAATAAAACCTAAGAATGTAAAGGAGTCTCGGAAGTTCAATTTGCATCCAGCTTGGACAGTATAGGCTTTGAGACACTACCTATAATTAAACAGTAAAAGCTGGGATAGCAGTCACGAGCAAGATTGCTGAATTACAGCTTTAAGTTTTGGCATACATACACACATACAAACATACACAAACACATAGAGGCACTTATAGGTGCACACAAAAATACACAAATGAAACAACTCTCAGAATATGTAGTAAAGTTAGAAAACAATAGAAAATAGGTCCTGAGTAAGACTAGAATCAAGTGATAATTTTTAATATTAGAAAGTCCTCAAGTGAACTTTCCCCCAGAAGTTGAGAATATTACATAGGTAGGGAACAGAGATAGTAAGAGAGTCAAGCAATCATTCTTAACGGGATAGGATACATAGTGGAATGAATCAGGGAAGCCTGCAGGTGCATCTGAAAATGTTCATATCCTGTGTCAAATGTTAAAACATCTTTGAAAATAGTACATAAACAGTCTGAGCAGTCAGTCTAGTGGATAAAATCATAAGAGAAGTTCAGAATTTCTAGTCTGTTTCTAGATTAAATAAACAAACTATGGCAGGGCAATGTGATACAAGCCTGGAATTCTAGCACTCAGACAAGAGATAAGAGAGTGGAATTACATAACGATACCTTCCCTGGACCAGGTAGAATAATTTTGTCTCAGTAAAACAAACCAAACAACAAGAAAGGAATACACAGTTGGAAGTTTGGCCTAATTTTGTCATTATGTTTTGAGAAGTCAAGTTTCCTATTGAATGCACCCCATACATATCCTCACTTGTGTTTTAAATGCTTTTATCATTACAGAGCATTCGTAGATGCAAAACAGCTCATGATTCCCATCCCTCATTCTGTTGGATTCCAAATAAATGTCGAAGGATTACAAAAGCTTAAGTCTGGAGAAATAGCAAAGTTCGTCTAATATAGGACTTTGTAGACCTTGTTAAATTAGAATTTAGATTTAAAATATATTTTTTGGATTTGTTTGTAATTTCATATTCTATAGGATACTACAAAATTCTTTTAAAGTACAGGGATTAATTGAAAAATTCACAAATAATTCTGGCATTCTATTTGCCTAGATATTCTTTCACAACAGTTATAATTAGAACATAGTTAATAGATAATTTGCAGAATTCATGTATACCATGTTAATATGAATAATCTAGACAGAGTTGCCAAAAATGGATGACATTAGTTTATACATTTAGAAAAACCAATTTTTAAAGGTTTGGTTTAATATGGTATGAAGAGAGTAATTGTGTGACATCTTCTTTCTTCTACCTATATGTACCACAGGAAGCCATTTCCTTATTTACGCGCCTCTGTATACATGGAGAAAAATGCTAGGTTTGGTTTTTTTTTCAATTTTGTTTTTTTTTTATTGGTTCATCCTAGAACTTGAACTCTTGGCATGGACAAGGTCTCTGATCCTGTTTATGCTCAAGGCTCAATCCCTACCACTTCAACCTCAGTGCCACTTGAGTCTGGCTTTTGCACAGAAGTTTTTTGGAGATAAGATTCTAAGAAATCTTCCTGTCTGGGAAGGCTTTGAATCATAATTTTCCTATCTTAGCATACTGAATATCTATGATAGTTAAAAAAGTCTAAATATAAATAATATTTACAAGTGTTCTGATCTCAAGAATTCCAGTGGAGGAAAAATGATGCAGCTCAGTTTATTGTGGTGTTCTTTTCAGAACAAAGAGGGTGTCACATTAGAAAAGGTGTAGTAATTTTTCAAAATAGAGATAAGGTATTCATGATGTGAATTAAGGAATTTTCAGGTGTCCCTTACAAGTTGGAAACTGTTGGGCTAGGATGACTTTATGGCATAAATCTTGGGATTGATGGTCATAGACATAATAGCTTACTCTTATAAACAATTGCTTACTCTTGAAGAATTAATTATTACACATGCTTCACAGTTTTATCCTCTACAAGAATGTGGCTATTTTTCTGTTTACTTCTCAATCTGTAACACCCCATTGGAAACTGCATCTATTGCAGAATTGCATAACATGCAAACAGGTACTGTTTTAAATCTCTTAGGAATGTTGAGAATTTAAAAATGAGTAGTTGTTAGTCATAGGAATTTTGAAGAACACATATATTCTGTCCTCTTAAAAACTTACTTACTTTTAAAATGATGGGTTTCCATAGTATTAAACTGGGTCTGGTCGTGGGGCCTGAACTCTGGGCCTGGGCGCTGTCCCTCAGCTCTTCAACTCAAGGCTAGCGCTCTAGCACTTGAGCCACAGTACCACTTCCGGCTTTTTTCTTTTTGCTTATGTGGTGCTGAGAAATCAAACCCAGGGCCTCAGGCATGCAAGGCAAGCACTCTCCCACTGAGCCATCTTCCCAGACCCTGTTTTCTGTTTTAGAATGAGAAAGTACTAAATTTATTATTTTTTGAAAAATTTGGCAAGTATATTGTGAAAATAGTGTCTAGTTGGATAACATTCAAGTTGATGAACCTCTGATAAATAAGGGGTAATTAATTCAAATTAGAAGCCAAATAGTATTGATTTTTAAAATGTTACTACATAAAGAATTATATTTACTGTACCAATACAGTAAAATTACATTTTACGCAGCTTATTTTTTCAATTTTATTATCAAATTGATGTACAGTGACTTTACAGTAATTGTAAGGTAGTGAATAAAAAACATTTCAAACTTGTTACCCCTCCCTCATTTTTCTCACAGTTTTTCTTCACCCCTTCACCCCTCACAAGTTGTAAAGTACATTTCCAACATATTGTCTTGTGAGTATTGCTATTGCATTGGTTTGCTTTTTGTCCTTTGTCTCACCATTATGCTCACCATTGTCTCACCATACAGCAGGGATAAACCATAGGGGAAAACCCCAAAGAAAACAGAAATCACATAGTTCATAAAAAATAACAACCACAAGTGAAAAAAAAATCTGGTTCCATATCTTGGAATTCATTTTGCTTAGCATCAGCTAATATGGTTACATATATGCATAACAAAGCCACTGGAAAATAATAGCTGCTTGGATACTATATCATGAAAACAGCATGTTAACATTTTGATGATAAAGGTGGAATTACGATTGGTGAATTTGTGGTTCTGATAAAGGATTTTCAACAGTTTTAAATTTATGGCAGGTAAAATTTAATATTTCAAAATTTTTAATAACTTAGCCTATTAAGAAAATTTAAAATTGCCTGGAAGAATAGGCTTTCATGCAAAGAAATCCAAGGAGACTTAGTAGAGAGGGAGCAATGTGGATGACGATGGCTCTTTTTCAAACTAAACAAACAAACCTCAGAAACCTTGCTGTAAATCCTGTAGGTTCCCTTGGAATTGTCCTTACCCAGGAACTATATTCTCACTGTTTGAAAGAAGGTTGTATTGGAATTTAAATTAAAAGTTCTTAAAAAAAATAAGGCATCAAAATTTGTGAATTTACCTTTAATTACCAAACAGTAATTCTCTGAAAAAGATAATTTGAGTCAAAATATTTAGGGAGAAAGTGCCCTCCACAATGAAAGAAGGTGTTGGGATTACACATTTCTGTTTGTAACACTTTCCACAATGTCTTTGGACGTGAAGCAGTGAAACAGAAAAAAATTTGATTGGATACTTCAAACCAATGATTTCACATTTCTAAGTGGCTCACAAAAAATAATATTCTTATTAATATGAGGTAGTGAAGACTTCTTTTATTACATATGCCAAAAAGTTCAGAAAAGAATTGAGCAAATGGAAAAATTAATAATAAAAGTTTTCTTAGAAGCCTTAGCTAAGCGTATTGACTTCAGCAGTCAAGGGAGGTCAAAACTTTTTGATGTAAATTGTGTTAGTATTTTTACTCCCTAAAGTGATTTTACAGAGCCCATTTGGCTCACTACAATGCAGAACTGATTGAATGAAGACATGAAAATACATTCCACATCCAAATGAGGCAACTTGAAGAGTTTTAAAAGAGAAATAATGAAGATGTAGCAGTGGTGGAGCCCGTTGGTCCTTCAGCTTCGCTAGACTGGAAGCCAAGAAGCTGTGATTAATTGGAACTCTGACAAGAGCTAAGAGTAGGACATAGAAGTATGACATAGAAGCATTTTCCTTTTGTAACAGACACTTTCTTCCAAGGTATGGGTGATTTAACTCTATTCTCCTCCATACATCTTGGTGAACAAATGCAAGACCAAGAGAAAAATAATCTATTAAAATAATTTTGCATAGAATAACTTCACTGTTCCTGATATGGTATCTAAGGAGAATCTTAAGAGAGAAAATAAAAAATGCAGTATTTTTTGGTTTTCTCTAAGCATATTCTTAGCAAAATATATCTTTGAGGTTAGACAATTCTGATTGAACCAACAAGTGATGGAGTACTTATTTTTGTGGTCACTTTAGACACAAGAAGTCTTTCAAGGTAAAAGAAAAAAATATATAGCCAAATATTTGTGATCACAGCCTCTTGGACTGTTTTCTGGAGACAAAGTTTTACATTAGATTTCTCCTTATTAACATAGATGTTCTTTCATGGCAACCAAATACAAGAGGGAAGTTTTATGCACTCACTTGTCCAATTAAACAGCATGAAAGAAGAAAATGGCAAATAATATTTAATGAAATTACTTTGACCAATTACTTTGACAGAAGAAAGAAGAAAAAATATAATTCAAAATCAATTGACTTAAAAGTATGAAGAAAGAGTAGTGAAGAGAGATTAGAGAAAATATAGAGGATTGTTTTCTCTCCAGTGGAGTAATGGGTTCTTGATCTTGTTTCTTCCATTCTAACTCACAAGCTACCAAGTGTGTCTCAGGACTGGATTATCCAGTTCAGACAGAAAACTCGTAGAAGTAAGATACTGTATACAGCAGATATAGGTGATTTATAACCTTAGACAATCTATTTAATTCTGTTCAAATTTCTCCCCTATCCCAAACTTCCGTCTTTGAACAGTTTGTTTGCTTTTCCCAAGACTGCCCTTCATTAACTGATTAAAATTTTGAGTGGTCATATTCATACTCTCTAGAGATTTCTGTTTGGTTGTGATTTTTGTGTGTTTTTGTTTCTAGTTGTGTTTTTTAACTGAATTTTAAAAGTTTGTGCAATTGTGTTACAATTAAATATATCCATCTAATTGTCCAATGCTCCTAGATCAGAGTCACTCCTTCTATCGTTCTCAGCCAAAGCTTTCTCCAAGATTTATTTCCAATTTACCACTTCCTTCATCATATGTGTACATTCAGTATTCTAGCTGTATTTGCTCCTTGTTCATTTTTCATTCATTCTATGTCTTTACTATAATTCCTCTTTGGTTTCAACTTCCTGATAGTCATTCTGTTAAACTGTCTATTAATACTTTGAAAGGTTTATATACATTCCCTGGAGTTTCAATCCTGCATATTCTTGAAATGATGTCAGCTTATATTTCCATAATTCATTCATCTGCAGCAACAATTTGCAAGACTGGAGACGGGAAGCACCTAAACATGACTTTTTCTTAACCGTTTGAAAGATTATTTAGTCAAAAAGAAAGTTAAAAAATGGCTTAGAATGTATTACTAACTGCATTTTTATAAATGGCTTTGTACAATGGTGTGATTCTTTTATTTTACATGGAATAATATTTTATACTACCTATAAGTTTTGGAAAAAAAAGAAAATTAAAATTTATTCCTAAATAGGAATATGATAGAAATAGAAGACAGATATTATGTTTGTCATATCTCTGATTAGTACCCATATTGAAGACTTAAAGTCATATTTCTTACTATGTTAGACAGAGGGAAAACATAAAATAACATATGATAAGGCAACTATTTGTGATTGTTTAAAATGTACCTTATTAAATGATGAAATTTATTAGCTAACATTTGGGTTTGAAATTTAGGAGGCTGACATATTAAACACATTTCTGAAAGGCCCATACTGAAAAACACAAATTGTGGGTGGTACTATTTCTACACTTTAATGAATGGTTGAACATGTTTGGCATTAGTGCTGTGAAATAATTCAACTCTATTGTAACTTGCTCCCTACACTTGAAAAACTTGTATTGTCACTAAGTATCATCAAATTGTCAAATGTTATTTTGGCAAAAGTGATTTTAAAAAGTTTATTTGAAAAGGAATATACTTTCAGGAGATTAAATGTAGATTATCATTGGTTTGAGAGTGACATTTTTATACCACAGAACCATGTTGTACTGAAGTCCCAGTGTTTTGAAGCACTCCTTAGTGATTCAAATATTTTTCTGAATTACATTTGACCTCTAAGTCAAGTTTTCGGGCTTTGGTAGAACAATTATAGATCTATCCTTCTAGGAACTATTTTTTTGCCCACTCATGTTGGACTAAAATCTTTCGTTAATCATAAGTGAAGGGTATTAAAAATAATCTTATGACACTTTGTGAACTTGTTCACTCATATGGGTTGGTCATCTGTAAGTTGAATGTTTGAATTACAGTACTTTCTCTCAAATTTTGTGATCTCATCCTTCATTTTAAGTTGCCTTGCATTTCACAATTGCTTACTGCTAATTCCTGCATCTCAAGGAATTGGGGCCCTGAAATATAGGAAATGCGAAATTGAGATGGATCTTCAATTACTTTGTGTTGATATGTTGCATGGGCCTTGGTGAAAACTCTTGCCCCTGTTATCTGATGATGCAAGTAACTGGGCCTTGGGATCTTAGGACCCATGGGTACTGCAGAAGAATAATATTTTTTAGACATCTTAGCAAAATTTGGGAATAATCAGTAAGAATGCTTCAGAAATATGGACAAAAACAGTTTGGGACAAGCGAGTTAAAACAATAAACAGAGCAGCAGAGTAAAATCCATTACAGATTAGAGGAAAACATTGTTTTTTTCTCATGTGGATTCAGAAGACCAAGAACAGTTATAATGTATCACAAGTTTATACTAAAAAGAGTGCATTGATACCTTTCCTAGTCTAATATATATTTGAAACCTAAATATTTATATTCCAATTCTATTTATTGGAGTAAATAAATATCAATTTATTTGTCAAATTATCAACTAATTCTATTAAGTTTCATTGTGAAATATAAAATCAGCACATATAAATATAAAATATATAACTATATATAATATGATTAAAAGACACACGTTTTGTATTGTTCTGTTGTAGTTACTGCATCAAAGGCAACTCTGTTTTAAAGTATGATTCCATTATCTCTACTTCAGTGTTTGATAGAGTTAGAACTAAAGCTTTATCATTTGTAGATTTACAGCATGGAGGCAAGAGAAAACACTGTGATTAAAACATTATCAATTTAATGCCTAATTATGCGGAGAAACATATGCACTTCTCCTGCAACTATGAAAATATTTGGTGATAAAAAGGCAGTAGTGTAAGTTCCTGCCAGGAACTTACAGACAGGCCAGGACATTAAGTAATCATGCATACGAACAATTTTTTCACCTTCTTGGCTTTAGCTACTTTTAAATGGAAGGTATAATAAACAATTATATTTTGATAAAATACCTTCTCGTCTGAACAGTTCTGTTTGAACTGTTCATCTCTCTATGATCCCTTATAACCAAGATTAGTTTTGTTCTAGTAAGAAAATCTTTGCTGTCAGGGTAAGGTATTCTGGTTGGTCTCTTCCCACATGAAAGAAGGGTAAAGGCTCAGGTAGACATTTGTTCCAGTAAAACTTCATTTGGGAAAATGTCAGCTGAAGAAATTTAGAAGTAGCTCTTAAGCAACGCTTAGTTTGAATCCATTAGGTCCACAAAGCTGGATAAATAAGTACTTGAAAAAGCCATCATCTTTGGACCTAACTATAAATAATAGAGAGTATGATCAAATTCCAAATAAAAAGATTTAAGATACTCATTGACAAAAAAAGATTGCAAATGTGAGCAATCGACTGATCAATATAATTTTTTCCACTATTCACAGAATTTTAGGGAAATAAGATCAATAGCATTGTTAGGAACAATAAGGTTTCCTTGTTACAAGTAGGCACCCATAGATATAAGCCTGTATAAAGATTGCATCATTAACTATTAAATTTAGAGGATATTACATGCTTCAGCAGCAAGTATACTCAAATTACAATACAGAGATTAACATGGCACTTGCACAAGTATAATATGAAAATTTGAGAAGTATTCCATATTTTTCATTCTTCAGATGCAAGAAATGAAAAAAAGTGATTAAAAAGTTGATGACAAAATTACAAGTGTAACAATACCCGTAATTCATATAATTAAATTAAGTTTGACATCAGTGTATTAAATCACCTCAGAAAGGCGTTTACATAGCATAAACTTTACAAAACTTTTCAAATTAGATAACATTGTCATTTTATCCCAAAGAAAAATAATATTAAGACCTAGAAAAAAGGACTCAAACTGTTTCTATATGGAATACAATCCAAAAGGACACATTAATGAACCTATATATTATAAAATAATATAGAATTCAAAGTATATCTAGGAGAAAATAAATTATGAACATTATGCAAACATAGAATATAGAATATTTTAAAATATACTTTTTCAGACAAGCACCAGAAATATTTTAGTTTCTGTACTACTCATTTCAACAGGTAAATTAAAATTATTTCTTATTAAAAAATCACAAACTCTGAAGAAGTTATTATACATGTTTACAAAAACTATTGAATACATTTTTCCATCCAAGGCAGGCAATTCACTTGGAAGAATTCCGCGGAATCCATGAATTTTTACAGTAAAATTTTGGTGCTGCCGGGCACTGGTGGTTCATGCCTATAATCCTAGCTACACAGGAGACTGAGATCTGAGGATCATGGTTCAATGCCAGCCTGGGAAGGAAAGTCTGTGGTACTCTTATCTCAAATAAACCACTAGAAAACTCGAAGTGGAGCTGTGTCTCAAGTGGTAGAGGGCTCACCTTGAGCTGAAGATCACAGGGATAGCTCCAGGCCCAGAGTTCAAGCCCCATGACTGACCAAAAAAAAAACAAAAGATATTGTTTTTATTTGGATTGTGAAAATATTTTGTAGGGACACAAAAGATGGACTTGCATTTTTGAAATTTAAGAAACTTAACCCGACCATTAGGACTTTGGTGAACAATTTGTACAGCCTTTCACAACTTCATCGAGGTAGTGATACATACTTATCCTTTTGGCAATATCAAATACAGTTTCTTCTATGTTGTTCTTCAGGCCTGGATTTATATAATAGTTCAACAGAAGGCGATCCAGCGTATCTTTGCTATCTCAATTCTCAACAGCAAGATATAAGGGTGTCAAGAGTCCTTTAGTTTAGGGAAGTGTTACTGTGTCTCAAGCGGTAGAGGACTCCCCTTGAGCTGAAGAGCACAGGGACAGCACCCAAGCCCAGAGCTCAAGCCCCATGACCGACCAAAAAAAAAAAAAAATCCACAACAACAACAAAAATCAAACAAACAAAAATTTTTGGGCTGGGAAAGTGGCTCAGTGGTAGAGCGCTTGCCTTGCATACATGAGGCCCTAGGTTCAATTCTTCAGCACCACATAAGCAGAAAAAAAAGCGGGAAGTGGTGCTGTGGCTCAAGTGGTAGAGCGCTAGCCTTGAGCTGAAGAGATGAGGGACAGCGTCCAGGCCCAGAGTTCCGGCCCCACGAACAAACCAAAAAAAATTTTTTTAAAAAGAGTCCTTTAGTTTGGGCATTGATATCTGTATCAAGATGAAGTAAGAAAGAAGCCACTCTGGTATTATTCCACGTATATGCACTGTTCAGGGGTGTCCAGTCATCTACAGTTATTGCATGTGCCGCTTGAGACACCAACTCACTGACAATGTCTAATTGTCCACCGTAGGCTTCTCGAAGAGGGGTATACTCATCATCATCCCTACTATTCACATAAGTGGCCTTTTGGGAAAGAAGTCTCATCACTGTAGTAAGCTGAATATTTTCGGCAGCACAATGAAGAAATATGCTTGGATCCTTCTCCAAATTTTTTTCTTGCAATTGATACCATTCCTTACTTTTTCACCTTGTTCCCCATATTCCTAAGAATTGCCTAACCAGAGACTTTGAGTGCCAGTGGGAATGAGGTGTCCATATATTTCCCTAATAGTTCACATTGGTTGAACTGGTCAGAAATATCTGGTGAATTTTCTGTAACTGTTCATTCCCCATGATTTTTTTTTCTCTTTTTCCAATTTTACTATTCGAAATTATTCTAACTGGAGAGTAGGGAATTGATGGAGAGCAGAGGAAAGATATTCCTCCATATTCAAATATACACACTGAAAATGAGGACCAGTGATGTCTTCATGTGCAGCTTATTCTAGGCATGAGAAAATAGGAAATAATGCCTTCTATATAAATGATTTGGGAAATGGCAGAGCAAAAAGTGAAATGATACGACCAAAAATATAAAATCAAAATAAATTAGGATAATTATGGAGCAATCATATTATCTATGAGAACCATGAAAGGGAGAGAGAAAGAAGGAGACAGATGTGTAATGACGTAGCTAGCCACAAAATCAATGCCTCTGATCAATTTGTAGAGCAAACAAAATTTTATTTTTTAAAAGAGATAGAAATCGAATTTATGTATTTACTTGAAGTTAGTAAATACATTTTTAGTAGCCTACGTAAAGAGACATAACTTTACCAAATTACAGACAGTAAAATAAATCCTTGATAGTTCTAGTAACAGATCTGACTGAAATCAGTTGAATCATACTTTTCTTGTACAATGAAGGAATAAGAGGGTAGTAAAGCAGCTAGAGAAGGCAGGGAGATTGTATCTGTGACAAAACTTTGTGGAAATTGGTATTGAGGATGTCTTACTGGTGATCCACTTGCACTGGAAGCATGATTCTGAAGTATTGCTTGCCGATTCTGAACTACTGATTTGATCATTATATTCTCCAAGAAGAAAATGAGAATTGACAGTGAAGGACTACTAATACTTTTTGACCTTCTCACTAAGCACTTTCAATCATCAAAATTACATGAAGACAATAGACAGGTCTACTTTTTAGATGAAAGCAAGTGTCTTATAAAAACAAGGAATGTATGTAGTCATGCAAAGGACTTCTATTTTACCAATGCCTCATACATTTTTCTAATGTTGGGTACCAATAAATAATGGATCTATTAGAAAGCTCTTAAGGCTCCTATGTTCAATAGTGAGATCTCTTACACTATATCATGGTATTTTTTGTGTATGGTTTTAAGAATAAATTTACATTACTAACTTGAATTTCTGACAGGACAGTATCATCACTGTACATCTTGCTTCTATACTCTCATTTTAAAATTACCATCTAAGTATGTGCATTAGATAACTATGTAGGAAAAAGTAGAAGCCACACTGATGGTTTATGTCTTTAGTAGTAGTTAATCAGAAAGATGAAATTTGAGCATTGTGGTTTGAAAGCAGACCAAGAAAAAACAGTCCATTAGATTCTGATTTGAAAGTAACCAGCAAAAGCTAGAAATGGAGCTGTGGTACAAGCAGTAAAATGTTAGCCTTGAGAAAACTGAAACAAAAAATAAATTCTGGGACAAAGCCAGGCCCTGAGTTAAAGCCCTAGTATTAGCACCAAACAAATAAATTAATTAATAAGGTAATTAATTAATTAAAACTAAATTAAGTGGTCACATGTGGAGAGGCATGTAAAATGTAACATGCGTGGTAATGGTTTATGTATTATTTTGTAATAAGGCATATTATCATTTGTCCTAATCACTAATATTTTATGTGGACTTTTTTGTACAATAAACCCTGAATTTATCATGAATGTATATGTGTGTGTACATGTGCGAACATGTGTGTATGTGTATATGTGTGCGTGTGCTGTTGCAATGTTGCTTGCCAATGTGGACAGGGTGAGGCTGAATAAAAGCTAACTGTGTTGCAATGTTTTTATTTATCAGTGTTCTGTCATGTCATTTCAGTGGAACCATCCTTTGTACATATTATTTGTCTAATAATATCATAGTCAAAGAATTTACAATATTAAGTTAGAAAAAGAGACCGCTGTCAGCTCTTATTGTATGTTAGGTAAGAAGATTCAGACATAATTAGTTAGTAAGTTGTTGCTAAAAGATGATTGTCAGTACAAAATACGTATTTGACCTCTTAAATTGGTTATACTTTTAAGATACACTCATAGAGTGATTTGGACTGACTTGACCAAACAGGTATTACTCTCTGATTATTCCTGTGAAACACAAGTTGGATAAACTCTTTCCGGATTTCTGTTGAATATCACTTTCTTTGCAAGATTATATCTATTCTCACTAAGAGATAATCCAACCCATATTATGTCTGAATATCCCATCTTATTCATTGAAAATAAGTATTGTGGATATGCTTGTTAGATATTCCTTTCAAAAACGAACAAACAAAAAGCAAGTGTTATTTCCAGATTGTGGGTGCATGTGAAGGTGTTTTGTACATGCACGGGTATCTTTACTAATGGCTCTTTTGTGGGAGAAAATACGGCGACTTTAACAAATAAGGCTTTTTGAATATCTCTTCCAATATACATAACATCTCAGAGCAAGTCTTGCAATTTCTGAAAATCCTTTGAATATTTTAGTATTATTTCAGTTCATTGACTGTAGAGCTAAAATTTCTGAAATATTGTTAAGATCTGAAAATGTAAGTGGGTATATACCCTTTTTTATGCTTCATTTTATGAAAACCCAGTTTTTATGAAAGTAAATGGAATAGAATAAAAGAATTAAGTGAATTGGGTAAGCTAATTATTAGTGTAATTTTGTTTTCTATTAATAGTCTATTGAATGTAGATGATGCAGTTAAATTATTTCCTCTATACTTCAGTTAGTTTTAGAATCTTTATAGTTATGAGTGAACTTTTAGTATAAATAAAGGTCTTTTAAAATGATTAGGATTAACCTTGTGCTTTTTGTCCTACTCCCAAGAAAATGAGTTATTTTTAATTGTTAATAGTTTATCATTATGATTATCATAGCGAATCATTATCTTTATCATAGGGACTTAAAAATGCAGTAGTATTGTTGTCTTTTTAAGCTAATTGTATTCACAAGTTAGAGAGTCTTTAATTCATAATTAGGTCTTGGTGTCAATGATTTTTAACCTCTCGTTCCTAACATTAATGATAGGTAAGACTGCATTTTTGAGTATATGAAAGGTAAAATATTTATCTGGGGTCAAATGTAATTTTATATCAGTCTTTCTTTAATAACATTTTAAAGTAGTACATTTCTCTCAAAATGGTGGGTATAAAAAGCAATCAAAATACTTCTAATGGTAAACAATTTAGGTGAGCTACAATGTGGAAACGATTGCTCCAAAAGACCTGCAGTCTGTTTCCATCAGGAATTGGGCAGGTCATTCTTTCAGTAAGACTGTGTTAACCAGAGATGGGGTACCCAGGCAGTGCAGTGTTGAGTGAAGGGATAAAATATAATTTCTACTATTTTGAGCTAGAAATCAAGAATGTTATAGTTTAGCAGTTCCTTTCACCAGGGAGGTATAAATTGATTATGAACTTGGAGTTTTCTTATTACAGTTACTTATTTTCTTTTTTTGTTGTTGTTGGTCATGGGGCTTGAACTCTGGGCTTGGGTGCTGTCCCTGCGCTCTTCCACTCAAGGTGAGCGCTCTACCACTTGGACCACAGTGCCACTTCCAGTTTACTAGTGGTTTATTAGAGATAAGAGTCTCACAATCTGTCCTGCCTGAGCTGGCTTTGAACCGCAATCCTCAGATCTCAGCCTCCTGAGTAGCTAGCATTATAGGCGTGAGCCACCGGTGTTCGGCTTAATTACCTATTTTCTAACAAAGATAAAGGAAATATTATTAGAGTATGCACAATAATTTTGGGAATTTTCCTAGAATTCGAAGATTGAGTGCTGGTATTTAGTTATAAAATAGAATGAGGTTAGTTCATATAGTGGGAATGGAACACAGGCTAACATTTACCGTGTGTAGAATGTTGTACTAGTAATTCCAACTCTGAAGACTTAAATATCATCTTAGAATTAAAAATAGAAATAGTTTCACTTTATGGGATTATTGTGAGGATTAAATTAGATACCAAAGGTAAAGTACTTGGAAAAACAATCAGAGTTTGACACTTTCTACCTTTTATTTTATCATGTGATATATTCTAATATTTTTACTGTGATTTTTATATTGTCTATTTAGGATATGCAAAGTGATATATTGATATACATTGCCTTGTTCACTTTTCTGTCATTATGAGGAAAATACCTGCAAAGAAAATTTCTGAGAAGGCAAGTATCATATTGACTTATGGTTTAAGATCAGATGTCTCCATTGTTTTTAATTATATTTTTATTAAATAGTTGTACGAAATGTTTTCCATTCAACGAATCAGTTTATAAGTACAATGGATCTTTACATAACTTTCTCACATCCTTCCAAACCTCAACCCACTTTCGTTTTTATTAGTTTCATACTATCTGCATTGAATATTATGGCTTCACTCTCTACTTCCATAAGTCTCTTTATTTCTTCCCTTTGATTTCCCCTCACATTTTCCATGTGGTAACCTCCTGGTATTCATTTTGTTGGATTAAAAGTTCAATTTTATAAGAAATTACACCTGTTAAATACTCCTCTACAAATAGCATGCTTTGATTAATACTGTTGTTTAACTGCATAAAATTCTGGCTTCTAAATACGAATTCTTTTTGTGTCTGGCTGTGACTTCGTTTACTTAACATAATTTTAGTTTTATCCATTTCTTTGCAAATGCTGTAACAGTCTTTATAATGGATGGGTGCAATCCAAATGTGTATATGTGCAACACTTTCTCCAACCATCCCTCTGCTAAAGTGGGTCTGGGCTGTTTCCATAAATTCTCTACGGTGAATAGTGCAGTAGTGAACATGATTGTGAGAGTGATTTTACTCTAACTTTTTGGAAAAATTCCTCACTGTTTTTCTGGGAGCAATCCTCTAGCCAATTTTCCAGAATGAGCACATCCCTTCCTTCATCTACATCACAACGTTTTTCAGGTCCTCAAAAACACACTACCCCCTACAGGTACCAATCAGCTAAAACCACACCGTGCCCATATTCTTTTGTTGTTGTTATTGTTTTCTTTCCCGTCGAGGGGCCTGAACTCTGAGCCCCTCTGGTGCTGTCCCTCAGCTTTTTTGCTCAAGGCTAGCAATCTACCACAGAGTCACTTCTGGCTTTCTTCTATTTGCTTATGTGTTGCTGAGAAATCAAACCCAGGGCCTCAGGCATGCAAGGCAAGAGCTCTACCACTGAGCCAATTTTGCAGCCCCGATGTGCCCATATTATTTTAATCCATTTTTCATAATTTTACACATAATTTAGTGAGAACCTTCTATGTACTTTCCTAATGTGGGAATGAGGTATATGACAATAGAGCAAAAGTAAGAGATATGGAATTAAATTAGCTATTATCATATTTAAAATAATTTTCAGCTCTAACTCATAGCCTCACTTAGTATTATTTTAATCTTTATTTGATTACTTCACCTATCCCCTAAATTATAACAGGTGATTTAAATACAAAGGCAAAAAAGTGTGGTTTGACTTTGACACTCATGTGTGAGGATGCACAATATGGGCAAATAAAGGGATTGGAATTAATAGCCATTATCCATTTTGTTAAATGTTTTTCTCAAACTGATTCTCACAATTCATATTTCATTCAACAACAAGAAACATGTGACAATTCCCTTTGTTTTGCTCCTCATTAAGCTTGTTTCCATGTTGTTTTATAATGAAGGATGATTTCATAAATCTACTGTAGATACAAAAATATGTTAAAATATTTCTATATATATGCATTGATATAAATATAAACACATATATTATAAAGGTTATAATGATAAATTATAACTTCTGTACTGTACAATTTACTAAATTATTAAAAACATGGACGACTCAGGCCTGGGATCCTCGTTACTCAGGAGGCTGAGATCTGATGATCATGGTTTGAAACCATCCTGGTCAGGAAAGTCCATGAGCCTCTTATCTCCAAACAACCAACAGAAAATCAGAATTGGAACTGTGGCTCATAGTAGTAGAGTGATAGCCTTGAGAGAAAAGACTCAGAGATATCACCCAGGCTCTTAGTACAAGAACTAAAATCTACCCCCAAAAAGTATTTAATTTACACCTGTGTAAATAGAGTATTTCCTTCACCCATATGCACATCCATGCTCATTTGCAAGGTAACTCTGTTATGTCTGGAGTACCACATAATATTATCATTAAGTAGAAAGTATTACAACATGGGTAAACTCTACCTCTCTCATGGATTTTTCTCCACTCAAATATTCAAATCTTGCAATTATTCACAATATTTAAAGTCATAGCTATTTTTCTTTAATACACATAAGATTGGAATTTGAATTGAGTGTCTTGTGTCTCCTAAATGGATGTTCTTACCACTTTGGCATGCCCCCAGCCCTAAATTATCCTGATTAACTTTCAGATAGAATCTCGCTTCCTACTTGTGTATGATTGTGGGCTCAGTCTACTTTATGTTATACTTCCTGGAATTTAGAATAACAAGTGCCTGGCAATGTGTACAGATCTTTCTGTCCAGTCTGAGCTTTAACCACTATCCTCACAATAGTAGACTCCCTCGTAGTCAGGATTTTCATAAGCTGATCATAGGTATTTTTAAAAAATCTTTGCATTTCCTGCAGGTTCTTGAGTACTGAGTTAATTGGTGTTTTCTTGGGTTGTTTTGTTTCTTTTGAATGTATGTGTTGAGTTGTTCCTCATTTTTCCTTTTGTTTTTTTTTCACTCAAGTTCTTACCTATAGTGCTGAGAAACCAATTCTTCTTTCTCAAGATAGTCAAGGTGAACATTATTTATTCCAAAACAATTCCAGTAATATTTAAACACCTTCAGAAATTTTGAGAAGATGGCGGAGGAGAATCTGGTGGCTAAAAAAGCTCTTGCATAGAAAGCAGTTCTAGTGTTCCAATGAACAGTCCTAGGTACACCAAGTGTGCCATCACAGTACATAGAGTTTGGGCAGAGAGGGAAAATCCAGGTAAGGAGACAGATCTGAGTATTTTCCAGCAGCCATGGCTGAGGTTGCTGTGGCGGCTGTGGTGCCATCCATAGCCGCCATAACTACAACCCAGAGAGTCTGGGACAAATGTGCCAGATGCAGCGGGCAAGCAGATTTTACTCAACATGAGCAAGAACTGACAAGTAGCAGATATCTTCATCCTGCAGATAGCAGACCAGAGGCTACCCAGGAACCCACACTGCAGCCTGAGTACAAAACTAACACACTCACTCCTTCTCAAAGGGAGCAGAGGAGGGAAGGACACACCTCCCCCCAACACCAGAGATATCCACCTTTGATGTAGACAAAAGACTGGCTAAGTAGTTAGATCCAACTCAGTTCTTTGATGAAAACAAAAGAGTCATTTAGTGAGTCACAAGTACCTACCCTGACCTACCATTCTCAACTCCACCCATGGGAAAGTCACCACAACATGGCAGAGAAAGCTACACCCACAAAGGAGTGGCTTTCTTCACTGGGTAAACAGAGCCAGAGGCTGCCCCTCCCTACAACAGCCCTGACAATCAATTGAAACTCAGTAAACATAAACCCTGAGAATGGCTCCAGGCTGGGCTCTGTGAATGTCTCAGAAGCTAGCCCCTCAGGGAAAAGCTACAGTTTGCTGAAAGGCCTCAACTTTACTCAGAACCCAGCCTTATCACAGCAACTCCAAACTAGAGGAAACAGCCACCTCCCTCTTTTGTGATACTCAAAGCAGATCTCCCTCTCACTGAACTAGCCTGGGAGGCGATCACAAACTTCTGGGTAAACCAACAGAATTTTTTCTGCCTGCCCAAACAAACTGACTTAAGAAACCAATCAAGCCACAGAAAACCAAACACCACAAGCAAACCAGAGACTCCACCAAGAGACTGGTTACTGACACAAGGGAGATACAGGATCTTCCCATCAACCCCCCAAAAACAAAATCAAAGAAGTCATTTTTTTATCTTTTTAAATTTTTACTTTTTAATTATAAAAATTGTTTTCATTAATCTTTTTTCTTCCTCTTATAACTTTTATTTTAGGTGTATGTGTGTGTGTGTGTGTGTGTGTGTGTGTGTGTGTGTGTGTGTGTGTGTGTGTGTACTTTTTAAAAAAAAACATGTTTACTGACCTGTTGGTGTTTTTTGTTCTTTCTTTCTCATTTGTTTTACTTTTTCATCTTTTGTTCTTTTTGCATGAATTATTTGTTGTTCTGTTCACCTCCTATATACCTGTCATTGATTATAAGACCTTATCCCCAATTGTGTACATTCTTAATCCAAAAATGTATTACTCAATTCAAAACCTCTTAGGATTAAATTCCTTAATAGCAGTGTTATTTATTTATACCTATAAATTATTTGAAGTATTTTTTTTTTAGTTTTTCAGGTCTCCTTTCTATCCCTCCCCTCCTCTCATCCCCGTTCATCTCTCAATTTTACTTCTTTAAATTTTCATTACTTTTAAGAGTTTCATTTTTTTAAATTTAAATATTTGTCTTTCCATTTTTTCTTGTCTCTTTTAAAATTTTTTTTTCTTCTCTCTTTTCTATCATTCTTTCCAATCCATTTCCCTCTGTGAGATTACGACTTGGTTACTTTCACTCTCCTTTTACCTTTCCACATCCCTCTAACCCTGTTTTCCCCACCTTTCTCCCTAAACATAATAATTTCTGGTTTGTCAAATTATTCTTTGGTATTCTTAGCCCATTAAAACATAGTTATTTAATGTTGAATGGACTGTATCTGTTGAACTAGATTGTATCTTCAAACATTTGACTATGCAATTACAGGACTTTGGTTGATTCTTGCTTTAAAATGGTGTTCTAGCACAAAACTGGCATTACTTTCATCCCAAATGGGCAGAACAAGCAAGAAAAACACAAGGAAAATGGCAAGTCCGGGTATCTCAATTCCCACTCAAGATAATCAGGTGACAGAATAGATAATGAATAATCCAGACGAGAGTTCCCAAAAAGCTCTACAAACACTACTGGTAAACATGGTGAATGAAAAGATTGAAACCCTGCAAAGGACTCAGTGTGAACGTGTTAGGGAGAGAGAAGAGGCAAACCAAAGATCAAAACAGGAAGCTCATGGACTTGAGAAAGCTACTCAAAGATTGTTACTGGAATTCCGTGAGCAGGTTGAGAATACTCAAAGAGAAATAAAGGAATTGTGTGAGCAGGGTGAGATCAGTCAAAGAGAACTACAGAAGTTACATGAACGTGAGAAATCTAATCAAAGAGTAATACAAGAATTTCAAGAGCTGGAGGAGCATAGACAAAGATCAATAGAGCCATTCATGGAATCCATAAACAGTCACCTGAAAGGAGTCAGGCAGACCACAAAGGGAATGTTGAATGGAGCCCAACAGAAGGAATGGGAGTCCAAGGAAACCATAACCAATCAACTAAGTGATTTGAGAGAAAACACTGAACACCAAATTAAGGAAGTAAAGAATTTCATACAAGATCTAAAACAAAGCTCCAACAAAGAATTTGAAGCCATAACAGCCGACCAATTAAAAGGAAAAGAAATGAAAAATAAAGTAGAAAGTCTTGACAGTAGGTTAGACTATGCAGAAGATTGAATCTCCGGCATTGAAGACAGCCTAGGTATTATAGAGAAAGACATACAACTATCCAAGACAAATTCAAGAAATATGATAGATCTATTCAACACTTGGAAGACACCATCAGAAGGCCTTATCTGAGGGAAATGGGTGTAGAGGAGCACATAGAGACAGAAGGTAATGGTCTAGAAAATCTGTTCAACAGGATCCCAGCAGAGAACTTCCCAACACGCAAAAAGATAGGCATGTTCAGATACAAGAAGCTTTTAAAACTCTAAATAGACCAGACAAGAACAGGACTTCCCATCGTCCAATTAATTATAGCCACACAGGATCAATTCAGACCAACGAAAAGATCCTTAAAGCTGTCAAGGAGCAAAGATCAGTCACCTATAACGGAAAACCAATTAGAATCACCTCAGGTTTCTCAAAAGAGACAATTAAAGCAAGAAGAGCCTGGAATGGTGTATGCCATGCTCTAAAGACAAACAACTATCAACCAAGAATAGTGTACCCAGCTAAACTCTCCTTCATAATTGAAGGTCTAATAAAAATCTTCCATAGCAAAGAAAAACAAACAATATATCTCCACCAAATCAGCTCTACAAAAGATACTTAAAGATGTCCTAAACATAGAAAACCAACAAGACCACAATAAAGGCCAAGAAACCACATACAAACAGAATCAAAGAACCATAGAAAGAATCCAGTAGATGCAGCACCCAAGAAGGTGGATAAAATGACAGGAGCACCCAAATATATCTCAGTCCTCTCTCTATATATTAGGGGATGTAACTCTCCAATTAAGTGACATAGACTGACTAGTTGGTTTAAAATGCAAGATTCTTCTATCTTCTACCTTCAGGAATCACAACTTGCCCATAAAAATCAAAAACATTTTGAAAGTGAAAGGCTGGAACAAAATCTACCAAGCAAACGGCCCCCCAAAACATGCAGGAGTTGCAAACCTAATATCAGATAAAATAGACTTCAAATTAACATTATTGAGAAGAGATAAAGAAGGTTACTACATACTAATTAAGGGATATCTCTTTCAGGAGGATATTAAAATTCTAAATATTTGCCAAACAATAGTGCACCCAAATTTATCCAAGAAATACTACTTTAAATCTCACATAGATCCAACGACATTAATTGTTGGGGACTTTAACAAACCACTATCCCCACTAAATAGATCAACTCCGCAAAAACTCAACAGAGAAACCGCAGATCTAAACAAGTGCATACATCAACTGATTTAGCAGACATCTAGCAAATATTCATCCAGCAGCACCAGAGTACACTTTTTACTCAGCAGCACATGGAACATTTTCCAAATCAAACGTCAAAATTCAGAAACATTGAATTTATATCTTGCATTCTATCAGACCAAAACGGAATAAAATTAGAACTCAACACAAAAAGCCACCAAAGAAAATCCAGTAAAAGATGGAGGCTGAAAAATACACTGTTCAAAAACCAGTGGGTCATGGAAGAGCTTAGAATCGAAGTTCAAATGTTAATATTATTCAACAAAAACTAGCACAGAGATTTTCTGCTCCTCTGGGACACAGAAAAGGCATGATTCAGAGGCAAGTTTATAGCTCTGAGTTCCTAAATTAACAAATTGGAGAGACCTGGAACCAACAATTTAATGAGATCTGACACTCCTTGAAAAAGAGAATCAAGATAAACCCCAATCCAGTTGATGGAAAGAAAGAATTAAAATTCAATCAGAATTAAATGAATTAGAATTAAAAAAAAAAAAACCGTATGAAGAATCAACAAAATGAGAAGGTTCTTCAAAAAAATTAACAAAATTGACAGACCCTTAAAAAAGAAAAAGAAGAGAACACACCCAAATTAATAAACTCAGAGATGAGAATGGAAACATCACTACAAAAACAACCAAGATTCAGAACATTATAAAGGAATACTGCTCAAAACTTTATGCTAATATGTTTGAGAACTTGGCAGAAATGGACATTTTCCTGGCAAATATTGACATGCAGAAACTAAGATGAGTTAAACCATCTTAATAGGCCCATATCAAGCATTGAAATAGAAAGAGCAATGAGATAACTCCCATCTAAGAAAAACCCAGGAATAGTTGGTTATACAGCATAATTCTACAAGGCCTTCAAAGCAGAGCTCACACCAATACTCCTCCAACACTTCAATGAAATTGAAAGAGAAAGTTCACTACCGAACTCTTTCTATGAAGCCATCATAACCCTCATCCCCAAAACCTCATCAAAGAAAGAGCACTATAGACCCATTTCTTTGATGAACATTGATGCAAAGCCTCTCACCAAAATTTTGGCTAATCAACTTCAACAGTTCCTCCAAAAAATCATACACCATGAGCAAACAAGATTCATTTCAGGGATGCAAAGCTGCTTCAATATGCACAAATCAATTAACATAATTCATCACATTAACAAGAGCAAGGATAAGAACCACATGGTTATCTCGATAGTTGCAGAAAAAGCCTTTGACAAGATCCAACACCATTTTATGGTGAAGGTCCTGGAAAAATTAGGAATCTATGGAACATTCCTCAATACAATAAAGTTGTGTATGACAAAACTACAGAACGCATTATACTCACTGGTGAAAATCTAAAGCTATTCCCTCTAAACTCTGGAACGAGACAAGGAGGCCCACTGTCTCTACTGCTTTTCAATGCAAACATAATGAGGAACCCAATAGGGAAAGAAGAAGTATAACTTTCCCTCTTTGCAGATGACATGATCTTATATTTAAAGACCCCGCTCCCAAGTTACTCAAGGTTACTCAAAACTTGGGCAAACTAGAAGGGTATGAAATTAACCCTCAAAAATCAATGGCTTTTCTGTATGCCAACAATGAGAAAATTGTGGCTGAAATTAGGAAAGCAATTCCATTCGTAATAGCCCCACAAAAAATAAAATACCTACGAATGAACTTAATCAAAGGAGTGAAGGACCTCTATGATGAAAACTTTAAATACCTGAAAAAGGAAATCAAAACAAACTTAGAAAGTAGAAAAACTCCCATGTTCCTAGATTGGAAAGATCAAATCATGATAATGGCAATACTTCCGAATGCTATCTACAAATTGAATATGATGCTAATTGAAATGGACTCTAAGACATGGAAACAACAATTACTTTTTTTTCAGATATCAACCTTGATGTCGGTAAAGAAGTGTAACTAGATCTTATTTTATTTCATTTGTCTTTGATTTATCTCTGGACATCTCTGTCTTGATTCTGGTATCTTCCATCTTGTATATACATTATCTGATTTGGAGAAGGAAAGGGAAATAACATAATGATGAAAGAAGTGACCCATTACAACAATGATATTCACAACTTTGGGGTGGGGGGTATGGTTGAGGGTGGGAAAGAATAAGAGAACAACAATGGAGTGGGTAACAATATTCATCAAGGAATGTACCTTACTCATGTAACTGTAACCACTCTGTATAGTACCTTTAAATAAAATAAAATTTTAAAAAGTGAACCTATCCTAGAAAAAAAAATATCCCTTTCAAAATAACCCATCTGTAATAGTACTTGTGAGGGATTCTAGAGTCAAACTGTTATACCTGGAAAGGGATATATTGGGAAGCCATCTCAAACAGCAATCAAAAGGCTGTGAGCTTGTGCTCTGGAAAGGTCAAACAGTTAAGGGAAGACAGGGGTATGGGTTATTACCTCAAAAGTATTTAAGTTAGAGCTGTTGGAAACTAAAAGTTTAAGACTTTGGAAACAAGATGGATGTCTGTGCTATGGTTGTAATGAATATTGCTCCCTTCTGCTCCTTAAAAATAAGGGATTCAATTATCACTATGTATACAAACAATACCTCAGTTAATGGTTGTAACCAAAAACTAGATTGATGCCTCAGTTTGTGGACATACCTGTAGCCACTCATTACCCCACCCCTGTAGTAGAATGAATATAAAGCATTTTAAACAGGATTTGGCGATCCAGAAGCTGGCAATGAGGCTTTGGGTCCTCTGGTGTCTTCTTTCCTATACCTTCCTGTGATTTCTCAGTTCTTTGGCCAGGTATCCCATCATCTTTCCTGTTTCATGGTTGTGGTCAGTGACAGTAGTGATATTCGGAACACCTCAAAACAAACTATGGAAACCACTTCCTCAGAGAAGATTCACAAATGTATAGGAGCACCTGGAAAGAAACCAAACATCAGCAGTCATTCTGTGATCCTCTAACAAGAAAGTATAATTCAGGTGTATCTTTACTTCGGATATATATAAGAGATGGACAATTGTCCCTTTTGTACACTTGGTATTTGGTATTGCATAAATTTTCAGAAACACATATACATTGTGAAATAATGTTATTTATTTCATAGGTCACAAACCTTGTCACTGGAGTGATGACCCAAATGTCTTATCTCAGTTGCCTGATTCAGACTTAGATGAGTGTGAATTGCATAATTGTGAACATTTTTCCATGAAACTTAACAACACAGAATGAAGTTTGAAGGTCAGGTCACTCCATACCTCTAAAGATTTTACATATATTACAGTAATACACACCTAAACTGCTCAGCACTCACAGCAAATTGGTGTGTTATAATTGTCTTCAGATCAGAAATATTCTAGAGTTTAAAGTAGAATGATGGGCTGTACATTTTCAATGCAAGAGTGATGATCACCACCTGCAATTATTCTCAGTGGAAAATCCTTCCTATACATTTTATTGACTTAGCTTCTACTCTGTGCTTTACCATTATCAGGGAGGGTCACATTGTATAGAGCTACAATACTGCAGCAACCTTAGCTGTCTTTGAATTTTACCTCTAATCTTAATACCAAGGTCAACTCCGCAAATCTAATCACATAATTAGTAGACACCTGAACTTTACAAGCTTGGTTAAAAATTCAGCTATCATTGCTCTTGCCAGTGTTAAAGATCTCACTCTTTTAGATTTATTGTATTTCTTCTTGTATTTTCAACACTGCCTTAGATGTTGGTTTTTGATATAGAGCTTTTAGTTTGCATTTGATTTATGGAAGTGTTAGTAATGCCAGTTGAACTGCATATATTATAATGTAAGTAATTTGATGTTTTGATATATGAATTTAATTTTGGCAATTGAGGAAGTCAATGCACATCACTCAGAAAAGTTTCTTAATATGTACTGGTATTGCTTTATTGTGAACTTCCTAAAAGCCAGTCATAGGAGCACATGTCCTAATCCCATCACTTCTGCCACTGAGACAAGGCTTGAAATGTCCAGACGACTTGGCACTTCATAGTGAGAAAGTTTCTACAATGAAGGGTGAGAGAATAGAAAAAAGAGCAAATGAATCTTCCAACTGTTTTGTTACATGTTCTTTACACTTAGCATTAAGACACCATAATAGTTTTTTTTTTTGGGTCCGGTCGTGGGGCCTGAACTCTGGGCCTGGGCGCTGTCCCTCAGCTCTTCAGCTCAAGGCTAGCGCTTTACCATTGAGCCACAGCACCCCTTCTGGCTTTTTTCTTTTTGCTTATGTGGTGCTGAGGAATCGAACCCAGGGCCTCATGCATGCAAGGCAAGCACTCTACCACTGAGCCACCTTCCCAGCCCCCATAATAGTATTTTTATAACTTCTTACCTTCTTTTGTCCTGTTCTGAGATGTTTTATTTATGGATCTCTAAGAAATCATATAAGAAACATAAAATAAATCCATAAATCATATAAGAAATCTTAAAAATAGTTTGTTAGGGATATATAACCTAAAAGGAATAATTTCAGGAAAGTATTAAGCACATAAAATGTAATGCACACCTAAAATTGTCTCTTTATTTAAAACTTCAGCAGTTGTAGTTTATTTATTCTAATAACAAAGATTATAAACTAAGTTACAATAGTATTCCAAATGGAACACAGAACTGGAAAAATGAAGGGTAGCACTAAAGAATGCTACTGCTACTACTAATAGAGTAAGAATAAAATTTAGGCAAACCTCCTTCAGACTAAAAGCCACAGGACAGCCCCAACATTACTTTTATTGTTTCATATGAAGATAAGACCTTTTTTTGTAAAGATAAGTTTTCACAGATATTAACATCAGTTGGGTATATATTTCTTAAGGCCTTCAGGAAGGATGCTCTGACAATGTTGATAGAAGCTGACTTCTTTGGGACCTACTACACAATGTGCAGACACCATTCCAAGCACTGCACCTGCATTAGGGTAATTTTAGTGCTCAAGATAGTTCTTCCAGTTAGGAAATGAATTAAGTATTTTATTAAAAACAGAAGTAGGCAACAAGGCCAAACAAATTTCCCAAGTACCCAATACGGATCAGCTGAAGAACCATAATTCGAATCCAGGTTTCCACCAGGCATATCTGAGGATATTCTGTAAGTTTCACACTCATTACCTTTCAAGATGTATGGAGCAGATGAACCCACATTATCTTCCTAATTATGGTTATAATGGCAATAACATTGCTACAGAATATACATATTTTTAAATTAAAAGGGTGTGGGTAATGATATTGTAGGTGATCTTTATACCAAATAAAGACTGAACCAAAAAGAAAAGTAAGGGGCTGGGAAGGTGGCTCAGTGATAGAGCGCTTGCCTTGAATGCATGAAGTCCTGGGATCAATTCCTCAGCACCACATAAGCAAAAAGAAAAAAGTTGAAAGTGGTGCTGTGGCTCAAGTGGTAGAGCACTATCCTTGAGCTGAAGAGCTGAGGGACAGCACCCATGCCCAGAGTGCAGGTCCCACGACCGGAACCCCCCAAAAAAATAAAAATAAAAGAACCTAGGCCACAAAATTTAGTCATAGTACTAGCACTCATATACCATATATATATATATATATATATGTGTGTGTGTGTGTGTGTGTGTGTGTGTGAGTGTGTGTGTGTGTGTGTGTGTGTGTGTGTATATATATATATATATATATATATATATATATATATATATATATATACACACACACATATATATATATCCTTCCTAAAATATACAGTGAGTTAATTTGTCGAAACCTGGTCATAGATTAAATATGAGGTGTGAAAAATTTTGTAAGTCTGAAATGACTCCAAGGTATTTTGAGAAGACAGCTGGAAGAGTTATCACTTAATCAAATAGTAATGAGGTATTGGTTTGTAGATAGAGATCAAAGCTCACTTGGGATATTTTGTGTTTGTTAAAATCAGTAGTTAGGAGTTGTCAGTAGACAGGATGCTATTAAGGACTTGAATTAATGTAAACAGAGATGGAGAAAAATACAGAAATAATTACTGTACTCAGTGGTAAAAAACATGAGAAGAAATATTACAGAGCTAAGCCCCGGGATACACAAATATGTAAAACATGACAAATGAAGAAAAACAGTAATAAGTATGTAATGCAGACTTATATGGGTAGGTATTTTTAATGTTTAAGGGCTATGAAGTGATTGTGTGATGACCTAAAATTTAAGAAATTCGTAAGTTCAACTATCCTTTGGGCCAACCATAGCTGATAGTTTAAGTAAAACGGGGCCACAATAGTGTGTCTTGATTTACCAAAGTGAAAATAGGCCAATATTTGGAAAGCCACTTTTTGGACCTGTGGTTGGAGTGGCAATTACTGCAGTTTGTTCAACTGTCAGTAGAAAGCTACAGGTTTAGCACAATGATAGAAATCTTTCAGGGATCTGGTAGATTTTCCCTCTGTCTTCAATTTCCCTTTTTTTCTGAGAGCTAAAATATCACTACTGGAAGCCTGTCCAAATTGTGCCTTTGGCAAGTTAACAGATAGTCGGTCTAGCACATGCCCAAATAAAAGAGAATTGGAACAGGTTTACATTGAGCACTCACAGTAGACGGGTCTCTGGACTTTGTCAGGAAAAGCCTTCTGCCATTGTGGGATGGATAGGGCTGGATGATATGCAAAATAGACACCATAGATGGAAAGTATTCTGCTAAGTTAACACTTGAGATATCGGATGTTTTAACTGCATTGTATTGACTTTTATGAATCAGTTAATCAGATTATTCTTGCCATATTATTTTAATAGACTGTAAAATGCATGCTTATCGCATTTCCTTTGTATAACATATAGTATGTTTTGAAATTTGGTATAAAACATTTGTCTTTTCATTTATTTATCTTTAATATGTTTTACTCTAGTTTTCAAGAGTAGGGAAATGCCCTGGAACTTTGTAATTTGATGTCATATGTAATTTATTTTTTTAAAAATTCTTATTTATTGTCTATTGCAGCCCCCGTCTATATGTAATTTAAACTGTAGTTTTCTTCAAGTGTATCATCCTACGCTGAAGTTTTTTTCTCACAAGCTTTCTAATAAATATGTAGTCTATTCAATTTTTAAAAGTACTGTTGTACCTCCCACTTATTTGTGGCATTTCTGAAATCCAAGTTCCTCTGTGTGTCAGGGTGGATACTTTTGTTTGCAACAGTTTTGTTATTGAATACATAGCATCTGACTACTTAGGGAGCAAAGGATGTGAAGTTACAGTATCCCAATAAAGAACTTCCAGGACAATTCAAGGGCAACTCATGTACTCTCTGTGTAGGTGAATAGGAGCATAGAAAAGAAAGTATTATACATGAAAGTGACTGGGAGTGTGTGCACATAGGTATTCACTTATTTATCTGTTGTTATAGTTTTACATATTCAATATTATTCATTATATATATATATATATATATATATATATATATATATATGTGATCACAATTTCCAAAATCCAGAGAACCACATCCATGGGCATCGTTTTCCTATGTTGCTCTTTGGGTAATAAGAATGAAACCTGGTATTGTCCTGTGGTAGAGAAATAACTCAGAGATTCAAACATTTTTCTTTCAATATGTTGCCTGTTTCTACATCTAAAATGAGGAAGTCTGTTAATACATAATACATGTTATAATCTATTTAATCTATTTATACAATGTATAATATATTCTATATTATAATATATATTATATATAATCACTGAGTATTATATATTCATAAGGAAAAATACAACAAACGTATCTATGACCATACTTTCCCAGCCATGATTAGGTTCATTAGAGTTAGGTGCATTACATCTGAACAGGAAAAGTCTACTGAAGTTTTGATGACCTTGAGCTAGATAAGGAGAATTTCTGTAAGAGGAGCCTCTCTTCAATTATGAGAAAAAATAAGTTTGGAAGTTTTTTATTTTTTATTTTTTGTTTTTATTTAGGCTGGACAAGGAGCCTGAAATCTGGGCCTGAGCACTGTCCCTCACCTCTTCAATTCAAGGCTAGTTCCCTACCACTCAGCCATAAAAGCACTTCTGGCTTTTTTTTGCTTATGTGGCACTGAAGAATCGAACCCTAGGCATTGTCCCTGAGCTCAAGGCTCGTTCTCTACCACTTGAACCACAGCACCACTTCTGGCTTTTTCTGCCTGGGATTGCTTTGAATCATAATACTCAGATCTCAGCCTCCCAGGTAGCTAGGATTACAGGTGTGAGCCACCTGTGCCCAGCAAGTCCCTCTTAGATATTATTCTAAAAGCCTCTTATCCAAGGTCACTCCTAAGATAATAAATGGACCTATGCCAATAGTTCCTTCATACTCTCATCTCCTGTTATGGCTATGGTGTGTCTTTTCCATTGTATCCTGAACCTACTTCACAGTTCTCTTCCTAATCCATGATTCTAGATGTATTACTAATAATTACCTAAATTTTGTGACTATAAACCCTAAATTATTCAACTATTAATTTAATTTAATTTTTTTCAATATGATCATGTTTCTGTACAAATCTGAGCTTTTATTCACCTCTTGCATCTACCTCTTGGCATGAGCAGAGCCTGTGCCTAATCTACTTTAAATGCAAGAGGTTAGCCAAAGAACAGCCTACAGTATTCCTGCCTAGGAGTCAGTACAGGTAGTAGAGTGCCTGAAAGAAGCAATGCATTCCTGACATGAGAAGGGGTGAGAGTGACAACAGCCTACAGAGCAAACTGGCAGTCACAACATTTAACAACTTCTACTTTGGGGATACTGATCTCCTGCAAAGTGGCAGTGAGATAACTTTAATTTTCTTATATGAAGGAAGTTGTCATGTCTCACTATATAACTCCCTTGTAATCAAAGAGAGGGTCATTCTTTTGTTTCCACCTTAGGCCCAGTCACAGTTTATGTCAGAATTTGCTCAGACTCTATTCCTACCAGAAGGTCCCTGATGAGGAGGAAAGTGTGATCTCTTGGCTTCTGACTGGCCCTTCGGGACCTGAGGCCACTTTTAGTTTTCAACCTGTTCCTTCTGACAATGGGAAAGCTCATTCTCTGAATTGTGCCCTAGTATCAAATCTCTTCAGAGAAAGTCAAGGAATGACAGATTCTGCCTGAGTGAGTGAGTATCTCCATTTCCAAAGAGGTCAATTAATATCTGATTCTGAGACCCAGGTGAAAGTCCTTTACCAGATCCTCCAAGCCGGAGTGGATGTTAGCTCAGACTCCAAGCCATCCTCATATTTCCAGCTCTTTCTCATGAACCAAAAGGTTACAGGAGTTTAGTTCAGAAGCAAGGAGAAATGAGAGAAGCAGAAGATCCATTGGCTGGGTGAGGAATTTAGAGATTTTGGGTGAAAAATAAGGCTCAGAAAATCTAGAATCAGGGGGCTGGGAAGGTTGCTCAGTGGTAGAGCGCTTGACTTGCATGCCTGAGGCCCTGGGTTCGATTCCTCAGCACCACATAAGCAAAAAGAAAAAAGCTGGAAGTGGCGCTGTGGCTCAAGTGGTAGAGCGCTAGCTTTGAGCTGAAGAGCTGAGGGACAGTGCCCAGGCCAGAGTTCAGGCCCCAGGACCAGACACCCCTCCCCCCAAAAAAGAAAATCTAGTATCACTCACATCATTAGGGAATCACATCATAAGATTAGGGAATAAATGTAATAAATTACTACCTAAATTACTAACTCCACTACTCTACATTACAAGTGTTCTGTCAAAAGTTAGCTGTCCTAGCTCTATTTTGATCAGGAAAACAAAGCACATTCTTTCCTTACAAAGTTCTACTGAGTATCTTTATCCATACCCCAGGTTGTTCTTACTCTCTACTTCTCTCTTACTTTCCTTTGCTGCATTCAACCAATGACACTTGAATGTGTTAGCATCTTCTAATCCATTTGTTATAAAGTAAAACAAATTATGGGGAAACGTATATCTATGGTACATTTTCTTCTATGGCATATTTATTTGATGTTATTAAGTATTATTTTAATAGTTTCATTGTTAATACTTGAGAAAAATATTTTACTATTAGCAGTAATTAGTTGCACATTTTTTGGTATTTTCCCATGTCTGTGTATATTTTAAGTTTCTACCATCATCTTTTCCCCCAAATGTTGCCTTCTTAAAATTGCTTCAAATTATAAACTATATATGATGGTCCTCTATGTGTTCATTGATATATTTAAATTTTGATCTAATATCTACATATTATAGGAAATCTTCAACCTATTGTAATTGGTCTGAAAATCAATATGGATGTTCCTCATTAAAGCAAAAACACAATGCCACAAAACTTAGTGAAAGTAGGATTAGGTATATATTCAAAATATTTAGCAATGATACAGTAGAAACATTCACTTCTCATATACCAGAACATGTTTATAGCTATGAATAGCACATTTTCCTCATTCCCTCTTTCTGGTGCATCTAGGTTGATTACACAGCTTGGTTGCTATAGAATATTAATGCCATGAACATGTATGTTCATGTTGATTCATATTCCTTCAATATGTATCCAATTGCAGTAAAGGTCATCAACATATCTGTCTTTTTGGTATTGTGTAAACTTCCATTAAGATATCCCAATGGGTTGCACTAGTTTACAATGCCACAAAACCAAATATAGTTCCTGATTTATTTACCTCTCCAGCAGTTTATTTATTTGAGTGGTGGTAGATATTCTGGTGTGTAAGATAGGATCTCAGTGACTTTCCTCTTTATTTTCCTTCATATTTTCTATGTAGATATGAATCTCAAAAATTTCATTTATTTATTAAACACTTACATTTGTACTTCATTCCTGATTAGTGTCTTTCTTTTTCTTTGGTATTTGATCAATTTTTAAGATTTATAACATTTGATTTTTTCCCATTACAAATACTCATTTCCGTTAGTAAAAAGTTTTTTTTTCATTACAGTGGTGCACAATTAACTAAAAACAACAGATTGTACATTTATATCACTGGATGTTTTTGTTTGTATTTACAGCCAGGAAATTGTTTCAATAAAGATGCTGAACTTCTTTCATTGATATACTGAAATATAGTATCTCATATTGGCCTAAACTAATCTCAGAATTAACAGTCAGAGCCTGGGCCACCACAGTCTGGGCTAAGTAAAACCACTAACACAGTATAAACTGCATTTAAAGAGAGCAAAGGGCTTCATAAAAGATGGAAGAAAGGCATTACCTTAATGAAGCAAATGTTGAAGTTCACAAGCAGACCTTAGGAATCTGAATATCAAGAAGATCAAAGGATAAAAGTATTTAGAAGGACAACTTTAGAACTCAAAATTGGGGAGGTGGGACAAACAATAGATACCAAAACTCAATGCTGAATGGAAGGAGAATTTTACCCCAAACCTCAGCTCTGTCTGACTCTCTCACACAACACACACAGACACACACACACACACACACAGACACACAGACACAGACACAGACACAGACACAGACACACACACACACACACACACACACACACACACACACACACACCGCTAGTGAGAGATCTTTGCCAAAGCACAGGCATTCTGGACTTAGACACTGAATACTCAGGAACTATCCATTGTGAAGGCCTTTACTGAAAGTACCCATTGAAAGTAGTCATTTACTGAAAGTTAAAACTCAGGTTCCTGGAAAAACAGTGAAATGTCACAATAAAGTTCTGCCCATAACTCCCCTAGCAATAGCCATCAGCGGATGACAGGAAGTAACTAAAGCTACAGATTACTTTTAATTTTTTAATGTTTTTTTTTTTTACTTTTTTATTGTGGAAATACTGTACAGAGGAGCTACAGTTACATGGGCAAGATAATGAGTACATTTCATATCAAGCAATTTTTGCCTCCTCCTTTGTTTCCCCCTCCCATCCCTTCCCATTGTCCCCCCGCCCCCCCCATCGAATCTTCCTCCCCGCTTCCCCTCACCAAAGTTGTAAAGTTCATTTTTCTCCATAAGAACTTGTACATCTCATTGTTACAATGGGTCCACCTGTATCCCTATTTAAACAATTTGTTTTTTTTTCCCCTTCTCCTCCACAAATTATTGCTTATTGCTTAGCCTGCACTCGCTAGCCAATAAGATTGTTATAAGATTACCCAGTTAACAGAAGGGTAGGGGATCTCAACTCTGACCCACTGCAATGGTGACAGTTGTGAGTCCAGGCTCGACCTTGCAATAAATGACTCTAATGTGGTCACATAAGAACTGGCTCCATGGTGGTCTTTGGGGATCCTTATCTATGCACAAGGCTAGTGTACACAGAGAAACCACAGGGGCAGCTGTATCTGGAACAATGAAGATTTTTTCCTCTTCTTTTCAGATAATCAATCATGATGTTGCAGTTGGCTCCACAGCTGCTCCACATCTGTGCAGGTGGAAGGAAAGGATGCCTTAGACTGCAGGACGGCCTTGTGTACCCCTGGATTTATGTGTAACAATGCAGTTTGTGGTCCTCTAGGCAGGGGTGGCCAAGCTGAAATGGTGGTAAACTTTGCCTGGAGGATGGCACCCTGTGAGCCCTGCATGCATGATGAAGCAGCCTGGAAAGTCCTGTGAACATCTCCGGGATGGCCTCTCAGTGGATTGGAGAAATTGACTCCTGTAGTTGCACATGGCAGGAGGCAGGAGGAGAGCAGAAATCCTGAAGATGGGAGAGGCACAGAAGCAAATGCACGTCTCCATTGAGACTCCTCGGCCATTCTAAGGAGGTTCACAACCCACACGTGGCGGCCACTGAACAGGTCCCCAGAGGCCCTACTTGTCTGGGGAGCAGTTCCTGGTCCTGATCCAGAGCTGGAACTTCCCAAGTGGCCCTGAGCTTGGCTGGGCTGGAGCGGAGCCTACCAGCCTTGCTTCCTCTGCCCTGCTGAGTATATCTTCCTAGCAGCTGCCCAGGCTACAGCACCCACAACAGGCCACCTCCTTGGGGCAGGCTGAAGCTGTGCTGACAATTCCTGCCTGGTGCCTGCTTCAAGGCAAGAGCCAGGCCTAGCCCACAGCAGAGCTGGCCCTCACTTTCAAGGGCATCGAGAGAGGCATGACAACCACAGGCCCAGCCTTGCTGCCCTCACTGCCCCTAGAGGTTAACTATCAGTCCCTGCCTTTGTTCTTGAAATTCTTCAGCCATTGGTTGTCTCATTTTTCATTATCTGTTTGGGTGGGACTCGAGACTTCTTCCTCTCCTCACCAAGCTAACATGTCCTAGCAAAGCCACCCCAACTACCAATCTACCATATATTATGTGATTTTTTGTTTCTCTTCTATTTTCTTCCTCCATGGTATAACCCATTTCCACTGTATTTGAGGTCTGTGAGCTCCAACTTGCATATACAAATTTCTAATATGGGGAGGGGAAGGGAAATAAAATGCTGAAAGAAGTACACAGTATGACCCATTGTTACAATGAGATGAACAAGACACTATGTTGAAAATGAACTTTACTAGTTGGGAATGAAAGGTGAGAGTTGGGGCGGTGGTGAGAAAAGGAATGGCAGGGAAAAACAAAAGAGGAGGTAACAATGTTTGTTAGATAATGTACTCACTAACTTACTTATGTAACTCTAATCCCTCTGTCTACCATTTTCACAATTAAAAAAAAACATGAAAAAAATTATCCTGGAGTACATTAAGTTCAAATTTCCTAAATGTTCTGTAAATTAAGACCAATTTTAAGTGGGAAGTAGGTTCTCAGAAATATTTTTTGTCAGTGTTTGTGTTGTGTATTATTACCCAAGTGTACATAAATTAACAGTAGGAGAAACAATAGGAATAGGAGAAAGAGAAGTTCTGTGTTTAAGTATAATGGTTCAATAAACTATAGAAGACTCTGCAAATAAGACAACTTTGAAACAATAAAGCCAAGTCCAGTATTTAGAACTAGGGAGTGACATAGAGAAAGCATTACTCCTAAATGGAACATGAAGGATGAGGCCACTGTCTTTCTTCTACTAGCTCTAAATCATGGTAGCTAATCATGGAAATTTGTAAAAACTAGAATGGAAAAATAATTCTGGTTCCAAGCAAGTCATATATAAGACCATGGACTAAACTGGGGAAATAAAAGGCCATGTTGAGAGAGCAGAAATTATTCTAGCAATCAACTGTTGGCTAAGATCATATTTCTTTTTCTTTTTCTTTTTCTTTTCTTTTTCTTTTGATGGTAGTGGGGCTTGAACTCCATGCCTGGGCACTGTCCCTCTACTCTTCAGCTCAAAGCTTGTGCTGTACCTCTTGAGCCACAGCACCACTTCTAGTTTTCTGGTGGTTAATTAGAGATAAGTGCCTCAGAATCTTTCCTACTCATGCTGGATTTGAACTGCAATCCTCAGATCTCAGCCTCCTGATTAGCTAGGATTACAGGTGTTAGCCACTGGCATCCTGCTTAGGATCACATGTAATTCACTTGCAATATATTATCTCCTTTTATTGTATACATTTTAGTGCTTTGGAAGTGAATTGTACCTTCATAGGTTTTCAAAGCCTAATTTTCATGAACTTGCATTTCTTCAAATAGAAATGCTATAAATTTTAGAACAGACATAAAAATAGATATAAAATTCACTTACAGGAATTTGTCCAGTGTACATCCTCTATAGTGTGTCCTTTCAAAATTTGATTTTTGGGGATTTTTTCCAGTCTCACACATATTTTCAAGTGCACTGTCAATGAACTACAATTCCCTTTCGAAACACGTTTTTTACTTCTCTTTAATGCATAGAAGTGTAATGAATATACAATTCTTTTTGACCTTTACGACTTGAAAACTTGCTTGCTAAAATGATTGCAGTATTATAAAAATCTATTATCATTATGAGGAGTTTATCAATTTCTCCACAAATGCATTATTTATTTTGTGTCATCTTTTTATGTTAGGGTCATACTAGTGAGTTTTCTTTGTCTTTTTTCTTAGATACTAAAGAGTAACTTATTTCATATGCTCCTCCTATTGACTATTAATTTACACATGTTCTTTAAAGAAATATCCTATTCAGGAAAAATTATATCGAATTAGAAGATATAAAAATACTTAAGATTCAGAATCATTGTAGCATTCACATTATAGCATTAACAAATATGTTCCCTCTATCTGTTGGATATGTTTCACTTCGGTTATAGTGTCCTTTGAATTATGAGTATAGTTTCCTTTGAATTATGAAATGCTATCACTTGATATAGTCCAGTATATTCTTGCCTTTCTTTAGCCACTAATGATTTCCATTAGAAATCTTTACTCATACAATGTCATGAATTTTTACGTTTATCTCTTATAGGTTTTTACATCTCACATTTAGTTTGATAATCTTTTTTATTATAAATTTTTGTATAAGGATTGAGGTAGGCCAGGCGCCTGTAGGTCCCTCCTGTAATCCTAGCTAGGCAGGAGTCTGAGATCTAAGGACCACGGTTTAAAGCCAGCCTGGGCAGGAAAGTCCATGAGACTTTTATCTCTAATAAACCAACAGAAATCCAGAAGTGGTGCAGTGGCTCAAGTGGTAGGGTGCTCACATTGAGCTGAAGAGCACAAGGACAGTGCCTGAGCCCAGAGTTCCAGCCCCATGAGTGACAAAAAAAACAAAACAAAAGAAACAAAAAAATGGATTGAGGTAGTAGTCTAAGATCATTCTGTAAATCCCGAAAGAAAATAGTGCCAATACACCCATTTAAGATTCTATTTTTATTTCATGAAGTCATAGGATAGTTTTCAAAATCTATTGACCATACAACTGAGAATTTATTTTTAACAAATCTGTTACATTCTTCTATGTGTCTGCTCTTGTAGTAGAACTATGTTGTCTTCACTACTAAACATGATAAAAAGATTCAAAGCTAGTATGAAGGATAAAGCTACACCATTTTACAAGATTGTTCTGACTGACCTGTATTCCTTGAATTTACATAGGAGTTTATTGAGCAGGTGGACCAATATTCTACAGAAATATCTAGATGTTTGATAGTCACTCATATTTTGTACCTTCAAAAAACAAAAGACCCCAGATATTATATATAGAAAAATGTCTTCAGAGAATACTTGAAACAACTAAAATTAACTCAGGAATTAGTTAAGATTTAGATAACACTGTAGCATAACAAAGCTGAATGATAACAACTTGAGTTGTACAAAAACAACAGAGGAAAGTGAGAGGAGTAAGAATGATGGACCACATAGGAGCTATATGTGATTGCTATTATGTTTCAAAAACCAGAAAGACTTCAGAGAAGAGAAGGAGAAAAATAAAGTGTCCTGAGAGAAGTTTCTTTTTAATCCATCTAATAGCTTGTACTAAAATCAGTGGAAATGGGAAAATTTAAAATAGAAATTAAAGCGTTGTATATACATGTTGTAATAGGAATATGATAATTTTCAAAGAAATAAGAGAGAGAATAGTTAAACTCTAAAGGGAAAAGGAATGAAGAGAGAAAAGAAGCAAAGTAAAACCTTTCTCAATAACAAACACAAGAGTTTGGAAGTGGAAATATTCTAAATTACAATAAAAATTGCTTGCGTGGATAGAATATGGATCACATGTTATCATATATAATTTTGAAAAAGCATAATAGGAATGAAAGTCATGGTTTAAAACACTATTTGGATTATAACTAGACAGTATAGCTCAGTGGTAAACCATTGGCTTTGCATATGTGAAGCAATGGTGTGAACTCCCAAGCATTACAAAGTACACACAAAGCACACACACACACACAAAAACCACATAAACACACACACACACACACACACACACACACACACACACACCACATACACACATTTGCAATATTGATATTATCATATTAAACAGATGAAATTATCACAAACAGTAAAAGTATGTTAATATATGAAATAATAATATTGCTCGTAGTATTTAAAAGTTTAGTAGAAAGAAAATAGTCACAATATACTTGGATTTTAATAGATTAAGTAAATTGAAAATTAATAGAAGACATGAGAACTTTCGCAAATAAGTTTTAAATAATAAACATTTTGAACCCAGAAATGAACCTACAGACCTATAGCCATCTAATCTTCGATAAGGAAGCTAAAACAATAGAATGGAAGAAAGACAGCCTCTTCAGTAAATGGTGCTGGCAAAATTGGTTAACTACATGTAGAAAACTAAAGCTAGATCCTTATATATCACCCTGCACCAGAATCAACTCAAAATGGATCAAAGACCTTGAAATCAAAGCAGACACTCTGAAAACATTACAGGATGGAATAGGAGAAACCCTAGGTCTCCTTGGCTCAGGTCGAAATTTTCTGAATAGAGACCCGGAAGCACAACAAATCAAAGAAAGGTTGGACAAATGGGATTGCATAAGATTGCAGAGCTTCTGCAGGGCAAATGACATAGCTGGCAAGATCAATAGAAAGCCCACCGATTGGGAGAAGATCTTTACTAGCCATACAACGGACAAAGGTCTCATATCTAAAATATACTTGGAACTCAAAAAATTAAACCACCCAACAACAAATCCTCAAAGAAACAACTGCCCAATAAATAAGTGGGCGAAAGACTTAAAGAGAAGCTTCTCTGAAGAAGAAAGAAGGATGGCCAATAGACACATGAAGAAATGTTCAACATCCCTAGCCATAAAAGAAATGCAAATCAAAACAACATTGAGATATCACCTCACTCCAGTTAGAACAGCAAAAATCAAGAACTCTAATAACAACAGATGCTGGAGGGGATGTGGACAGAAAGGAACCTTACTTCATTGTTGGTGGGAATGTAAACTTGTTCAACCACTTTGGAAAGCAGTATGGAGGTTCCTCAAAAGACTTCACATAGATCTCCCCTATGATCCAGCAATCCCACTTTTGGGCATTTACCCAAATGTTTACAAACAAGACCACACTAAAGCTACCAGCACAACTATGTTTATTGCAGCATTATTTACCATAGCTAAGATATGGAACCAACCCAGATGCCCCTCAGTAGATGAATGGATCAAGAAAATGTGGTATATATACACAATGGAATTCTATGCCTCCATCAGAAAGAATGACATTTCCCCATTTGTTAGGAAATGGAAAGGTTTGGAAAAAATTATATTAAGTGAAGTAAGCCAGGCCCAAAGAAGCATAGGTCCCATGGTTTCCCTTATTTGCAATATCTAGTATAGGTATGAGTCAAGCGGAAAAGGCCAGATAATGTGATTTTAGGAAAATGAACCCTTAAATATGTATTTTAATGTTTTCGTTTCTTTCATGCATGTATTTTAATGCATTTATAAGATTATTTCTTTGTTGCTTTGTATGTCCCTCCCCCACAGTGTAACCCCCGCTTTCACTATATTTGATGTCAGTATATCATGTGGAGGAGATGGGGACAAACAAATCGTTTAAGGATTCAGGTGGACCTGTTGCAACAATGAGAAGTACAAAATGTCATGTCAAAACCAGCTTTACAATTTCGGTGTGGGGGGGGAGGGGGGTATAATTGGTTGGGGGGAGGGGGGTAAAATTGGGTGGGGGGAGGGGGGAGGCAGGGAAGGGAAGTGAAGGGTAAACAAAGGAGGAGGCTGCAATGCTTGGTAAGAAATGTATGCATTATTCTGCCCATGTAATTGTAGCCCCTCTGTACAGTATGTTCTCAAATAAAATAAAATACAATTTAAAAAAAAAAAATAAACATTTTGAAACATGTGTCCTTTTATTTTAATAAATGATTGATATTACTGGTGTTGGAACTCAAGATTTAGAATATGATAGCGAGGTACTGTATATAACGATAGGGATGGCTATATCCATAATCATTTCACTCTGAGTAGTTTTACACTAAGTTCTCATAGTTTCCCAGTCTCTCCCGAATTACAAACTCTATTTACACTTCCCACCATAGCTAGAAAATGTATGTCACAAATCACCGTGCCGAGCTCAAAGTTCTTTTTTAATTCAAGTAAAAGTACTTCCAAAAAGTGACCAAGTAATGAAGCCTTTCTTAGTAAAGTATGTGCTTCTTAAAAATACTGTAAGTATTTGTTACCTGGACAAATATTTTTATACTATAAGAAAATAAATGTATTTAGATTCACTAACCATATAAAATTAAGAAATTAATTTTTAAATAGCCACATGTTAAATACTATAAAAGCAAAATATATGTGTCTGAATAATTTACATGTGTAAAAATCATGCAAAATCAAATTAACTGATCTTAAACTTTAAAAAAAGAATTACTCTAAAGAAACAAAAGGAGCCAGGCGCTGGTGGCTCACGCCTGTAATCCTAGCTACTCAGGAGGCTGAGATCTGAGGATCGCGGTTCAAATCCAGCCCGGGCAGGAGAGACCGTGAGACTCCTATCTCCAATAAACCACCAGAAAACCGGAAGTGGCACTGTAGCTCAAGTGGTAGAGCACTCGCCTTGAGCTGAAGAGCTGAGGGACAGCGCCCAGGCCCAGAGTTCAAGCCCCATGACCGACAAAAAAAAAAAAAAAGTAAAAAAAAGAAACAAAAGGAAACATTTAAGCTCAAAATTTGAAATTTAGAAAATAAAATGAAGTAGGGGCTGGGAAGGTAGCTCAGTTGTAGAGCACTTGCCTTGCAAGCATGAGGCCCTGGGTTCGATTCCTCAGCACCACAAAAGCAAAAAGAAAAAAAGCTGGAAGTGGCGCTTTGGCTCAAGTGGCTCAAGCGCTAGCCTTGAGCTGAAGAGCTGAGGGACAGGTCTCAGGCCCAGAGTTCAGGCCCCACAACCGGACCCCCCCCCAAAAAAAAAGAAAAGAAAATGAAGTATACTCTTCAGTTGACTTAATTAAGTGTAAACGCTCTGTATATCAATTTTATAATAAAAAAGGCTTGAACAAAAAAAGCAAAAGTACCCATTGATCAATAGCAACAGCAAAAGCATCAATAGTTCTTGTTTTGAGTGTACAAAAATATCGTTGGAATATATAACAATGTTCCTTCCTGAAGAAAAGTACTCATTACCTCATTTATGTAACTGTAACCCCTGTGTACATTATCATTACAATAAAATTAATTTGAAATTAAAAATAAACCAAATAATATACCAATTAAGAATTCTTAGAAGCCATTGGTTAAAAACATTGTAAAAAACTCCCCTAAATATCCAAGGAATATATTTTGATGATACTATTTAAATGCTTCAACTTCAGCAGAAAAGCAAAAAGTTTAAAAACTGTTATAAAGTAAAGTAATAAATCAAAATATATTACTATTAATAATAATCATATGACAAATTTATAGTGGTAATCAAATATGTAAGAAATGAGGCAATTTCCATTCATTTGCACTTAATAAGTGAGAAAGAATTTTCTAGGTCTTTTTAAATTGTCATAAGTTTAATGAAGAAATTATTCTGTCACATCATATGATAATCAGACAAAGCTGATATTAGAACAAAGAACAGATTTATTAAGTTTTTGGATGTTAATGTATATACTTATTTTGGTTGTGGAAAATGTGGGGATTTCAACTTGGGGTATATTGTTCTTTCAGGCTGGCATCATATCTGTGGTTAATTTTAGGATAGTGGTTCCCTTTCCACAAGAACATGCACCTGATCTGTCCTTTTTGCCTTCCCATCATCAATGCCATCAGAGTTGCACACCAACTTTTCTAGCTTGCTACCTTGCCTGGCCTGGATCCTCAGTCCTTCCAATCTTAGTTTCTAGATATTGCAGGATGGTGGAAATGATCCAATTCACCCAGCTATAGATTGAGAAATAAGTCCAATAAATTTTGGCCTGGGTTCTGTCCTCAAGCCTCCTAAGTAGTTAAGCGTACACATGTGATACCCTGGTGCCAAACAGTAAGAATATTTTTAAAGCAAGTAGACATATATATGACTTAGGCTTGTGAATACCTCAGGAGCAGTGAAGCACAGAGGATAGGTAGAATTTTAACTAGCTACTCAGAGGCTGAATAAGCTTAGCTAGCTACTCGGGAGTCTGAGATCTGAAGACCACGGTTCAATCATGAAAATACAAGCGATTATCTAAAAAAAAAAACCACACAACAGAATTGTAGCAGTGGCTGAAGTAGTAGACCACTATCCTTGGGCACAGAAGTTGAGGAATAGTTCCCAGGGACTATCAAGCCTCAAGAATGATGAATGCATGCATGAGCATATGCACATGTTCGTGTGCGTACTCGTACATGCATGCACACATATACAAACACAAATGAATATTTCAATGTGAAGTTATTTATTTTTTTTACCTTGCTGTACGTTATTTCCCTGTATTAGTTCACAAATTAACAAAATCAGCTAAGGACCTATTTACATAAAATTCATCATGTTTCTCTAAAATCTACTCTTTTTTTGGAAGCCTGCTTTTATTTGTCCCAAAAGTAAATTATTCAGAAAGTCAATTCATCACTCTCAAGTCTATAGTATTAGATGATTGTTTAGGTTCCTCCTAGCAAAATGATTTTTTGAAATCCTGCATCAAGCAATATATTTCTTTCACTAGAAGAGAAACCTCTGTCAAACAATTAATAATAGCTTATTCTCCTCCTGGCATTCATCTGTAGTTTTATTTTCTTCATATATTTCATGATCTATCTGTGTATGCCAAAGTCTGCGCTTAGCATGTGTATAACATTCATAGATACTGAAATTGCTTTGGAATAAATAATGTTCACACTGACTATCTTGAAAAAGAAGAATTGGTTTCTTAGCACTTTAGGTAAGAACTTGAAGGAAAGAAACAAAAGGAAAAGTGAGGAACAACTCAACACATACATTCAAATGAAACAAAACAACTCAAGAAAACAAAAATTAATTCAGTACTCAAGAACCTGCAGGAAATGAAAGATTTAAAAAAATCAGCTATGACAAGCTTATGAAATTCGTGACTACATGGGAGTGCACTGTTGGGAGGATAGTGGCTAAAGCCCAGACTGAACAGAAAGTTCTGTACACAATGCCATGCACCTGTTATTCTAAATTCCAGGAAGAATAACATCAAGTGCACTGAGACCATGTTAGTACACAAGTAGGAACCCAGTTTCTAGCTGAAAAATAATCAGGATAACTTAGGGCTGGGGGCATGACAAAGTGGTAAGAACATCCATTTAAGGGGCACAAAACACTCATTCAAACTCTAGTATTAGGGGTAAAAAAAAAGCTATGATTTAAATAATTAGAACAATTGTAATACTTGAGTATTTGAGTGGAGAAAAATCCATTAGAGAGATAGAATGAACCCACGTTGTAATGCTACTTTAGTGATAATATTTAGTGGTACTTGAGACAAAACAGAGTTACCTTGCAAATGAGCATGGATGTACATTTGGGTGATGGAAATACTCTACTTACAGAGGTGTAAATTAGATTTTTTTGGGTAGGTTGTAGTTCTTGAACTAAAAGCCTGGGTGATGTCCTTGAGCTTTTTCTCTCAAGGTTACCACTCTAATACTTTGAGCCACAGTTCCAATTCTGATTTTCTGTTGGTTGTTTGGAGATAAGAGGCTCATGGACTTTCCTGCTTAGGATGGCTTCAAAACATGATCGTCAGATCTTATCCTCCTGAGTAACCAGGATTCCAGGCATGAGCCGTCGACGTTTTTAATAATTCAGTAAATTGTATAGTAACAGAAGTTATAAATTATCCTTGTAACCTGTGTAATATATGTGTATGTATAGATCAATGCATACAGTTAGAAATATATTGACATATTTTTGCATCTACAGTAGATTTATGAAATCATCCTTCCTTATGAAATAAAATGGAAACAAATTTAATAAGGAGCAAAACAAAGGGAATTGTTACACATTACTACTTGTTGAATGGAAGATGAATTGTCCCGACCCGCAGGACTTCAACGAGGGCGGTGAACTTAAGCGAGAAGGAATGAAGGGACAAGAGACACGAAGAAGGACAGCAAGACAAGGATTCTGATCAAGCTGCCAAATTTTATTTTTCACACAGGGGTATTTATATGCTTACAATAAGGAAGCTTTTTCATTGGGCGTAGCAGCTGCAGGATGCTTGCTTAGGGCAGTGAAAAGGTGGTCCTTAGCAGCTACTGGGGGGTGAAAAGGTGGTTGTAAGCAGCTACTGGTATTTGTATGGGGCAGGATGAAAAGACCAGATTCTGTGAACAGCCTCCTGATGTTCCAGTGAGATAGTCAAGCCTATCATGCAGATAGACTCCCTGCAGGGCTCACGACATCTCCCCCTTTCTTATTTAGAAAATTGACCATCAATTGTTGGTGCTCTTTTTGAGGGGGTGACAGAGGCTCTGTTCCTCTAAGGGGCCAGGGTTTTTCTCTGCTCTGAGCAAGCGTCCTCACTCGGGGAGGGGAATTTTACAGGCCTTGGCATGTTTTTTGAGGAGATGGCTTGTGGGTATGCATGCCAACCGTCATGCACCAGAGCTTGCCACTCAGGGGTCTTGGGTTTTGGGATCTTGAAGATCCATCCCCCTGCAGTCTTACCTGCACCCTTGATTAGAGCATTTTTTCTTCCTCCCATAGGTGCATCCTCCCCCAAGTGGAAGGGCCTATAGGAGGAGGGGCGAACCTATTTATGGCAATAAGCCTTGCCTGTTGAATGGTCAGGAGTTATGAATAAGAAGGGTTTTCTAAATAAGAAAAAGAAGGGGGGCTGTTTCCCACTGGAACAAGCTCATGGCAAAAACACTAATTTCTAGATCTCAATGCTGCATCTGCCATATCAAGGCGATGGTGATGAACCTGTATGGGCTTAGAAACCAAGAGATTAATCTATTATTTAATAAATTTAAACAGGATGGTCCATGTCTGGAGTTCTAGCTGCATCTGCCAGAGAAAAGGCATCATCCTCAGGGGGAAGGTTTCCCCTGGGTTGTGGTAAGCCATTAACCTGTTTTATCAAGCGTTCTGGCAGCCACCTTGGGGCTGCTTGTTCTTGATCTAAAATACAGGCTGAACCTCACCCCCAGATAAGAACAGGATCTGGGCCCTTCCATTTGCCTGTAAGGGGGTCTCGCCACATGACAGATGGGCGGGCAGAACTGGAAGATGGGTGCCAATGCCTGTCAGCTGCCGAGTGGCCTTCATTGTCCAGAGTTAGAAAATTAAGGGAGAACAATATGTTACTAAGGCGATCCCTAGGAGTGGAAAATGAAAGGGCAGAGGCTTTGAGGCGAGTAAGCCAGGTTGTTAGGGTGTGGTGGGCTCATTCTACGATGCCCCGACCTTGGGGGTTATAGGGAATTCCAGTAGTATGATAAATCTGAAAAATAGCACAAAACTGTTTAAACTTGGCACTGGTATAGGCAGGGCCATTGTCTGTCTTTATGTGGGCTGGTTTTCCCATTACAGAAAAGGCTAAAACAAGGTGAGAGAGAACATTTTTGGCAGTTTCTCCTGAGTGTGGTGAAGCGAAAACAAACCTGCTAAATGTGTCTATGAAGATATGTATATATCTTGTTTTTCCAAATTCAGGAAAATGGGTAACATCCATTTGCCAGATTTGATTAGGTAGCAGTCCACGGGGGTTAACACCCAGATGTTGTACAGGAAGGGAGACAACACAGGCAGGGCATGCCTTTACTCTCTCCCGTGCTTGCTCTCTAGTAATTTTACAAAGCAATCGAAGACTCTGGGAATTTAGATGGTAGAGATTATGTAATTCTGTAGCCTTTTGGACAGACCCAACAAAAACCGGAAAAATGGAATGAGTGGCCGCATCAGCTTGAGCGTTACCCTGTGTAAGAGGGCCAGGGAGATCAGAATGTGCCCTAATGTGTCCCAGAAAAAATGGATGTCTCCTGGCCTGAATTAGCTGTTGAAGCTGAGTAAATAAAAATGCTGCATTGGAGTAAACTTTAATAGCGGGTAAAATTTCTAGCAAGAGAACAGAATGAACAATGTAAGCACTATCTGTATAAATATTAATAGGCTTATCAAAAAACGTCATAAAAACCTGTGTTATAGCGAATAACTCCACAAGCTAGGCTGATTGGTAAGGGGCATCAAAGGTGGTGGTATGGTTGTTAACAATGAAGGCTGCACGGCCATTGCTTGAGCCATTTGTAAAGACAGTCAGGGCTTGAGGAATGGGAGTCTTTTGAGTAACATTGGGAAAAACAAATGGATATAGCTGGGCGAAGTGTAAAAGGGGATCATTGGGGAGATGATTGTCAATAAGTCCTAAAAATCCTGACAGAGCGATGCCCCATTCATCCCCAGTCTGAAGTAAAAATTGAGTCTGGTCCTTGCCGAAATATTGTCGAGAGAGCAAGTGACCATTGATAATGATAGAGGCTACCTGGGCAGGGTAAACAGCAATAACCTTGGGGGATGTGGTGGGTAAATGGACCAAAAGCAGGGGGCTGCCCTTATTATTGGAGTGGGGAATCTGTTGCCAAAACAATCCTGTGGGTGTATGAGGGGTATGTAAAATAATTAAGACCAGAGGAAGATTATAGGAAATCTGTGTAACAAAATGCTGGGCGATGGCCTCAGTAACTTGGCTTAAGGCATTTCGTGCATTGGAAATAAACTCGAGAGAAGAGGAGGGGTCAGAATCCCCTTTTAAAATCTCATTAAGAGGCAAAAGCACACTGGTGGGCAACCTTAGGTATGGCCTAAGCCATTGAATATCTCCAAGCAACTTTTGAAAATCATTAAGGGTGTGAAGATGGTCTAAACGAAGTTGAATTTGAGGAACCTGAATTTGATTATTTTGGAGTTCTAGACCCAAATAAGTATAGGGATCCTGTGTTTGAACTTTATCGGGGGCAACCTGTACTCCCAGGGCAGTAAGGGCTTTATAAAGGTCTAAATAGCAGTTTCTAAGTTCGTGGGTGTCAGGTGCAGCAAGCAACATGTCATCCATATAATGTAATATATAGACGCACTGCCATCATTTTCTCACAGGGTCCACTGCCTGGGCAACGTATTTTTGACAAAGGCTAGGGCTATTAGCCATACATTGGGGAAGTACCTTCCATTGAAATCTTTGCATGGGGCCTTGAAAGTTAATGCGAGGAAAGCTAAAGGCAAAATAGGGTATGTCCTCAGGATGTAGGGGAATGGTAAAAAAAAAAAAAAAATCTTTTAAATCAATAACCATTTTGTAATAGTCCCTGGGAATAGCCACCAGTGTGGGAATGCCTGGCTGTAGTTCTCCCATTGGGCGCATAGCTTTATTAACGGCGCGTAGATCTTGTAAAAGGCGCCATTTGCCTGATTTTTTCTTTATAACAAAAATAGGAGTATTCCATGGTGAAGTAGATGGCTCTATATGGCCTGCCACCAACTGTTCCTGTACTAACATGGAGGCTGCCTCCAATTTTTCTTGGGTAAAGGGTCACTGATCCACCCAAATGATTTTATCTGCATGGGGCACAGGAGGGTCAGGGGCCGATACTAAAAATCCGAATACCCAAGCCCATGTAGCTTGGATGGGCCCAACGATTCCTTCTCCTGATTTCCCAAGACCCGTACCAGGGACAAAATCCATACGGAGCATTTGATGTGTAACCAATTTGATGTGGGACTAGCAAGGATAACTTTCATCTGGGACAAGATATGCCAGCCCCATAGGTTAACAGGGAGGTCAGGAACAACAAAAGGAGTAACAGTTCCCTTATTGCCCTCTTTGTCAGTCCAATTAAGAACCCTGGATCTTACCAAAGGGTTTTTTGACTGCCCTATGCCTTTAAGGTCAGTTAGGGACGAGGTAAGGGGCCAACTTGGTGGCCAATATTTTTGGGAAATAATTGTGGCATCTCCACCAGTATCCAAAATTCCCTGAAACTCCTTTCCTTCAATTCGCAGGGTGAGGGTGGGTCTTTTTTGAGTGATAGGCTGAACCCAATACGCATCAGAAGACCCCAAAGAAGCAGTTCTTCGCAGTGTAGTCTGAGCAGTGGAAGAACCCCCTGAATTTAATGGGAGCAGTATCAATTGTGCAAGCCTAGTTCCAGCTGGAATAGCTGCAATCCCATTAATGGTCGTGGCCAAAATTTTTAATTCTCCTGTATAATCATTATCAATAATACCAGGAAAAACTTGGACACCTTGTAAGGTAGCAGAGGTTCTTCCAAAAATAAGGGCACACATATGAGACGGAGGGGGTCCCAGGGTCCCAGTGGCTATTATTTGAGGTCCTTGTACAGAGTCTAGTACTGTGTCGGTGGCGGCACAGAGGTCCAGTCCTGCACTGCCTGGGGTTGCCCACTGGAGGGAAGCAATTGTTGAGAGAGGTGGGGGGCTTGTGTAGGACTGGGAGTTTGGGAGGGGACAAACCCTATTGCCCCTGGGCTTGTCTGGGGGATATCAGGGCCAGGGGCTGGCCCCGAGGGAAGTTTCCCAAAAAATGAGAGAGAATGGACTGTCCAAGGGCAATTGTTTTAGATCTACATTCGTTGGCCCAATGACTGCCCTTACCACATTTGGGACAAAAAGTGGCAGGGAGTGGTCTATCTGTAGCTTTGGAGGGCACTGCCCCTTGGCTTTGTTTGCCGAAGGGACATTCACGTGCAAAGTGACCAGGTTGTTTACAATTAAAGCAAGTATGCGAGCTGGGGACTGAACCTTGAAATGCCTTGGTAAAGGCAACACCTATGGCGAGCCCCATGGTGTGAGCGGTTCCTACTCCAGCACAAAGCCTGACGAACTCAGAGAGATCACCCTTGTTTTTATGTGGTCCGGAGGACATCTTGACATGCCGGATTAGCATTTTCAAAGGCAAGATGTTTAACAAAGGCACATTCACTTTCACTAGGCCCAAGAAGCCTTTCTGCAGCCAAGTTAAGCCGCGAGACAAAGTCAATGTAGGGTTCCTCTGGCCCCTGTCTAACCTTTGCCAGGGAAGTAGTAGCTGATCCCTTTTGAGGGAGACGCTTCCAAGCATAAAGGCCAGCATTTTGAATTTGTGCCAAAAGTCCGGTATTAAAGTGCGCCTGTTTAGCATTGGTATCAAAGGGCGCATTAACCAAAAGTTTATTATAGGTCCAGGTTTTTGAAGATGTTTTAGCCAAAATTTTTTGCACGGTCTCTCTACATTGTTCCTTAAAGTCCACATTCCATAAAACAAAATCACCCCACTAAGGGTGGTGCGGGCCAGGATCTTCCAATCATTAGGGGTGAGCGAGCGTGCACTTTGGTTTTCTAACAGGCTAACGTATAAGGGGCAGTCGGGCCATATTGGGCACATGCATTTTTAAGCTTTTCAACAAACCGGAGGCTAAGCCTCTTATACTCTTGTTGGCCTTTTCCCTGGGTGGGTTGTTCCTCTTCATCCCCAGTATCCTGTTCTTCATCTTCCTTTTCCTCCTCTTCTGATTCATCCTCCTCACCCTCTGAGGCCCTATCTGTCTGGCTCCGAGTTACTGGAAAGGCGAGAACTGATTGATGGCCTGATCTAACCTTAATTTTATCAGGCGTTTTTGGCGTATTGGTCAAGGCCAGTATGCGGAGTTCATAATCAAGGGACCGCAGTTCTTTTAAAAGTTGAAGGTGTTCTCGCCTATGTTGAAGAGTCTCGCGTAAAGGTGCCAGGTTAGGTAAAGGGGGGGGAAACCTCTTGATCTGGAGGGGCAGTGGGCCCTTGAAAGGCCGGGTCACAAAAGGGAGGGGGTGCATAGGAGGAATGCGGAATATTTGAGGTAGAGTGTATAATCTGAGGTAGGGGGTGACTGAGTAAAGGGGGCCAATCAGGCTGACGATATTGGGCCGCCTCCTCTTCCAGGGTGGCCTCCTCCTCGGGATTTAAATTATTCTGAGGGGAATGGGCAGCCTGGGGTACAGGATAATAATGTTCATCTACCTTTTGAGAAGGAGTTTCAAGATCTAATACAACCGATCGGCAAGCCTCGGGGGGCCGAGAGGCATGTTGGAGAACCTCCTCTCCCGTTTTCACAAGTTTTAAAATTCCACTATCAAACAGAGAACATTTTAAAAAGTCATTAATCAAATTCCAATAGGAAAAGGCCATAGCAGGAACCTTTTCTGAACCAAAGGTTTCATAATAATCTTTTAAACAATCTCCTACTCTTTGCCAGCTTTTTGCATCTATGATTCCTTCGAAGGAGAACCAAGGACACAAGTACTCTATGAATGAGAAAAATAATTCTAAATCCTTTTTCTTAACTAGCGTTCCTCATTTCTTGAGGGCCTCCTTGAGGTCTGACATAAATATACCATGTGACTATATTGCTTGTCCCATAGTGGGTCACTTACCATGCACTGTCCCCACTCTCCTCCTGGATCTGTCTCTAGGTGGGGTGTGTCGAGGCGATCTCATGATCTGGGACTGTACTTGGCCAAGTTTTCCCGGAGGAGGGCGTTCCTTCCTTAGTCAGAGGCTCGAGCCCCACGTTGGGCGCCAGTTGTCCCGACCGGCAGTACTTGAACAAGGGCGGTCAACCTAAGCGAGAAGGAATGAAGGGACAAGAAACACGAAGGACAGCAAGACAAGGATTCAGATCAAGCTGCCAAATTTTATTTTTCACACAGGGGTATTTATATGCTTAGAATAAGGAAGCTTTTTCATTGGGCATAGCAGCTGCAGGATGCTTGCTTAGGGCAGTGAAAAGGTGGTTGTTAGCAGCTACCGGGTGTTCATATGGGGGGGTGAAAAGGTGGTCGATAGCAGCTACTGGGGGGTGAAAAGGTGGTCATTAGCAGCTACTGGGGGGTGAAAAGGTGGTTGTTAGCAGCTACTGGTATTTGTATGGGGCAGGATGAAAAGAACGGATTCTGTGAACAGCCTCCTGATGTTCCAGTGAGATAGTCAAGCCTATCATGCAGATAGACTCCCTGCAGGGCTCTCGACAATGAATTGTGAGAATCAGATTCGGAAAACCATCTCTACTTTAACAAAATGGATAATTGCTATTAATTTCAATCAACTGTGGAAGGGGGGAGTATTGGATGAGGGGGCGGGGGGAAGCTGGGAATGGATGTGAAGGGTAAACAAAGGAGGAGGCTTCAATGCTTGATAAGAAATGTACTCATTATCTTTCCCATGTAATTGTAACTCCTCTATACAGTATGTTCACAAAAAAAATAAAATAAAATAAAAAAAGAAATAAAAAAGAAAAAAAGTGTAGGGAAAAGTTATATAAAGATCCATTACACTTAAATCACGATTTATTGAATGGAAATTCCCTTGTACAACTAGTTAAAATAATAACAATATAATTAAAAACAATGGAGACATCTGATCTTAAACTGTGTTCTCTTAAACCATGAGTCAATATAATAGTTTCCTCCTCAAAAATTTTCTTTGCAGGTATTTTCCTCATAGTGATAGAAAAATGATCAATGCAATGAATATCAATATATCACATTGTACATCAGAAAGAGACACAATAAAAATCACAGTAAAAATGTTAGAATTCACCACATGATAAAATAACAGGTAGAATGTGCCAAATGCTAATTGATTATTTTTCCAAGTACTTTACCTATGGTATCTAATTTAATCCTCAGAATAATTCCATAAAGTGGAACTACTTACATTTTTAATTCTCAGATGATCATATTGAAGTCTTCAGAGTTGTAATTACTAGTACAACATTGCACACATGGTAAGTGTTAGCCTGAGGTCCATCCCCGACTGTATCAATTAACCTCACTCTATTTTGTGACTAAAATTCTAGGAAAAATTCCCAGAATTTTTGTATACACTCATAATATTTCAGTTTATCTTTGTTAGAAAATAGGGAACTGTAATATGAAAACTCAAAGTTCAGAATCAATGCTAACCTCCCTGGTAAAAGGAACTGCTAAAGTATAACATTCTTGATTTCTAGGTCAAAAGAGCAGAAATCATATTCTTTCCCTTCACTCAACCCTGCACTGCATGGGGACCCTAACTCTGTTTAACAATGTCTTACTGAAAGAATGACCTCCCCAATTCCTGATGGAAACAGACTGCAGGTCTTATGGACCAATCATTTCCACATTGTAGCTCAAAAAAGTTGTTTACCATTAGAAGTATTTTGATTGCTATTTATACCCAACATTTTGAGACAAAGGTACTACTTTAAAATGCTATTAAAGCAACACTGATATAAAAATCACCTTTGACCCCAGATAAATAATTTACCTTTCATGTAAGCAAAAATGCAGTCTGACTATTATTAATGTTAGGAATGAGAAGATAAAAAATCATAGACAAGAAGGCCTAAGCATGAATTAAAGCCTCTCCAACTTGTGAATACAATTGGTTTAAAAAGACATTAAGGGCTGGGAAGGTGGCTCAGTGGTAGAGCGCTTGCCTTGCATGCATGAAGCCCTGGGTTCGATTCCTCAGCACCACATAAGCAAAAAGAAAAAAAAACCGCAAGTGGTGCTGTGGCTCAAGTGGAAGACCGCTAGCCTTGAACTGAAGAGCTGAGGCACACTGTATACAGAGGCAAGTAATTAAGGAAATTTCTTCCTGTGTTACATACAGGTAGAAGAAAGAAGATGTCACACAATTATTCTCTTCATACTATGTTATATTAAAGCCTCAAAAATTGCTTTTTCTAAATTTATAAATTAATGTCATCAATTTCTTGGCAACTCAGTCTAAATTGTTCACATTATCATTTTCTACATGAACACTTAGAATTATTTATTAACTGAGTTCTCATTATAACTCACTTGAAACAATATGCTAGGTAAATAGAATGAAAGAAACATCTGTAAATTTGTCAATTAAACCCTCTACCTAAAAAGAATTTTGTAGTATCCTATAGAATATGAAATTACAAACGAAACCAAAATATTTTTTGAAGTCTAAACTCCAATTTAGCAAGATCTATAAAGACCTACATTAGGTGATCTTTGCTATTCCTCCAGGCTTAAGCTTTTGTAATCCTTCATCCTTACCTTGGAATCTAACAGAATGATGATTACTTACTTTTGCAAATTTTGGATGGGAATCATGAACCACTTTGCATCTAGGAATGTTCTGTAATGAAGAGCTCATTTAAAACATAACTGAGGAGGGGCTGGGAAGGTGGCTTAGTGGTAGAGCTCTTGCCTCGAATGCATGAGGCCCTGGGTTCAATTCCTCAGCACAACATAAGCAAAAAGAAAAAATGCTGGAAGTGGCGCTGTTGCTCAAGTGGTAGAGCGCTAGCCTTGAGCTGAAGAGATGAGGCACAGTGCCCAGGCCCAGAGTTCAGGCCCCATAACCGGAACCAAAAAAAAAAATTTTAAAAAAGAGTTAAAAAAATAAAAAAATAAAATAAAACACAATTGAGGTTTCTATACCAGTTGTATTTCAATAGAAAACTTGGCTTTTCAAAACATAATGAAAAAATTAGTCCAAATTTCCAACTGTGTATTCCATTCTTGTTTGGTTTGTTTTATTAAGACAAAATTATACTACCTGGTCCTGGGAAGGTATCAGTAGTAATTCCAGTCTCTAATCTCCTGTCAGTTTGAGTGCTAGAATTCAAGGCTTGTATCACATTGCCCCACCATAGGTTCTTGGTTTATTTATTTATCTGTTTGTTTGTTTATTTATTTTTGGGTCCGGTAATGGGGCCTGAACTATGGGCCTTGATGCTGTCCCTCAGCTCTTCAGCTCAAGGCTAGTGCTCTACCACTTGAGCCACAGAGCCACTTCCGGCTTTTTTCTTTTTGTTTATGTGGTGCTGAGGAATCAAACCCAGGGCTTCATGCATGCAAGGCAAGCACTCTACCACTGAGCCACCTTCCCAGCCCCTTCTTGGTTTATTTAATCTAGATACAGACTATCAATTCTGAACTTCTCCAGTGATATTATCCACTAGACTTCTTAGACTGTTCATGCACTATTTTCAAAGATGTTCTAACATTTGACACAGGGTATAAACATTTTCAAATGCACCTGCCGGGTCTCTGATTTATTCCTCCATGGATCCTATCCCTTTAATATTGATTACTTGACTCTCTTACTATTTCTGGTCCCTAATTATGTAATATTCTCAAACTTTTTTGAAGAAAGTTCACTTTAGGATTTTCTAATTTTAAAAATTATCACTTGATTCTAGTCTCACTCAGGACATACTTTCTATTGTTTTCTAAGTTTTCTACATATTCTGAGAGTTGCTTCATTTGTGTATATGTGTGTGCACATATAAGTGCCTCTGTGTGTATGTGTATGTTTATATGTATGTATGCAAAAGCCTCAAGCTCTTATTCATCATTCTTACTCATGACTGTTATTCCATCACCTGAACCATTCTTCCAATCTAGCTTTTGGCTGGTTAATTATAGATAGTGTCTCAAACACTGTTCTGCCCAGGCTGGATGCAATCTGAACTTCCCAGACTCCTTTACATACTTAGGTTTCATTTATCCAGTAGAAACAACTTTTAAACTACAAACATTTTTGTGAGTGTAAAGTCTAAGCTGTAGCCCAGATTTTTAACTCAAGAATTCATATAAAGATAGATGAATATACATAATACATATGCTGAATGTACACTGTTAGAAATGTGATCCTAAGCTGGGTGGTGGTAAGATCTGAGGATTGGGGTTCAAATCCAGCCCAGGTAGGAAAGTCCAGGAGACTCTTTTCTCCAATTTACTGCAAGAACACTGGAAGCCTCACTGTGGCTAAAGTGGTAGAGCATTAGCCTTGAGCGGAGTAGCAGAGGGACAGTGCCCAGGCCCAGAATTCAAGTGCCAAGACCACCACCAACAAAAAATATATAAGTAAAGGAAAGAAAAAAATGTGATCTTATCCACCAGTTGATGGCTAGTATAATCCCTACTCTCTCAAGATGGAATTTTTTCCTTATTAAATCCATGCTCTTATATCTCACTTGCATTGGAAACAGAATTATTCTTCCATTCTAATTTCTACAAAGTTGTGTCATTAGCAAGCGTGATTAGGAAGGGAGTGGCCTCATACTTCGTGTTCCATGTAGGAGTAATGCTTTCTCTATATCACTCTCATAAATCTACATACTGGACTTGGCTTTATTGTTTCAATGTGGTCTTATTTGTAGAGTCTTCTATAGTGTATTGAACCCTAATACTTAAACACAGAATTTCTCTTTCTCTTATTATTGCTATAGTTAACACGAGTTAACAAATTCATGTACACTTGAGAAATAATGTGCAGCACATATACTCACAAAAAAAAATGATCTAGGAACCTTCTTCCTCTTTAAAATTCGCCTCAATTTACAGAGAATTTACAAAGTTTCAATTCAATATACTCATGAATAATGTATTTATAAAAAATATAAATTTTATATTTTCTCTTTACTAAGTTGTCTCTGAAACACGTGTTACATCAGGTCCAAATGTGTTCTTGTGTTATTTCCGTGAAGCCAGAAATCATTCATTATACCTCAAGCAGCACCATAGATTGTTCCTGGAAGTAACTGTTACTGGATATGGAAACTGATCCCAGTAGAGGAATGGAACATAGAGGATTGACAAAGTTCAAGTTAACTTGTGCTTTCCTTTTTACTATAAAAGAAGAGAATCCGAAGGCTTGAAGGAAACTCTGTCCCTGACTTTTTCTAGTGTGTTTTTACTTATATATAATTTTTCTGTAAACTTCTAGTTGAGAGTATGACAAAAAGATAAAATGTGCCATTTGATGGCCAGCATAGGACAAAAAGAAATAACGTTGTTTTAAATATGTTTTTCTGCTGGGGCTGGGAAGTTGGCTCTGTGGTAGAGCACTTGCCTTGCATGCCTGAGGCCCTGGGTTAGGTTCCTCAGCACCACATAAGCAAAAATAAGCCAGAAGTGGTGCTGTGGCTCAAGTGGTAGAGCGCTAGCCTTGAGTTGAAGAGCTGAGGTAAAGCGCCCAGGCCCAGAGTTCAGGCCCAAGACTGGACCCCCAAAAAAATTCTACTGCTATAGTGTTTTTTTGCATGGATATTTCACCCCTGAGATGATTCTTTTGTTGCAGAAGTCAGTTATGAATTACTTTAGTTTGGTCCTGAGTTCTCCAGAGCAGTAAGGATTCCAAAAAAGCATCCAGTGTATATGATCAGCAAAAGGAGCCACTTCTCAGACCAATACTCCTTTAAGGAGGGTCCCAATGAAATATCTGGTTTTTTGTTTGCTTTTGTGTTTAGCTTGTGTTGGTTCTGGGGCTTGAACCTAGAGGCTGAACCCTGTCCCTGAACAGTTTTCTTTCCTGCTCACCTACCCCCAAAGTTAGTACTCTATTGCTTGAACCAAAACTCCACTTCTGGCTTTTTTGCTGTGTAATTACAAATAAGAGTTTGACAGACTCTCCTACCAGGTTTGGCTTTAAACTAAGATAGTAAGAAAGCCAAGTGACATCAACTGTATAGACTTCTCTTTTCAAATGAGAAATATTAGATGAAGTTTATTGTAAAGCTAATATTTTACAATTTTTTTCTTTCTTTATTATTGTGAGCATACCGTACAGAGGAATTACAATTACATGGACAAGATAACGAGTACATTTCTTATCAATCATTGTTGCCTCCTCTTTGTTTCCCCTTCCCATCCCTTCCCATATTCCCCCCTCCCCATACCCTATCCTCCCGCCCACCAACGTTGTAAAGTTCGTTTTTCAACATAACGACTTGTACATCTCATTGTTGAAATGGGTCCACCTGTATCCCTAGTTAAATGATTTGTTTTTAGAGCATATGTCCAGAAAAGAAACCATAACATAACTCAGCAAAAGTAGGTGCACTGAATCATTTTGGAATTTTTTTGGGGGGAAGATTATTGAACTTGTCATTCCTTTTGGGGAAACTTAAAGTTATATTTCACCTTTTTTGTTGGTTGTGGGGCTTGAACTCGGATCCTGGGTGCTAAGCTAGAGCACCACCTCCAGGTTTCTGGTGGTTAATTGAAGGTTAGGTTCTCGTGGACTTTCTTGACCAGGCTGGCTTTGAACCACAATCTTCTGGTCTCAACCTCCTGAGTAGCTAGGATTACAGGAGTAAACCACCAACTCCTGGCTCATATTTGCATTTATGTGTACTGAATGACACTGTGTAGACAAAGAATGGAAATTTTAACCAAATGATATTGCAGCATTTCAGAAAAATTGAAGTAGCAATAAATATGTCCTCTTTTCCATTTTGTTACGTTAATGACTGATGATTTTTGGGACCCTTTCATTAGCATCCTCTGCCATCTGTATAGGTGTATTTAGTATCAGGAAATGTTCATAGAGAAATATAGAAAGAATAAGATTTTTAGAAAGCAAAGGAGAAAAGGTATGAAAGAATAGCATAGAAGGAGATACATTTATCACACAGAGATTATAAGCTAGCCTAAGAGATTTAGAATGCTAAAGGCAATGAGGAACTGCCTAGCTGACAACTAGTTCTACAATAACCAAAAATGGTTCTCAAGAACAGTTTCTGGTATACCTTAATTACTATCATTTATTCCTTCTATCTGGAGTTATATATTCCTTATTTTCTTTCACAACTATTAATTAGCCTCTGCATTTTTGGTGCCATAACTGACCAAAAAGATTTCAAAATCACACATAGCCTACCATTCTCTTTGTGATTAGCAGTGACGACACAAATCCAGGAATGGTTGAATTTCCAGAATTAAACATTACCTGACATCTAAGCATATCCCTGGCATTAATTGCTGTGACTTAATGAACAAGACTTTTTTCAACACAGTATCCTAATATAAGTAAAGTACATGAATTAGGAACTGTTTTCAGGTGTCAGTATGGAAGGAGCAATTATATATTCCAAGTGTGAGTTATTTATTTTGCATTTACTAACTGAATGTTTTTGTTTTGTTTTGATTTGATTTGTTTTTGTTCTTTTTGTCAGTCGAGGGGCATAAACTCAGTGGTAGGGAATATTCCTGAGCTTTTTTTTTCTTGCTCAATGCTAGCTCTCTATCATTTGAGGCACAGCACCACTTCCAGTGGTTTTGTGTGTGTGTGTGTGTGTGTGTAACTAAGGAATTGAACCCAGGGTTTCATGGATGCTAGGAAATCACCGTACCATGAAGCCACATTAACAGAGCCTTAAAGGCTGGATGGACAATGAATAACTGTTACGGTCTAGCCAGATAACAGAAGGGCTTATCTCATGGAGCTGTTTCAACAAGCTGAGGCGACAGCTCCTGACCCACAGCCAACCTCCAGAATGAGAGGACCAACCTTGGGTTCCAGCCACATGGGGATGGTGGGCCCCCTCCTCCAGCATCCATGTGACCAGTTCTTGTGAAAGAGAGAGAGAGAAAAAGTCAGAATTACAATTAAGTCTGGTGCCAGTGGCTCAGAATTCTAATCCTAACTACACAGGACGCTGAGATATGAGGATCATGGTTCATAACCAGCCGAGGCAGGAACGTCTGTGAGAATCTTATCTCCAAAGAACCACCAGAAAATCAAAAGTAGTGTTGTGGGTTCAAGTGGTAGAACACTAGCCTTTTGCTGAGGCTTTTGGGAACATCGCCCATGCCTAGAGTTCTAGCTCCACGACTGACAAGATGTGGACTTCCTACCACAAGAAGCGGACTGAATAGCAACCATTGTCCTACGGAGCATGGTAGCAAAGTCAGGCAGAGCTTCCTTTGAAGTTGAAGTCATAATTAGGTCACCTGGCTTCTCTCTGCCTTGGTATCTCCAGCTGCAAAACTCAACACAGTGAAAGATCCGCTTCCTCATTGGGATAGGGTAATGATGAGAGAAAGCCATGTTTGTTTCATAATCCCACATCTGTTGCACAATTAATAACAGGCCCCACCTGAGCCCTTTCCGGATATCTTCCTGTCATTTCCTCACAGAATTGCCGAGAACCTTATCTGAAGACTACTCCCTCTGTTCCTAGCCATGCTCCAGAGATCCCTCTGTATAAATCCCTTGTTTGCTCACAACTGTCCTGTGAGGAGAATGAGGTCTGATTGTTACGAACCTACCCAGAGCTTCACCTGTGGTCAAGAATCGTCTCCTGTGATTTTTCTGCCTGCTCAAACTGACTTAAGAAACCATTCAAGCCACAGGAAAATCAAACACAAGTAGACTAGAGTCTCCAAAAAGAGACAGGTTAAGAACACAAGGGAGATACAGGATCTTCCCATCCCCCACAAAAAAATCAAAGAACTCTTTTTTTGTACCTTTTATAATTTTTTTCTAAAAGTTGTTTTTTAATTTTTAATTTTTTGCTTTAATTTTTTTCTTCCTCTCATAATTTTTATTTTAGGGGTATATGTGTGGGTACTTATTTATCTCTTTTCAGAAACATTGAAGTAATACCTTGCATTCTCTCAGGCCACAAGTGTAAAAAATTAAAACTCAACAGGAAAAGCCACCAGAGAAAATCCTGTAACACACTGGAACAACACACTGCTGAATCACGAGTGGGTCATGGAAAAGATTAGAAAAGAAATTCAAATGTTGATGAACACACAAATTACCAGCTCCTTTGGGACACAGCAAAGGCAGTACTCACAGGCAAGTTTATAGCTCTGAGTTCATACTTCAACAAATTGGAGAGATCTGAAACCAACCATTTAATGAGACATCTGAGTCTCCTTGAAAAAGAGCAGCAAGATGATCCCCAATCCAGTAGATGGTAAGAAATAATTAAAATTAAATCATAATTAAATGAATTAGAATCCAAAAAAAATCATAGAAAGAATCAACAAAACAAAGATTTGTTACTTCCAAAATATTAACAAAATTGACAGACTCTTAGCAAATCTTATAAGAAAGAGAAGAGAACACACTCAAATAAATAAACTCAGAGATGAGAATGGAAACATCACCACAGAAACAACCAAGATTCAGAACATTATAAGGGAATACTTCTCAAAACTTTATGCTAATAAGTTTGAGAACTTGGCAGAAATGGACCTTTTCCTAGCAAATACTGACATGCCAAAACTAAAGCAAGATGAGTTATACCATCTTATCAGGCCCATATCAAGCATTGAAATAGAAACATCAATAACACACCTCCCATCTAAGATGGGACCAGATGGTTTTACAGCATAATACTATAAGCCCTTAAAAACACAGCTCACACCAATACTCCTCCAAATCTTCAATGATATTGAAAGAGAAAGTTCACTACTGAACTCATTCTATGAAGCCATAATAACCCTCATGCCCAAACCAGGCAGGGACACATCACAGAAAGATAACTATAGACCCATTTCTTTGATGAACATTGATGCAAAACTTCTCAACAAAATGTTGGCCAATCAAATTCAACAATTCATCCAAAAAATTCTACACCATGATCAAACAGGATTTATTTCAGGGATGCAAAGCTAGGTCAATATATGCAAATCAATTAATATAATTCATCACATCAACAGGAGCAAAGATAAGAACAACCTGGTTATCTCAATAGATGCAGAAAAAGCATTTGACAAGATCCAACGCCCCTTTATGATGATGGTTCTGGAAAAATTAGGAATCCATGGAACTTTGCTCAATACAATAAAGACTATATATGACAAACCTACAGCCATCATCATACTTAATGGTGAAAAAGTAAAGCCATTTCCTCTTAACTCAGGAACGGGAAAAGAAGGTCCACTCTCTCCACTTCTCTTCAATTTAGTATTAGAATGCCTAGCTACAGGAATAAGACAAGATGCAAACGTAAAGGGGATCCAAATAGGGAAAGAAGAAGTAAAACTCTATGTCTTTGCAGATGTCATGATCTTGTATTTAAGGAATCCAATAGACTCCACTCCCAAATGACTCAAGCTGATTCAAAACTTTGTCAAAGTAGTAGGGTATAAAATTAACCCCTCAAAATCAATGGCTTTTCTATATACAAACAATGAGAAAAGTGTGGCTGAAATTAGGAAAGCATCTCCATTCGTAATAGCCCCACAAAAAATAAAATACCTAGGAATTAACTTAACCAAAGAAGTGAAGGAACTCTATGGATGAAAATTTTAAAAACCTGAAAAAGGAAATCAAAAGAGATCTTAGAAAGTGCCAAAAACTCCCATGCTCATGGATTGGAAAGATCAACATCGTGAAAATTGCAATCCTTCACAAGGCTCTCTACAAATTCAGTGCGATTCCTATAAATATTCCAACCTCATTCTTCAAGGAAATAGAAGAGGCAAACCAATAATTCATAGAGGACAATAAAAGACCCCGAATAGCAAAATGATCCTCAACAGAAAAAACTGTGCTGGAGGAATATCATACCAAATTTCAAACTCTAATACAAAGCAATTTTAATCAAAACAGCTTAGTACTGGCATAAGAATAGATTTCAGGACCAATGGAATAGAATTGAAAACCCAGAAATGAACCTACAGACATATAGCCAACTACTCTTCCATAAGGGAGCTAAAATAATAGAATGGAAGAAAGACAGCCTCTTCAGTAAATGGTGCTGGCAAAATTGCTTAACTACTTGTAGAAAACTAAAGCTAGATCCTTATATATCACCCTGCACCAGAATCAACTCCAAATGGATCAAAGACCTCGGAGTCAAAGCAGACACTCTGAAAACATTACAGGATGGAATAGGAGAAACCCTATGTCTCCTTGGCACAGGTTGAATTTTTTTTAATAGAGACCCAGAAACACAAGAAATCAAAGAAAGGTTGGACAATTGGGATTCCACGAAATTGCAGAGCTTCTGCATGGCAAAGGACATAGCTAGCAAGATCAATAGAAAGCCCACGGATTGGGAGAAAATCTTCACTAGCCATACTAGAGACAACAGTCTCATATCTAAAATATACTTGGAAAAAAAAATTAAATCCCCCAACAACAAATCCTCAAAGAAACAACTGCCCAATAAATAAGGCTAAAGCCTTAAAGAGAAACTTCACTGAAGAGGAAAGAAGGATGGCCAATAGACAAATGAAGAAATGCTCAACCTCTTTAGCCATAAAATAAATGCAAATCAAAACAACATTGAGATACCACCTCACCCCAGTTAGAATGGCTATAATGAAGAACTCTGATAACAGATTCTGGAGGGGATGTGGACAGAAGGGAACCTTACTTCATTATTGGTGGGAGTGTAAATTTGTTCAACCACTTTTGAAAGCTGTATGGAGGTTCCTCAAAGCACTCAACATAGAGCTCCCCTTTGATCCAACAATCCCACTTTTGGGCACTTACCCAAATGTTTACAAAGAAGACCACACTAAAGCTACCAGCACAACTATGTTTATTGCAGCCTTTTTTACCATAGCTAAGATATGGAAGCAACCCAGATGCCCTTCGGTAGATGAATGGATCAAATAAATGGGTTATATATACACAATGGAATTCTATGCCTCCATCAGAATGAATGACATTGCTCTATTTGTTAGGAAATGGAAAGGGTTGGAAAAACTTATATTAAGTGAAGTAAGCCAGAACCAACGAAACATAGGTCCCATGTTTTCCCTTATTTGCAATAACTCGTATATATCTGAGTCAAGCATAAAAGTTCAGATAAATTCATGTTAGTGAAAAGAACCCTAAGATATCTATTCAATTTTTTTTCTTTCATACGATTGTTTCTAGTACATTCATAAGATTATTTATTTGTTGCTTTTTATATCCCTCCCCCACGGTATAATCCCTGCTTTGACTGTATGTTGTTATAATTTATGGAGGGGAAGGGAAAAAACAAATCGTTGAAATAGGGATTAAATTTGGACCCATTACAACAATGAGACGTAGAAGTGGTATGTCGAAAATGAACTTGACAACTCTGGTAGGGGGATGGGGAGGGTCGAGTGGGGGGGGAGGATGGGATGGGAAGGGGAAACAAAAGAGGAGGCTATAATGCTTGATAGGATATGTACTCATATCTTGCCCATGTAATTTTAACCCCTCTGGACAGTATTTTCACAATTAAAAAAAAAAAAAGAATTGGCTGCTGTGGACTAAATTTTTGAGAGTATCCATCTAAATCGATGACTGTGCATGTTGCTACATGTCTACCACCCCAACTACAGATGACCAGGCCCGGTGGAGCATACCTGTCACAGATAGCAGGACATCAATCCAGCCCAGCCAGAGCATATAGAGGCTCTGTTTCAGAAATGCCCAAAACAGAAAGGTGGCTCCTCAGAGCCAGGGAGAGGAAACAAGTAGCGGGTCTTGGTGCCCTCAGAGGGGTGTCTGACCCAGGGTAGGGGTGGTTTTGGGGCAGCCACTCACATGTGCTCCTGGGAGAAGTTGCTTGAGGCTGCTCCAGGTGGAGCGAGCGGGAATGGCAGTGGCATTGCAGACACATGGCCTCAGAGAACCAAGGCCATTGACCAAGTTGGGGCTTTACACAGCCTGGCAGGGTGCCATTGCCTGGTTTGAAATTCTGAACCTTGGGAAGGCGGGAGGGGGCTGGGGACTAGGCAGGCATCTCAATTTCCTTCTATATTCCAGTCGCCTAAAATCTCTTCTCACCACTCAGCCATCTATACCTTCCTCAACTGCTGGTAGTGGTGTAAACAGAGGGAATACTGGTGCTTCCAGGCAGCATGGAATGTGGGCATGGCCACCATTCTTGTATCTCATTGGTCAGAAAGAACAATGAAAGAATGGGGGTGTGGCCAGAATCCTGTGATGCAAACAGCATGGGCAGAGTCAAGAAGATAGCAGCTCCCCCAGCCCTTTTCCCAGGGAACAATGTCCAATTCAGTTGGAGACAAGAGGGTGACCTGCTTTAGCCGCATGGCTGCACAGATCATTGTGTATGGCTGTTTGTTCCCAGTCACAGACCATGAACTGAGGATATGGGCACAGTCTGTGAGCTGCTTTTGCTCAAGGCTGGCCTTCCACACTGGAGCCACAGGGATTCTGGCTTTGTTGGCACTGAAGTTGGACTTTCCTGCCTAGGGTGACTTCGACCATGATCCTCTCATCACAGCCTTGTAAGTATCAAGGAAGACTGTTGAGGGCCACTGGTGCCTGCCTAATCATTTGTCTTACTGGTGTTCTTGGACAGACTGATGAGTTCCCTATCCTCGGGTTTAAGTGGTGGGAGCTATAGCCCACAGTTGGAATCCTGGTCCAGCCACCTCAAAATGGAAAGAGATCCTAAGAAACTTATTCCTGTCCATATGATTACCAATAGAATATGATGTATGTCATGATTGAAAGAGCAGTTCTTGAATGATTCTAGGATAAAATTATAAAGAATTATTTTATAGGAAACTGATCGATGTTAGTTAATGCTTTTTGAAGCATTTAAACAATCACATTCATAAAATGGAGGAATAATGAAATACCTAAGAATTACTATACTATTACATAATATAAAGGTGGCATTTTTCTGTCAGGACTGTCGGGATTGGAACCTATGGTCTTGGTAACTGTGTTGCACTGTGTGGGAAGGGGAAGCTGGCCTCCTTGAAGTCAAGAAATTCAAGTCGGTTCTTTAGGCCTGAAATAGATCCCCACCACTAGAAAACATCCTATTCATGTACAATTTACATATATGATTCATATTTACATTCATATGTTGACTCCATATTGCATTCAGTGCAGTTATTTTATTTGTTTGTTTTATTCATGTATTGACCATTTATTTTGACTATTATGGCACATAAAACATTGATTACATAAGATATAGGTCTGCATATGTGTTCCACTTCATACCTGACACTCAGGACTTCTTACTCCACAATTCATTTTTGGGGAGTGCTGGCAACTGAACTCATGGCCTACAAGCCTACAAGGCCCAATTCATGAATGGGTGAGTGTCAGCATGCCATCCTGGGCACATTGAGCTGAAAGGTTATTCCTAGGAACTGAGATCAAGCCCCAGGTGTTAGCAAAATAAGAACAGATTGACCTGCAGATGGAAGTACGCTAATAAATATGTATTTATATAGAGTGTTAAAGATGTCTATATATTATTCAGTTATATAGACTACATTCCTACCAATTCCTGGGTATTAATCATGCGTCCATGTAATTAATATTATTGTTTTCATCCTTATACTATTAATGAAATCAATCAGTGTCCTGAAATTATTGCATTCCTGTAAGTAATAATATTCTTTTTATGCTTCATAAATATTAAATAAATTAGCTTCTTGAAATTATGCTGCCTAAATTTATAGTAGCATCATTCATGATCAACTCATTGAACATTGACATTGATAAAATTCCATTGTTCTTCCTATGGTTGGGAACAATTTTCTTAGTATCTCCTGCCATTGGTTGGTGTTAGGAGGGGGATTCGAAATCAGGGCCTATGTTGCCACGTGGGCAGCTTTCAGCAATGCAAGGTGAAGTACCCTTTGCAACAGTGTCATTCAGACCCATGAGGGACACCGTGCAAAGGAAGAAAACAAAAATGCCACAGTTTTTCTGTGCATTGCTTTCCCTGCAAGACCTGAGGATCTAGGATCCCAGAAGCAGCTGTAGGTCTAGTGGCTGTACCCCAGCATAGGGTGATCCAATTTGAGGCAGAGTTGCCACAATTTGACTTCAAGCCCATACTGAGAAAAGTAAAATAAAAAATTTAGCTCCCTGGCTTGCAATTCGTGATGTTTAATCTTCCAGGCTTTAAATTTGAACTCAGGATCTGGGTAAATCTGCAGCAATGTGGATGAAGGAGAAGATCACTGTACTTGAAGATAAGAAAGTCAGACCTGGGAAGATGGTGGAGAAGCTGGAGTCTAAACAAGCTCTCCCATAGAAAGAAGTTTTAGAGTTCCAGTGAACAGTCCTAAGCCAGAGAATCACACCAAGTGTGCCATCACAGAACAGAGAGTCAGGCCAGAGAGGGAAAATCCAGGCAAGGAGACAGATCTGAGCTCTTGCAAGCAGCGGCCGCAGCAGCAGCAGCGGTGGCAGCTGCAACCACAGGCGCCATACCCGAGAAACAGAGAGTCCAGGACGAAGGAGCCAGACGCAGCGGGTGAGCGGATTCTACTCAAAACCAGCAAGAACCAACAAGGAGCAGACATATTCATCCTGCAGTTCACAGACCAGAGATGACCCAGGAACCAAGACTCGGCATGAGTAGAAGCCTGATGTCCTCACTCCTTCTCAGGGAGCAGAGGAAGGAATGCCACCCCCCCCCCCCCCCCGTACTGGAGATCTCCATCTTGGATACTGACAAAGAGCTCCAACTCAAGCCTTGAAATAAAATGAATCATTTAGCAGGTCACAAGAACTTAACGGCGGCGTGACCTGCCAGACTCAGCTCCACCCAGGGAAAAGTCACCCAGCTTAGGCGCCAGCCCTAGTAATGGCATTCTTCACTGGGTAATCAGAGCCAGAGGCTGCCCCTCCCTTTAGCAGCCTCGACAATCAATTGAAATCCAGTAAACAGAAACCCTGAGAATGGCTCCAGGCTGGGCTCTGTGAATCTTTCACAAACTAGCCACCAGGAAAAGCTACTGTTTGTTGAAAGGCTTCAACTCTACCCAGAACCTAGCCTCATCATTGATTCTCCCTCTTTTGTGATACTCAAAGCAGATCTGACTCCCATTGAACTAGCCTAGGAGGAGGATCACAAAATCCTGGGTAAAGCAGAGCATTTTTCTGCCTGTTCGAATAAACTGACTTAAGTAACCAAACAAGCCAAAGAACCAAAAGCAGACAAAAGACTCCAACAAAAAGCTGGTTACAGACACAAGGGAGATACAGAATTTTTCCCACTCCTCCCCCAAAAATCAAAGAACTTTTTTTTTTCTTCTTCTTTCTTTTTTTTTTTTTTTTTTTGGTACCTTATATTAAAAAAATTTCATTTCTAAAAATTTTTAATCATTAATTTTTGCCTTGATTGAAAAAAAAATGTTTTCCAGTATATTTTTTTCCCTCTTACAATTTTTATTTTAGGGATACGTGTGTGCATTTTTTCTTCTTTTTTGATTTCTTTTTCTTTTTTTTTCTTTTTTAATTATCTTTTTGTTTTTTGTTTAGCTCTACTGAACTTCTGATCTTTTTTTCTTCATTTCTTATCATTTTCACCTTTTCCTCTCTTTCGTTCTTCTTTATATGACTTAATTCTTGTCCTGCACATCCTCAGATAAACCTGTAGTTGACTATTAGACCCTATCCTCCACTGTGTACACACTTAATCCACAAATTTATTACTCAATTCAATACCGCTGAGACTTAAATTCCTTAAGAGCAGTAACACTTCTTTATACCTACATAATATTTTAAGCATTTTATTTTTAAGTTTTCACATCTCCTTTATATCGCTCCCCTTCTCTCATTATATTCACATTCTTCTCTAAATAGATTCTTGTCGAATTCTGGCATAATATTATTAATTTTTATTTTTCTATTTTTTCTGGTCTCTTTTCTTTTCCATTTCCCTTTCTTCATTTTTTCTCTCTCTTTCTACTTTCTCCTACCCAACCTATTTCCTGCTTTGAGATTAGGACTTAGTTAACACTCCCTGTGATTTCCCACATCAATCTATTCCTATTTTTTACCCACATTGCTCCCTAACCCTAATAATTTCTGGTTTTCCAAATTCTTCTTTGCGGTTCGTAGCCCATTAACATATAGTTGTTTGATATTGAATAGATGTATCTATTGAACTAGATTGTATCTGTAGACTATTGACTGTGCAAATTCAGACTTTGGTGGATGCTTGCCTTAAGATATTGTTCTAGCACAAAACTGGTGCTATTTATATCTCAAATGGGCAGAGTAAGCCGGAAAAACACAAGAAAAATGGCAAGTCCGGGTATCTCAATTCTCAATCTTGATAATCATGGGACAGAACAGATAATGAATAATCCAGAGGAGAGTTCCCCAATAGCTCTACAAACACTGTTGGCTAACATGATAAATGAAAAGATTGAAAACTTACAAAGGATTCTGTATGAGCATGATAAGGAGAGAGAGGAGGCAATCGAAAAGTTTATACAGGAATATCATAAGTGTGAGGAAGCTACTCAAAAACTGATACAGGATTTGCGTGAGCAGCTTGAGAATACTCAAACAGAAAGGGAGGAATGGTGTGAGCAGGCTGAGAACACTCAAAGAGAACTACAGGAATCCCATGAACGGGAGGAAGCTAATCAAAGAGTAATACAGGAATTGAGAGAGCAGGAAAAGAATAAAAAAAGATCACTAAAGGCATTCATGGAACCAATTAACAAAGAGCTGAAGGAAGACAGGGAGACCACAAAGGGAATGCTGAAAGGAAACCAACAGAAGGAATTGGAGTCCAAGGAAACCATAACCAAACAACTAAGTGATTGGAGAATAAACACTGTACACAAAATTAAGAAAGTAAAGAAGTTCATACAAGATCTAAAACAAAGTTTTAACAAAGAATTTGAAGCAATGAAACCTGACCAATTAGAAGGAAAAGAGATAAAAAACAAAGTAGAAAGTCTTGACAGCAGGTTAGACCATGCAGAAGACCGAATCTCAGGGATTGAAGACAGCCTAGATATTACAGAGAAAGAACATACAACCATCCAAGAAAAGTCCAAGAAATATGATAGGTCTATCCAACACTTGGAAAAAAATATCAAAAGTCCTAATCTATGGATAATGGGTGTAGAAGAGCACCTAGAAATAGAAGTTAATGGTCTAGGAAATTTGTTTAACAGGATCCTAGCAGAGAACTTCCCAAACATGCAAAAAGATAGGCCTATTCATATACAAGAAGCTTTTAGAACCCCAAATAGACCAGACCAGAATAGGACATCCCACAGTCACATTATAATACACACAGGATCAACTCAGACCAAGGAAAGGATCCTTAAAGCTGTCAAGGAGAAAAGATTAATCACCAATAAAGGGAAATCAATTAGAATCACCTCAGATTTCTCAGCAGAGACAATCAAAGCAAGAAGAGCTTGGAATGATGTATGCCATGCCCTAAAAACAAACAATTATCAAACAAGAATACTGTACCCAGCTAAACTCTCCTTCATAACTGAAGGCCAAATAAAAACCATCGATAGCAAAGAAAAATTGAAACAATACATCTCCACCGAATCAGCCCTACAAAAGATTCTTAAAGATGTCCTACACATAGAAAACCAACAAGACCACAATAAAGGCCAAGAACCTGCACCCAAACTGAGAATCCAAGAACCATAGGAAGAACACAGTTTTAGCAACCCCCAAGAAGGTTGATAACATGGCAGTAAGTCCCAAATACCTCTCAGTCCTATCTATTAACGTTATGGACATAACTTTCCAATTAAGGGACATAGACTGTCTAGTTGGTTTAAGAAAGAAGTTCCTTCAATCTGCTGCTATCAGGAATCACATCTTGCCAATAAAAACAAACACATTTTCAATGTTAAAGGCTGGAGCAAAATCTACCAAGCAAACAGCCCCCATAAACAGGAGGGAGTTGCAATCCTAATATCACATAAAATAGACTTCAAATTAAAATTCGTGAGAAGAGATAAGGATGGTCGCTACATACTAATTAATGGATCTCCACTTCAGGAAGATATTACAATTCTAAATATCTATTCGCCAAACAATGGAGAACCCAAATTTATCCAAGAAACACTACTTTCTCTCAGAGTCCACATAGATCCAAAGACATTAATTGTTGGGGATTTTGACACACCACTCTCCCCACTAGATACATGAACTCGGCAAAAACTCAATAGAGAAACCGCAGATTTAAACAGCTGCATAGATCAACTAGATTTAACAGACATCTACCGAACATTTCACCCAGCAGCATCAGAATACACGTTTTTCCCAGCAGCATATGGAACATTTTTAAAAAATTGACCACATTTTAGGCCACAAAGGAAACTTGTCTAAATTCAGAAACATTGAAGTTATACCTTGCATTCTCTCTGACCACAAGGGAATAAAATTAGAACTCAACACCAAAAGCCACCAAAGAAAGTCCGGTAACATATGGAGGCTGAACAAAACACTGCTGAATCATGAGTGGGTCATGGAAGAGATTAGAAAGGAAATTCAAATGCTCATACTATTCAACAAAAATGAACACACAAATTACCAGCTCTTCTGGGACATAGCAAAGGCAGTACTCAGAGGCAAGTTTATACCTCTGAGCTCCTACATCAACAAATTGGAGATATCTGAAACCAACAATTTAATGACACATCTAAACCTCCTTGAAAAAGAGCAGTAAGATAAACCCCAATCCAGTAGATGGAAAGAAATAATTAAAATTAAATCAGAATTAAATGAATTAGAATCCAAAAAACCTATACAAAGAATCAACAAAACAAAGAGTTGGTTCTTCGAAAAAATTAACAAAATTGACAGACCCTTAGCAAATCTTATCAGAAAAAGAAGAGAACACATCCAAATAACTAAACTCAGAGATGAGAACTTGATAGAAATGGACCTTTTCCTAGCAAATATTTACATGCCAAAACTAGACCAAGATAAGTTAAACCATTTTACCAGGCCCATATCAAGCATTGAAATAGAAAAAGCAATAAAAGGTCTCCTAGCTAAGAAAAGTCCAAGACCAGATGGTTTTACAGCGGAATTTTACAAGGCCATCAAAGCAGAGCTCACAGCAATACTCCTCCAACTCTTCAATGAAATTGAAAGAGAAAGTTCACTACCGAACACATTCTATGAAGACATCATAACCCTCATCCCAAAACCAGGCAGGGACTCATCCAAGAAAGAGAACTATAGACCCATTTCTTTGATGAACACTGATGCAAAAATTCTCAACAAAATTTTGGCCAATCAACTTCAACAATTCATCCAAAAAATCATACACCACGATCAAACAGGATTCATTTCTGGGATGCAAAGCTGGTCCAATATATGCGAATCAATTAATATTATTCATCACATCAAGGGGAGCAATAATAAGAACCACATGGTTATCTCAATAGATGCAGAAAAAGCATTCGACAAGATCCAACACCCCTTTATGATGAAGGTTTTGGAAAAATTAGGAATCCATGGAACATTTCTCAATGCAATAAAGGCTGTATATGACAAACCTACAGCCAGCATTATACTTAATGGGGAAAAAGTAAAGCCATAACTTCTAATCTCAGGAACAAGACAAGGATGTCCACTCTCTCCACTTCTCTTCAATCTAGTATTAGAATGCCTTGCTACAGCAATAAGACAAGATGCAAACTTAAAGGGGATCCAAATAGGGAAAGAAGAAATAAAACTCTCTCTCTTTGCGGATGAATTGATCTTGTATTTAAAAATCCCATGGATTCCATTCCCAAATTACTCAAGCTGATTCTAAACTTTGTCAAAGTAGTAGGGTATAACATTAACCCTCAAAAATCAATGATTTTCTGTATGCCAACAATGAAAAAAGTGTGGCTGAAATTAGGAAAGTAACTCCATTTGTAATAGCCCCTCAAAAAATAAAATACCTAGGAATTAACTTAACCAAAGAAGTGAGGAACCTCTATGATGAAAACTTTAAAATCTTGAAAAAGGAAATCAAAACAGAACTTAGAAAATGGCAAAACCTCCCATGCTCCTGGATTGGAAAGATTAACATTGTGAAAATGGCAATACTTCCCAAGGCTATCTACAAATTCAACGTGAGACCTATCAAAATTCCACCCTCATTCTTCAAGGAAATAGAAGAGGCAATCCAAAAAATCATATGGAACAATAAAAGACCCCGGATAGCAAAAAGGCACCTCAACGGAAAGAACACTGCTGGAGGAATATCAATACCAAAATTCAAACTCTACTATAAAGACATAGTAATCAAAACAGCTTGGTACTGGCATAAGAACAGACCTCAGGACCAATGGAATAGAATTGAAATCCCCGAAATGAACCTACAGACCTATAGCCAACTAATCTTCGATAATGTAGCTAAAATAATAGAATGGAAGAAAGACAGCCTCTTCAGTAAATGGTGATGGCAAATTGCTTAACTATTTGTAGAATACTAAAACTAGATCCTTATATATCACACAGCACCAGAATTAACTCCAAAAGGATCAAAGACCTTGGAGTCAAAGCAGACACTCTGAAAACTTTACAGGATGGAATAGGAGAAACCCTAGGCCTCGTTTGCTGAGGATGAAATTTTCTTAATAGAGACCCAGAAACATAACCAATCAAAGAAAAGTTGGACACATGAGATTGCATGAAGTTGCAGAGCTTCTGCATGGCAAAGGACATAGCTAGCAAGATCAATAGAAAGCCCACAGATTGGGAAAATATCTTCACCTGCCATACAATGGACAAGGGTCTCATATCTAAAATATACTTGGAGCTCAAAAAATTAAATCCCCCAACAACAAATTCTCAAAGAAACAACTGCCCAATAAGTAAGTGGCCTAAAGACTTGAAGAGAAACTTCTATGAAGAAGAAAGAAGGATATGCAACAGACACATGAATAATTGCTCAACCTCGCTAGCCATAAAAGAAATGCAAATCAAAACAACATTGAGGTACCACCTCACCCTAGCTAGAATGTCTATAATCAAGAACTCTAACAACAACAGATGCTGGAGGGGATGTGGACAGAAGGGAACCTTCCTTCATTGTTGGTGGGAATGTAAACTTGTTCAACCACTTTGGAAAGCAGTATGGAATTTCCTGAAAAAACTTCACATAGAGCTCCCCTATGACCCAGCAATCCCACTTTTGGGCATTTACCCAAATGTTTTCAAACAAGACCACACTAAAGCTACCAGCACAACTATGTTTATTGCAGCATTATTTACCATAGCTAAGATCTGGAACCAACCCTGATGCCCCTCATTATATGAATGGATCAAGAAAATGTGGTATATATACACAATGGAATTCTATGCTTCCATCATAAAGAATGACATTTCCCCATTTGTTAGGAATTGGAAAGGCTTGGAAAAAATTATATTGAATGAAGTAAGCTAAGCCTAAACAAACAAAGGTCCATGGTTTCCCTTATTTGCAATATTTCCCTTATTTATTTATTTATTTTTGGGTCCGGTTGTGGGGCCTGAACTCTGGGCCTGGGCGCTGTCCCTCAGCTCTTCAGCTGAAGGCTAACGCTCTACCCCTTGAGCCACAGTGCCACTTCCGGCTTTTTCCTTTTTGCTTATGTGGTGCTGAGGAATCGAACCCAGGGCCTCAAGCATGCAAGGCAAGTGCTCTACCACTGAGCCAACTTCCCAGCCCAGTCAAGCAGAAATGGTCAGATAATGTGATGTTAGGAAAATGAACCCTTAGATAAGTATTTAAATGTTTTTTTTTTCTTTCATGCATTTGTTTCTAACTCATTCATAAGATTATTTCCTGGTAGCTTTGTATGTCCCTCCACCACAGTACAACCCCTGCTTTCACTATTTTTGATGTCGGTATAATTTGTGGAGGAGATTGGGAAAAACAAGTCGGTTAAGTATTCAGGTGGACCTGATGCAACTATTAGAATTACAAGGTGTCATGTCAAAAACGAACTTTACAACTTTTGTGCGGGGGCTGGGGGGGAGTCCGGGTTGGGTGGGGTGTGGGGAGAGGCTGGGATGTGAAGGGTAAATGAAGGAAGAGGCTGAAATGCTTGATACAAAATGTACTCATTATCTTGCCCATGTATTTGTAACCCCTCTGTACAATATGTTCTCAAAAATTAAAAATTAAAATTAATTTTTAAAAATGTCATATGTGAAATTTAATGAGGTCAACAAGAGATTATGAGGACAAAAAGGCCTTAGAATTACAATTGCAGCATATCACAAAATTTATGATGACTGGATAGGTTTGTGATGTCACGGGGTGTTATGTGATATTGTGATATGTGGTTATTGTGATATTACAGTGGCAACCTGATGTAAAAAGGGATTGTAATGTAACAATGGTTATGAGGTCACTATTTCTTTATGATATCAACTTACAGGCCGTATTTTAAAAAGAATGAAATCACAGAAAAGGCATTCATAATGTGTCTATGATGTCACAAGGACAATGTGAAGATCTAAATCTATCATATCATTTTAGTTTTGTGATTTCCCAATGAGCAGATGTTGTCAAAATGACAAAGTGATTTCACAATTGTGATGAACTCACAAACTGTTTTTGATGTTAAAATGTCTTGTCTGATTCTCAATTGTCAATATTTCAGTGGGGATTTGAGTACACAAAGGGAATGTGATTTCACAAAGCTATGTATTTTATCAAAGGATATAAGATGTCGTAATAGATTTGAGATGACACAATGTGATCCTGGTGTCAAACCAGCAATGTGATGTCACAATGTGTTTGTGATGTCACACTGGTGATGAGATCATAATGGATTAGTTATGCCACGACTTTTAATATCACAATTATTTGTCCAATTTCAATTGCTACTAGACCACCATGAGGACACGGTAAAAACCAGTAGTGCCCTTATAATCCACGGGAACAGATAATCATCATGGCATCTTGGTCTCGACCACCAGAGAGGGTGGCTGCATGCCACTGGAGGGGGCAGGGCATTCTGCTAAAGGAGATAGGATGTCAAGCGCCACATGGTGAGCTACCAAGAAGTCATTGGGCATGAACATTTGGGAAGTAATGATTGAAAACTGTTATGCAGAAAACATCGCAGTGGTGGAAGGGCCCAGCCTATATATAGGCTGCAGGTTCAGAGCAACAGAAAGGGAGAGAAAAAGGGGAAAGGCCTGGAAGGAAAGAAGTGATGAGCCTGTAGGAAGGTAAAGACCTGGGAGGAGAGGAAATTGAGGGAGAGCAGGAGGTGAAGGATGGCAGCTGGCCACCTGGATATGGCAGGGCAGGACTGTCAAGCGTAGAGCAGCCTGAAGAGAAGAAGGGAATGGTGGAAGGAAAAAATGAAAAGACCTGAAATGTAGGACAAGTCTGGAGAGAAGGAGGATGAAGAGCATGGAAAAAGCCTTGTCCTTTGAAGTGTGGAGTTTTGGAGATCATTATTTTGGGGGATGGTTGTTTGCAGACCACTTCACAAATGGCTGGGCTTCTGTTTGGAGTTCTGAGGGTTCATGGTTGTGGCTGAATTTAGCTCTGGGCATCCAGCCCAAGTCAAGGTAGTCGCTTGTTGCAAAATTTATGAGGACAAGGCAGGTTTGTGATGTTACATTGCATTAATGATATCACAATGTCCATATGAGGTCGGAAAGGGATTGTATTGTCACAATGGTGATGTGGTCGCAATGGGTTTCTGAAATCAAACTATATGCCACATTTGAGATAGAATGAAATCACAGAATAGGCAAGCACATTGTCTCTATGACCTCACAATGAAAATGTGATGTCATAATGCTATGATGTCATTGTCATTTTGGGATGTCACAATGGGCTGATGTTATCCTAACAACAATGTGATCTCACTCTGGAGATGATGTCACAAAGCATTTGTAATGGTAAAACGGCCTGTCTGATATCAGTTGTCCTTTGCTCACAATGAGGATATAATTACCCAAAGGGACTGTGATGTCACAAACACTATGTGCTTTTTCAAAGGTGCTAAGAGGTCACAACAGGTTTGGTATATCACAAGGTGATCATGATATCACTGTGGAACTATGATGTCAAAATGGGTTTGTGATGTCACAGTGGGGATAAGGTCACACTTCGATAGTGATGTCACTATGAATTTGTAATATCACCATTACATGGTGATATTACTAGATCACAATGAAGATAGTTGTTCACATAAGGAGCTAGAAGTCAGAAAGGCCATGAATTTTGTAAAATATTATGAGTACATAAGAGATTGGTGGAAATGCGATGGGACAGAGATATCCCATTGGAAATATAAAGTTACCATTACATAAGATAGTATTATTTTGAAGTCACAAATAGTTGGTAATGCCATATAGGTGATGAGGTCATATAGATTTGTGATTTCACAATGGGATAGTGATGTTACAATCTCATGCTAGGCCTCTAATTGACAATGAATATATAAGTTCACAAGGGATAATTTATCCGAAGGCATATGTTGGCACAAGTGTAATGAGTCTTAACAGGTTTGTGATGTCACAATGTGACTCAATGTTCATGACATCTGGCAATGTGTTGTCACAGTAGTTGTGATGTCACACGGGATTTCTGATATCACATGTCATACCTGATGTATTATGAATTAAACAATTATTAGCTCAGGGAGGCCAGAGATCACACTGGCAGCATGTCAAAACATTTATGAGGATAGGACAGTTTTGTGATGTCACAGTGGGTTAGTGATATCATAATGGCAATGTGGTGTCATCAAGGTATTGTGATGTCATAATGGTTAGGTAGTCACCATCTATTTCTGATATCAACCCACCTGCCACATTTGAAATAGAATGAAATCACAGAATAGGCATTCCAATGTATCTGTGACATCACAATGGGTATGTGATGTCATAATGCTATGAAATCATTGTTGTTTTATGATGTCACAATTGTCTGATGGTGTCATAATAACAATGTAATGTTACACTGGTGATGATGTCACAAAAGTTTTGCGATGTTAAAATGGCATGTCTGATCTCAGCTCAAAATGAGGATATGGGTACACAAAGGGCTTGTGATGACACAAAGGCCATGCTTTCAAAGCTTCTGAGGTCATAATAGGATTGGGATGTCACAATATGATCATGGTGGCACAACGGCAATGTGATATCACAATGAGTTTGTGATGTCACCGCTGTGATGAGGTCACAATGCATTAGTGATATCTCATCAAGTTTTAATATAACAATGATATATACAACTTCAATTTCTTCTAATTCATTATTAGGATACTGTAATAACCAGTGTTGCCAGAATTATCTGTGGGAGCCTATAATCATTGTAAATTCTTGGCCTGGCCCACAGGAGAATGTGGGGAATGCCGCCAAAGGTGGAGGTGTCAGGCCTCACATGGTGAGCTGTCAAGAAGTGATTGAGCATTGGGCAGATTGGGAAGAGACGATTAAAAATTGTTAGGCAGGAGACCCGTTAGAGTGAGGAGGGGTACAACCTATATATAGGTTGCATTTTCAGAGCATTGGAAGTGGGGATAAAAATGGGAGCTACCTGGATGGTAGAAAGTGATGAGACAACAGGAAGGAAAAAACCTGAGAAGAGAGGAAGATGAAGGAGAGCAGAAGTTTGGCAAGTGGTCACTGGGTCAGAGTAGAGCAGGCCTGTGGAGATTGGAGACACCTGAAGAGAATAAGGAAATGGTGGAAGGGAAAAAGGGAACGACCAGGAAGGAAGGACAGGTCTGTAGTGAAGGAGGGAGGAATGAAAAAGTAAAAAGCCTTGCCCATTGAGATTTGGAGATTCGGAGATCATAATTTTTTGGCCGGTGGTTTGCAGACCAATTAAGAAAGGATTGCGCTGCCCATTGGAGGTCTCAGGTTTGGTGTTCAAGGCTGCTTTTGGACCTGGCTATCCAGGCCAGCATAAGGTAATCTCAGTCCTCTTGCTATTGTAAATTGTTTTATTATATTAAATGTGACTACATGGTTTGTCTCCTTGTCTTAGAGGTTATAAGTACATGAGTTCACAGAAAGAGCTTGAAGTCTCAAAGGCCACGAATTTTCTAAGATGTGATGTGGCCATATAGGTTTGTAAAAACACAATGGGATAGTGATATCACAACGGCAATACCACAATATCATGTCAAAATAATGTTTTGATACTAGAATTATTTCTTGATGCCATTCTCGTGATGAGGTCACAATAAGTTTGTGATGTCACAATGGGTTCATGATGTCAGATGGCAGATCTCAATGGTCATTAATTGGAAATGAATATATAAGTTCAAGAAGGGACTGTAATGTCTCCAAAGGCATGTGTTGTCACAAATATGATGCCGTTCTCACAGGTTTGTAATGTAACAATGTGACACAATGGTCATGATGTCTGCCAGTATGATGTCACAGGGGATTTCTGATATCACATGTCATATCAGAAATATGAGATTGAAAACAGATTATGAGCTCACAAAGGGTCTAACATATGACAATGTCACAAAACTTATAAGGACAGGACTGGCTTGTGATGGCACAGCAGGTTAATGATGTCACAATGGCAATGTGATGTCACAAAGGATTGTGATATCACAATGGTTATATGGTCAAATGGGTTTCTGAAATAGAATGAATTCACAGAATAAGCCTTCACACTGTTATGTCTATGACATAACGATGTCACTGTGATTTACCATGCTATGATGCCATTGTCATTTGGTGATGTCACAATGAGCTGATGGTGTCATAATGACAATTTGATGTCACTGCTGATTTATGATGTTACAATGGTTATGAGGTCACATTATGTTTCTGATATCAACACACATGTCAAATTTTAAATGGAATGACAAAGCCTGGCACGGGTGGCTCATGCCTGCAATCCCAGCTACTCAGGAGGCTGAGATCTTAGGATTGCAGTTCAAAGTCACCTCAGGCTAGAAAGTCCATGAGCCTCTTATCTCCAATAAAAACCACTAGAAAACCAGAAGTGGTGCTGTGGCTCGAGTGATAGTGTGCTCGCCTAGAGCTGTAGAGTAGGGACAGCACCCATGCCCAGACTTCAAGTCCCATGACCAACTACCACAACAAAAAAGAATAAAAACAGGCATTCACAATCTGTTTATAACATCACAATGACAATGTGATCTCATAATACTATCTTGTTATAGTTTTCTGATGTCAAAAGTAGTTGATGCTGTTATAATGAGAATGTTATGTCACACTGGTGCTGTCACAAAGTGTTCATGATGTTAAAATGGCATGTCTGATATCAATTGTCAGTTCATAATGAGGGTATAGTTACACAAAGGGACTGTGATGTCACAAAGTCCATGTGTTTTTCAAAGGTGCTAAGAGGTCCTAATAAGTTTGGGATTTTACAATGTGATAGTGATGTCAAATATCTATGAAAGCTCACAATGGGTTTGTGATATCACACTGGTGATGAAATCAAAGTTTTGTGAAGTCACATCTCATAATCACATGCCCAATTTCAGTTGCTACTATTTCACAATGAGGATAAGAGTTCACAGAAAACGACAAATATAAAAGGCCCTGAATTTTCTAAAATGCTATGAAGACATACTAGGTTATTGAAAACACAATGGAACAGTGATATCACTATGGCAATGTGATGTTGCAATATGATTACTTAAAAATGTTTTGATACCACAATTGGTGATGCCACACTAGTAATGAGTTTATAAGAGGTGATGTCACAATGGGTTGGTGACATCAAAATGACACATGTGATCTCAATTTTCAACTCAAAATGAGGATATGTGCTCACAAAGGGACTGTGATGTCTCCAAAGGCATGCATTGTCTCAAAAGTGATGAAGTCCTAATGTGCGTGTTATCAGAATGTGACAAATGCTCATATTATCTATCAGTGTGATGTCACCATGATCTAAATGTCACACTGGTTTCGGGTATCACATTTCATAACTGGATTGGGTATGAGAGGATTGTAATTTCACAGTGGATTAGTGATATTACTATGGAAACGTAGGGTCACAAAGGTATTGTGCTACCACAATGGCTAATAGATCACAATGTGTTTCTACTCTAATAGGTTTGTGCTGTCACAATTGGTTGGAAATGTCACAATGGCATGTCGATTCTCAAATATCATTAATTCACAATGAGGATATGAGTTCACAAAGGGACTGTGTAGTCACCAAAGTCATGTGTTGAGACAAATGTAATGAAATCCAAACAGATTTGTGAGTTCACAATGTGACACCATGGTCTGGATGTCTATCAATGAGATGTCACAATATTCATAATTTCAGAGTCAATTTCTGATATCATATGTCATACCTGAATTATTATGAGTTTGAAAACAATATAAGCTTACTAAAGGCCTAAAATATTCTAAGGGCAGCATATCACACAAGTTATGACTAAAAACTCATGGTCTTTGGATCTTAAGATTCTTTCTTTGAAATTGATCCTCATTGTGAACTAGTAGAAATTGAAATTGGACATGTCTTTGTAATAATACAAACTCATAGTGACATCACAAACTCATTGTGATCTCATCACCACTGTGACATCACAAACTCATTGTGACATCACATTATTGTTGTGCCTTCACAATCACATTGTGACATCACAAAGCAATTGTGAAGTCTTATCACATTTAAAAAAACACATGACCTCTGTGGCCTCACAGACCCTTTGTGTACCCATATTCTCATAGTGAAAATTTTGATCACACATAGCATTGTATCAACACAAATATTTTGTGCAATAATTACAGCTGTGAAATCACATTGTCATCATGACACCATCATCTCATTGTGATAACACCAAACCCCAATGACACTATACCATTTTTTTCTTTTTTTTCTTCTGTACATTTTTTGTAAATATATTGTACAGAGGGATTAGAGTTACATGACTAAGGTAATGAGTACATATCTTATCAAACATTGCTGCCTTGTCATCACATTGTCACTTTGATGTCATAGACCCATTGTGAATGCCATTCTTTCATTTCAATCTATTTCAAATGTGCCATATGGGTTGATATCAGGAAACCATTGTGAACTCATTTCCTTTGTGACATCAAAATCTCTTTGTCATACCACATTACCTTTGTTATATCACTAACCCACTGTGACATCAGATACTTCTACTGTCCTCACAACATTTGTGACATGTCATTGTGATATTTTAGGCCCTTTGTGAGTTGAAAATCTGTGTTTGACTTCATATTTCAGATATGACATGAGATATCTAAAATCCAGGGTAACATCATGATATTACACCACTGGACATCATAAAAATTGTGTCACTTTGTGACATCTCAGAACTGTTAGTTCTTCACCTTTTTGACTACATATACTTTGGGGACATCAGAATCCCTTCCCAAACCCATACACTCATGGTGTATGACAACTGAGGTCCCACATGCCACTGTGACATCACCAACTCCTTGGGACATCTCAAATCTATTGTGACCTCCTCATCAGTATGGTGTCACCAATTGTGACATCAAAACATTATTATAACATGATGTTGAGATATCACATTGTCATTGTGAAATCAGTGTCCCATTGGGTTTTCACATAGTATGCCCTCATACTATGAAGCTTCATCTATCACCTGGTATCCTCATATTGAATTAAGAGTAATTGAAATTGGATATATCATTCTGATAGTATAAACTGTGACATCACAAAACCATTGTGACCTCATCAAAAACCCAATGGGACATCTCATTTCCATTGTGATATTATGAATCACAGTGTGCCTTCCAAAGCTATTATGACCTCTTACCACCTTTGAAAACACACATGGCCTCTATGACATCACAGAACATTTTTTGTATTCATATCCTCATGGGGAACTAATGACAACTGACATCAGACATACTATTAAAATACAAAAAATTCTTTCTGACATCATCATAATTGTGACATCATGTTTCCATTATGACAACATCAGCTCATTTTGACATGTAAAACTACAATGACATCATAGCACTGTAACATTATATTGTCATTCTGATATCATAGACACGTTGTGTTTGCCCTTTATGTTATTTGATTCTATATCTAATGTGGCATGTTGGTTGATATCAGAAAACCATTGTGAGTTCATCACCATTGTGATATCATGGTGCCTTAGAAGCATCACATTGCCATTGTGATGTCACATTGCCAAATTGATGTCACAAAGGGATATTAATGTCACAAAGGTTATGACATCACAATGAGTTTCTGATATCCACACACATGCCACATTTCAAATACAATGAAATCACAGATTAGGCATTCATAATGTGACTATGATGTCACAATGATATAATGGCAAATGCTATAATGTCATTGTCATTTTGTGATGTCACCATAAGCTAAAGATATCATAACAACAATGTGATATCATACTGGATATGACGCCACACAGGGTTTATAATGTTAAATGCTTATGAGGTCACAATATGTTTCTGATAGCAACTGATCTGCCACATTTAAAATAGAATGAAATAATAGGATATACATTCACAATGTGTCTATGACAGCAAAATGGCAATGCAATGTCATAATGCCATGATGTCAGTGTAGCTTGGTGATATCACCATGAGCTGAACGTGTCATTATGATAGTCTGATGTCACATTGGTGATGATGTCACAAAGGGTTTGTGATGTCACAGTGGCAAGTCAGATCTTAATTGCCATGAGTTTATAGTGTGGATATGAGAATGAAATCACAATGACATACGCAAATGAACTGTGATGACACAAAGGCCATTTTTTTTCAAAAGTGCTAAAGTTCCTAACAGATTTCAGTTGTCAAAATGTTAATGATATAAAAATGTTCTCAGCAGTCCTCCTTGATACTTACAAGGCTGTGATAGGAGGATCATGGTCAAAGTCACCCTAGGCAGGAAAGTCCTTGAGACTCCTGTCCATATTGTGCCAACAAAACCAGAAGTAAAGCCATGTAGCTCCATTGGTAGAGGGCTAGCCTTGATCAAAAGCAGCTCATAGACTGTGCCCAGATGCTGAGTTCAAGGTCTGGGACTGGGAACAAACAGACATACACCACAATCTGTCCAGCCATCCGGCTAAAGCAGGTAACCTTCTTGTCCCCAAGTGGATTGAACAGAGTTCCCTGGGAAAGGGGCTGCCATCATCTTGACTCCACCCATTCTGCCTGCATCACAGGATTCCAGCCACACCCTCATTCTTTCATGGTTCTTTCTGACCAATGGGATATAAGAATGGTGGCCATGCCCACATTCCATACTACCCAGTAGCGCTGGGATTCCGTCTGTTGGTTGACACCACTAGCAGCAGTTGAGGTAGAGGTAGCTGAGTGATGAGCAAGAGACTCGAGGCCTAGGAGGAGAGGCCTTTGTCAGGCTTACCATGTGCACGCCTGCGCTCTGGCCCCCTCCACCCCTTCCCTGTGGCACAGCATTTCAAACCTGGTGCTGCTGGCTAAAACCCATGTTGCCTCTTGGATTCCTCAGACAATGTCTGCAATGGTGCACCTCTAGCTAGCTTGTTGCCCTGACCTGGTCCTGGCACCCTTGTCCTCTGCTCTGGGCCTGATGTCGACCATACCACTGCCATTGCTGCTTGCCCCACCTGGAGCAGCTGCCAACAGATTTTGCCAGCAGAACATGTGAGTGGTGGCCACACAGGCCCGCTCCCTGCGACCCCATATCACCCCCCGTCTTGACCAGGACCCGCGCCTCCTCTCTGGCCCACGCCCTGCCATAAATGTGCCCCAGGAGTGGGGGTGGGTGTTGACCCGAGGATCCCATCCCCATATCCAGTGTCTGGTGTCCCAGGAAATGGGGAGATGCAGGGTTGGGTGAGGAGTGGACACCACAGAGCCCCTGACCTGGAGCAGTGGGAGACACACAGACGTACATCTGCACCCTTCCTTTCCCTGGTGGAAACCTGGTGTGGAGCAGCATGTCCACACCTGCCTTCTGGGGTCTTTTCCCTTTTTCTGGGGATGGGAGGCTTTGGATGCAGAAGATAGACCCCCCCTTTCTGTGTGAACCCTTGTCTTCTGTGCTCGATCATCCTTTCACCTGAAGACAGAGAGACAGAGAGACAGAGAGAGAGATCATCTTTCTCCTTGTACAGCCTGACTGTGCTCAGGTGAGTGATCAGTTGGCAAATTGCAGGTGCTACATGGATGAGTCTTCTGTCACCAGTCTGGATGTGTGTGTGTGTGTGTGTGTGTGTGTGTGTGTGTGTGTGTGTGTGTGTGTGTGTGAGTGTGTGTGTGTGTGTGTGTGTGTGTGTGTGTGTGTGTGTGTAGAAGTGAGTGGTAACAAGGAGGCTGAATGCTTTGGTAACTTCTACCTGCTATCTTTTGGGCATGCATGGCCTTCATAGCTGAGGTCTGGGAGCCTGGAAGGGTGAGATGCTTGAATGGGACACAGCACTGTTGAATTACAAGAACAAGGGATCTGTGTGCCCTGGAACTGTGTACTACTTTGGGCCTGGTTGGTGGGATTGGGAGCTTGGGGGGACCTAGGAGTGCAGCTGCAGGGGATGGCTTCCCCGGAGGAAAGAGAGCATGTCCAACACTTAGTAAAGATATGAGTCCTGCTAGTATGGAGTGCAACAGCATCGGTCAGACTCTGGGTCTTTTCATCATAACCTCTGATGGGCGAGGCGAGCCCTATTTTAAATCTTGAGCTGTGATCTTCAGATCTCAACCTCCTGAGTACCTAAGATTATTGGCATGAGCCTCTGGCACTGTGACTCTGGTTCTTTTTGGTATATTAGGGTTTGATCTCAAGGCTTTAGGCTTGCCAGTCAGGTCTTTTACCAGCTATTCTGTCTTGGGCATTTCTGAGATGGAGACTTAATATATGCTCAGGCTGGGGTGGATCACAGTCCTCATGTATGTGACAGGCATGACCCACCAGGGTCGGTCCTCTGTAGTTGGGAAGGTAGACATGTAGTGCCACGCTCAGTCATTGGTTTAGATGGATTGTCACAAACTCAGTACACAGCAGCCCATTTTTGCCCAGAGGTGAGTCTCTGGGTTGGGCCTCAACCATTGGACTTCAATCTCCTCCTGGGACAGTTTTGAGAAAACAAGGGATTAATACAGAGTGATCTCTAGAGCAGGGCCAGACACAGAGGGTGGGGCCGTCAGATACGGTTCTTGGCAGTTCTGTGAGTATATGACAGAATATACCCAGAAAGATCTCAGATGGTTTTGTGTTATTAATGTTGTGACAGGTATGGGATTATGAAACAAAACATGACTCTCTTTCTTTAATACCCAATCCCCATGAGTAACGGGATCCTTCACTTTGTTCAGTTTTGAAGCTGTGGAAACTGAGGCACAGAGAAGCTGGGTGACCTGCTTATGACTCCCAGCTGACAGGAAGCTCGGCCTGACTTCTCTGCCATGCTCCCTAGGACAATGGGTGTTATTCAGTCTACATCTTGTGGTGGTTCTTTTCAGTCGTTTGGCTTGAACTCTGGGACTGGGGCAGCTCCCTGAGCTCCTCAGCTCAAAGCTAGCACTCTACCACTTGAGTCACAGGACCACTTCCAGTTTTCTAGTGGTTCTTTGGAAATAAGAATCTCACAGGTGTTCCTGCCAGGGCTGGCTATAAACCACAATCCTCATATCTCTGCCTCCACTGTACTTAGGATTACAGGCCTGAGCAACAGGTGCAGTCTTCTATTTGAACCACAGCTCCACTTTTAGCTTTTTGGTTCTTAGTTGAAGATAAGTGATTCATGGTCTGTTAACCTATTCTAGCTTGAAACTATGATCCTCTGTTTTCAGCCATCTAAATAGCTAGATTTAAATGCATGCAACACTAAAACCATCCCTATTATGTTTGAATTAAAAATAAATTTAAAGAATGAATATTTGTAGTATTTTCAAATCAGTATGTTTTTATTTACAGTAAAACACATTGCCTTAAATGTTTTTCATTATTCCAGCTCACTTGCCAAGAAAGGAAAGGAAAAATTCACAACCAAAGAACTTCTGAATATACCAATACTCAAGCCTGCTAGCCACAATTTCTTGGATGGGAAATAACAAAGGATGATATCATCTACAGGCTAAGCAGGAGAAAATGTTCTGCACTGAAGTTACTGAAAGGTTCATGAGAATGAGGACAAGCAACTTTATCCAGAAAGTATCACAAAGTGTTTGTGATTGTAAACTGACGCTAGTGGATAAGTGTAGCCAATCTTAGAAGATGTTCATAGCGATGAAGATGAACACGTGATTTCAGAGGTGTGCTTTCTTGAAGATATATTTTTATAGCATAGTTTGTCTACCGTTGAAAATGAGACAGTTAAGATAGGGATGTTTTCTTTCCTTGTATCCTTCACAGTATAATATTAAAACCAGTATTATACATATATTTTTATAGTAATTATAGAATATCCTTAATTATGCATATATTATAAATAGATCATTTACATGTTATGTAATATAATATAGTACATTTATTATGAACACTTAATTTAATTTTTCTACTCGTCTGTCCAGGTATTAAACTAGCAATATCTTTGAAAATTGATAGTAAAGTAGGGTCCTTACAATTTCTATTGCAACAAATAGTTTTACCCAATAAGTAGTTATTTATTCTGAATTGGTTTAGAAATGAAATATCATAATATAATTGAACATTCAAAAATAATTATGTAAGAACATGCCAAGGATGGAATTAAAAAAAAAATAATATGACTCATGATTGTAATCCCAGCTACTTAGGGGCTGAAATCTACATATAGCTATATGAAGCCAGTTTGAGTTAAATGGCTCAGGGACAACACCCAGACAATAGTTCAAGCCTCAGTACTGACACAGAAAAAAATAATGTGACTAAAGCATACAAATATATTTATTCAAATAAAGTTGTCATTCTTTGTATCCTTCACAATATAATACTAAAACCAGTTTTAAACATATAGTATTTATAGAATATCAGTAATTATACATACATTATAAATATATCATTTATATGTTATGTAATATAATGCATTACAAATATTATGCATGCATAATTTATACTGATAACACTAACATCCACTAAACTGATATATGTTTTAAAATAGGGAATAGATTTTCTTATTTAAACGACTTGTTTTTCCTCTTCCCCTCCACAAATTATACCGACATCAAACACAGTGAAAGCAGGGGTTATACTGTGGGGGAGGGACATACAAAGCAATAAAGAAATAATCTTATAAATGTGTTACAAACGAATGCAGGAAAGGAAAAAAAAACATTTGAATACATAACTTAGGGCTCATTTTCCTAACATCACCTTATCTGACCTTTTCTGCTTGACTCATACATATACTAGATATTGCAAATAAGGGAAACCCTGGGACCTATGTTTCTTTGGCTTGGCTTACTTCACTTAATATGATTTTTTTCCAAGTCTTTATATTTCCTAAAAAATGGGGCAATGTCATTCTTTCTGATGGAGGCATAGAATTCCATTGTGTATATATACCACATTCTCTGGATCCATTCATCTTTTAAGGGGCATTTGGGTTGGTTCTATATCTTAGCTATAATAAATAATACTGCAATAAACATAGCTGTGCTGATAGCTTTAGTGTGGTCTTGTTTGTAAACATTTGGATAAATGCCCAAAAGTGGGATTGTTGGGTCATAGGGGAGCTCTATGTGGAGTCTTTTGAGGAACATCCATATTACTTTCCAAAGTGGTTGAACAAGTTTATACTCCCACCAACAGTGCAGTAAGGTTCCCTTCTGTCCACATCCACTCCAGCATCTCTTGTTATTAGAGCTCTTGATTATAGCCATTCTAACTGGGGTGAGGAGGATGTATCAGTGTTGTTTTGATTTGAATTTCTTTGATGGCTAGGGAGGTTGAGCATTTCTTCATGTGTCTATTGGCCATCCTTTTTTCCTCTTCACAGAAGTTTATCTTTAAGTCTTAGCCTACTTATTTATTGGGAAGTTGTTTCTTTGAGAACTTGTTATTGGGGGATTTAATTTTTTGAGTACCAAGTATATTTTAGATATGAGACCATTGTCCGTTGTATGGCTAGTGAAGATCTCCCAGTAGTGGGCTTTCTATTGATCTTGCTACATATGCCCTTTGCCATGCAGAATCTCTGCAATTTCATGCAATCCCATTTGTCCAACCTTTCTTTGAATGGTTGTGTTTCTGAGTTTCTATTAAGAAAATTTCTGCTTGTGCCAAGGAGACCTAAGTTTCTCCTATTCACGGACTCCACTCACAAATTACTCAGATGATTCAAAACTTTGGCAAAGAGGCAGGGTATAAAATTAACCCTCAAAAAGCAATGGCTTTTCTGTATGCCAACAATGAGAAAAGTGTGGCTGAAATCATTAAAGCAACTCCATTTGTAATAGCCCCACAAAATTAAAATACCTAGGAATTAACTTAACCAAAGAAGTGAAGGACGTCTAGGATGAAAGTTTTACAACTGAAAAAGGAAATCAACACAGAACTTAGAAAGTGGAAAAACCTCCCGTGCTCCTGTATTGTAAGGATCAACATCGCGAAAATGTCAATATTTCCCAAGGCTATCTACAATTTCAATGGGATATCCATATTCCAACCTCATTCTTCAAGAAAATAGAACAAGCAGTCCAAAAATTCATATGGAACAATAAAAGACCTCGAATAGCAGAATGATCCTTAATAGAAAGAATGGTGCTGGAGGAATATCAATACCAAATTTCAATCTCTACTACAAAGCCATAGTAATCAAAAGAGCTGGCACAAGAACAGATTTTAGGACTAATGGAATAGAATTAATATCCCAGAAATGAACCTATAGACACAGTCATTAATCTTCGATAAGGGAGGTAAAAAATACAATGGAAGAAAGACAGGCTCTTCAGTTAATGGTGCTGGCAAAATTGGTTAATCACTTGTATAAAACTAAAACTATATCCTTATATATCCCCCTGCACCAGAATCAACTCCAAATAGATCAAAGAACTCGGAGTCAAAGCAGACACTCAAATAGTCATTTTTAAAATAATGAACTGCTTAGTTCTTCTGGCTCACATATATAATCCTAGCTATAGTTAGGATTACAGGTATGAGAAACAAACACTAGATGTGTGTTGTTCATGATGGTTTGTATTGACATGTTTTAATATTGTTTGTTTCTTATACTATGATGCTCTAATTTTTATTTTCACTTAGGTGGGGGAGTGTTGAACCTTCTTTGGTTGAGATGGAGCCATGTGGAAATTCTTGCCAAGTATGGCATGAAATTCAAATCCTCCTGCTCTCAGCTCCCCATGGACCTGTGATGATAGATGTATCCCATCACACAGAGCCAGGGGTTGGGGACCATTGCAGGTAAAACTACACTGGTCATGAACTGATGTCCCAAATAGCTTGCTTTATAGGCATATGCCTTCAAAACCTTGTTGTATTTCATTTCACTTTGAAGTAGTGTTTTACATACTTAGAGATACAATGATAACACATTACATGTTTAATTTATATAAAATAGTCAATATGATTAACACGTTTATCTCCTAAAACATTGAAGCTAATGTATTTTGGTAACTCCTGCCTCTGATAGTTATTTTTTGGAATACACCATAAACATGAATACATTGATAATGTGCACTAGAAGACTGGAAGTTGATAGAGATAGACAAGTTAAACTGTGTGCAGTAAGTATATATTTATCTATTGCTCCTCTGAAGAACATTATCATATATTCACCATAACAATACCACCATATATTCACCATGACAATAATATTCCTGCAGTGTAGAATATTCCATTTCATAATCTTCCATCTTTTATCTTTTTAACATTCTCCTTAGAAGTATGAATTTTTTCTTGTTCCTTATAATGTTTTGAAATTATTAAGATGGAATTTAAAAAATTCATAGAATCTACTGAATTTATCTCATTTTGGTTAGTTTTGTGTTGCTAAATCATTAAGACCAACTTTTCCTGAAAGTTATGCTAGCAGACTATATCACTAAATTGTATTCTAATTACATCTTATTATTGTATTTTGATATAGGGTTTTGCTGTTGTTGTTTCATGATATAGAGTGTTGTGAAGCTGGACTGAAACATGCAATCCCACTCTCTCCAGTAACAGTGCTTTATCACCAGGTTCTGGAGACTCATAATTATAACTCTACCTAATCAGGAGGTTGAGACGTGAGATTTAGTTCAGATAGCTTGATCAGGAATTTTTATGAGTCTCTCCTCTCCTGTTCACTATGAAAAGCTTGCATTGGAACTGTGGCACAATTGGTACAGCACTACAGTCAAGGTAAAGATGCTCAGGATTGTCATATAGTCCCTGTTCAAGTCCTAAAACACCCATATGCACAGACACACCTTCACCTACATACACACACACTCCCGTACACACGTACACGCACAAAATCACAGGCAATGTTGTATCTTAAATTCTTATCCAGAGATTGGACAACAATCCACTTATTTGTGAAGGGTTTTCCTTGGTTATTTTGAAAGATGAGGATAGTTCATGGGACACAGATGACAAGACTTTAGTGAGGAATGCTTTATAAACGACTAGCTTATAAAAAGAACAGGAGCACAGTTTTTATCTTTAAATATTACATTTCTTCAAATACGGTATTTTAAAATAATAATCATTGAATTATGAGAATACAATGCAGCACCTCTTGCCTTCTCCCCTTCCCATCTGTCATAAAATATGATAAAAGTATCAAAAATACTCTTGTCTTACAAGACTGTACACCTGTAAAAATGTCTGACTATATGTGTAATGTTTGTTTTCAATACTTTTTTGATTTTTCCCACATCTAAGTACTTATCTTTTTTCCAACTGACAGCACACAGGTGCTTCAAGAGCAAACAGAAGATTAGGAAACAAAAACCTAACAATGTCCTAGGAATACAGGCAAGAAGCACATGGCAGGCTGATAGGGCCCTGAGAAGCAAAATGATTTGTGCAGGATGTGAAGAATAGTGACAAATAAGGCCTGAATCTGACCTAGGAAGGGCTCTTTGAGGCTGAGACAATGCCTGTATCTAGTCCAAGCTGAGGATGTTGGGATTTAACAATGTCCATATGTGTATAAAGTGATGTGGGAGGGGAGATTTCAGCCTCCAGTTTGTCTTTGGGATGGTCTTATGTGAGAAAGCAGCTTAGAACATTGGGCTCTGAGAGATGACACTACCTCCCTCATAATGCAATTCTGAGCGCCAAGGAACTGTAACTGACAGCTGAAGCCAGCTCACTTGGCCTGTGGCTCAGGAACAAGAAAGGTGTTCCTGTGTTGTTTTCAAAGTTCAAGAGACTCAGATCTCAGGCATGAGAGGTGTGAGTGCCTCACTCAATGCTGCAGACATTGGATCAGTGCTAAACTACGAAACAAATGTCCCAGGCCTTATTATAGTAAGAAACAAAGGGAAACACTAGGCAACTCAGGCAAGGTAGAACTATGAGAGGAAACCTATTTAATCTCATCCTAGCCCACACTAGACCCTTCTTCTTGTGTGCTTTTATATGTGTAGACTCAGAAAATATTTACGTGTAGTTTTCAATCCACTTTATTACAATTTCTCAATTTGAAGTTTACAAGTCCTTCCTGGGATGCTGTGTGCGGATTCCTTCACAGGGTGCTATGTGCTGAGTCCTTCAAGGGGGGTTTTCTTTCATCTGTTCCTTGTTACAGCTCAACAAGTAAGATGATTGTGCTGGTGAGAAAGTTGAGGTTCAGATATGTCCCCAAAGAAGAGCCAAATTTATGTATGTACTGAACTCTAGTGACATGTCTCTTACAGACAATAGTTTTGGTTTAATTTTCTCCATCATGAACCTTCAACTAAGAGCCTAGGTGCTGACTTTCCTCTTGTGCTCATGGCTAGTGCTCTACCACGTGGAGCCAAGCACCCCCTTGCAGCAAAGTGTCACAGCTTAGGTGTCTTTAGCTGAGGTCTGTCATCCTGCCTGGTCAGGAATCTGATGATCTGGGTTCCAAACTATCCCAGACACAAAAGTCCCATGAGACTATTATCTTCTATTCACCACTTAGAAACTTGAAGTGGAAGCTGGGCACTGGTGACTCATGCCTGTCATCCTAGCTACTCAGGAACCTGAGAGCTGAGGATCACAGTTCAAAGCCAGCCTGGGCAGGAGATTCCTTGAGATGCTTTCTACAGTGAACTACCAGAAAGCCTGAGGAGGCACTGTAGCTCAAGTGGTAGAGTGCTAGACTTGAGCACCCAGTCCCAGTCTTCAATTCCTCCAACTTACAAGAAAAGAAAGAAACCTGAAGTGGAGTGCTGGTAATGTGTCTTAGGGATAGAGTGTTTTGCATGTATGAAACCCTTGGTTTGAATCCTCAGTACCACATTCCTAGAAAAAAAAGCCTGAAGTGGCTCTGTGGCTCATGTGGTAGTGCACTATCTTTATACAGGATAAACTCAGGTACAGTGCTCAGGTACTGAGTTCAAGCTCCAGGGCTGGTGTTTGCACACGCGCACGTGCGCACACACACACAGACACAAACATACACACACACACACACACACACACACACACACACACACACACACACACACACACACACAAAACAGATACCAAAAGTGGAACTGTGACACCAAATGGTGGTAAAGCGAAGAGCTTCTGCTCTGAGCTCATGGTCAGCACAATGGCCCTTTGTTCAACCACAAAACCTAGCCACCCACGGGCCAACTAGGAGAGGTCAAAGGTTTCAAAACCTGATGAGCTTCACCAGCCATAGATGACAGGAAGCGTTTTGATTTTGCACAAGTGCTTAGAATTAACAAGCTTCAGGAAACCTAGGGAGGCACCTTTGCCGATTAGGAATCTTTTCATTAGGTTCAGCTAACTTGTTGTCTGCCAGAAAGACCCTTGAATTAATTGTAGCAATTTGTTTCAACACAGGAACATAGTCGAACAAAGACAGGATAAGTGCAGGGAACTTGACCTGCCACAGGAGGTGGCACAAATGAAAGCTTCCTGTCAAAAGAGAGCACTGGGGAGAGAGATAGCTTGGGGTACAAAGAGGCCTTTTTCTCCTGGCCTTCAGAATCTGCCCACACTCATCCTCACTAATTGCCCTGGATGAATTGTTTGTTAAACAATTGTACAGGAGTGAGGCCTTTTGTCTGCTTGTTACAACAATGAGGCAGACTTCGTCCAGCAGCCTTGGGTGTGCAGAAACCCTCAGACTACACTGGGAAAAGTGAGGGGAGCCCCGGAACATACACTGTCTTGAAAGCACTCTTTGTGCTATGAAATCATTCTATGCAAACCTTTCTTCATAACAACTCTGGATGTTCACTGATAAAAATACATGCATACATACACAGACACATGGATTTACTGGCTCTTTTTTGTGGCAGGTTCTGAGGCTTGAACTGTGAGCTTAGGCACTGTCCATGAGCTACTTTTGCACAAGGAAGCACTGTATTGTGTCTTAACTTATGATTACCTTAGCCTGGGGTGCAGCATTTACACCCACATATGATCCAGGCTTCCTAGGACCTGAGTTCAACTCCCAACACTGGCAAAAATGCATCAAACCAACAAAAATGGAGGAGGAAAAAATCAGTAAGTTTTGCACAACCATTTTACCTTTGTTTCGTTTGCACTGTGACCATCCTGGGTCTTAATGATTTGGCTCGAAAATTGTATGTGAAGTTACATGGCCGAAGGCTCCCAGTCTGTCGGTGAACCCTGAGCCCAACCCAGACACCTAGGCCCTTAGTTTGATCGTGGGACTGCCACCTACACATGTCTGAGGATCCTAGAAAACTCTTTCCTCTCTATAGGAACTAATAGTACGTTTGACATGTACTAATTGAATTACTAATTAGCTAATAATTATAAAATAAGATTGTATGCAATAAATATGGGTCAATGATTAATTTAATTGATTCTTTGTAAGTTTTCTACCGTGATTAATTGATGGAGGCATAATTTTAGACCAAATAATTTATAGTAATAGAACATATAAAACATCACTTCATATAGAGTAATACACTAGAATCTACTTAAATGTTCATCTGTCTCTGTATACATTTATTTATAGATGTATATACATACGTAAATACATACACACAAACACACACACACACACACACACACACACACACACTGAAATCTACACATCTATTTGTTTATATATTAGCCACTTCTAGGGCTTGATCTCAGGTCATCAAATTTGCCTGCCAACTTTACTTGCATCAGACTGGTGTGTTAACATTGACCCATTCATGAAGTGGGCCTTCGAGGCCCAGAGTTCAAATCACAGAACTACCAAAAACTTAATGCTTGTGGTAGAAACCAATTGTCCCACTTGTTTTCCTTATCAGTGAAAGTCCTGGGTCTGAGGATGATGTATAATACATATTCAAATCTATGTCCTATGTAATAGAATGTAAAAAATGTTATACATTTAATCATACCCTTTAAAATACATAAGAAATAAATAAAACACAAAATAAAATGAATAACTACACTAATTGTAATATGTAGTAAACATGTGTATGTAAATATAAATCATGTATTTAAAATGTATATCAATATTATTTTTTCGGGTGCTAGGGCTTGAATTCAGCCCCTGGGAACAGGCCTGACTTTCTTGTCTTTTAGCATGGTGAGCTTTCCCTTCGCCAACAGTGCTGCAGATTTACTCAAACCCTGAGTTCAAACCCCAAGTCCTGCAGAAGAAAATGGCATGAATTCCAAGCCAAGGAGCCTCATAATTTTTTAAATATTTTAAATGTATGTTTATATGCATGCATGTATGCATGTATGCATGCATGTATGTATGTATGTATGTATGTATGTTTGTTTGTTTGTTTGTATGTTTGTATGTATGTATTTTTATTTTGTCAAGCACAGGGCTTCAACTCAGGGCATGGCAACACTGCCTCACCTTTGATCACTCTAGGCTATGTTGAAGCCATGGGATCCACAGCCAAACCTGGGTTCCTGAGCCTCAAAGGCTGACAGGACATAAATAAATAAATAAAATGACACAGAAAAAATCCCAGCAACTTGAAGATGGCTGCCAGTTTTACATTTTTTTTTCAAGTTGTCCATACTGGGTCTGAATGACATGGCTGAAAACTGTTTGTTACCTGGCATTGCTGAAGGCTGGCAGGCTGCCAGGGAAGCCATAGACCAACACAGCAACATAGGACCTGTGTTTGAAGCCCGGTCCTGACCCCTACCAATGGAGGGAGATCCTAAGAGTCTCATTCCTATTCATAGGAATACGGATGGAAGGTTATGAATATCAAGGTTGAATGATACTAGTATAAAATTAGAGAGTGATTTTAGGAGGCCAATGGATTTTAATGAATACTTTTTGACACATTCAAAGAGTACTATTAGTTACATGGATGCAATAGTTTCGAGACCGCGGTTGATTTAATTAAAAATTCACTAAGGATGAAAACAACAATAATTACATGGAGGCATAATAAATACCCAAGAATTGGTAGTAATATAGCCTATATAACTGAATAATGTGTAGACATCTCTGGCACATTTTAAGGATATATATTTATTTGTGTACTACCATCAGCATGTCAATCTGTTCTTGTTTAGTCAACACCTGGGGCTGGATCTCAGATGCTGGGACCTGCTTGTCAGCTCCATATGCCCCATGCTGGAGTGCTGACACTCACCTACTCATGAATTGATCCATGTATGCCGTGAGTTCAAATGCCAGCACTCACAAAAATTGAATCGTGGAGTAAGAAGACTAGGGTGACATGTTTTCCTTTTCTGTGAAAAGCCTGGGTGTCAGGTGTGAAGTTTCATACATAGGCAAATTTATATCCTATACAATAAATGTAGTAAATATTCCATGCGTAATAACATTCAATAAAATAATGGTAAATAAATGAATAAAAAATAAAATGAATAAGTACACTAAGTGCAATATGGCTAGAGGCTGCTGTGCTGACAGTCACTAATTCATGAATTGAGCCTTCTAGGCCCCGAGATTAGATCCCAGCACTGCCAAAAATGTAATCTTGGAGTAAGAAGCCGAGCGTGACACATGTTTTCCTTTTCTTTTAAAGTGCTCAGTGTCAGGTAGGATGTATAATTTGGATGCAAATCTATATGCTATGTAAGAGAATGTCATAAAGGTAAGAAATGTCATAGGCGGAAGGATTGTCACGACAATAAATGAAAAACACATTGAATTAGTAGTGAATCATTCTGGGATAAAATTAGACACAATAGTTATAGAACGTGAATTAAGTAAAATTACTATTTTATTAAGTATTAACAGAATAAAAATTACATGGAGACATAACTAAATACCTAATAATTGGCTGTAACACATGATGCAAAATTTAATTATATATAAACATCTGTCTCATTCTATAAAATATGTAATTATATGTATGGAAGTATATACATATATTATAAACAATAACAGGATATTAAGTAATTATTAATTAATGTTTTATTAGTTGTTCTACAGAGGCAAATCATTAAGGAGACATAACTTAATACGTAATAAATGGTAGTAATTATCTATAAATTAATAATATACAGACATCTCTCTTCATATGCAATTTCTATTCCTCCTGGGGCTCGGTGGTTGAGTGCTCACCTAGTAAGCACGAAGCCCTGGGTTAGATTACTCAGTGCCATATAAACAGAAAACCCAGAAGTTCTGCTGTCTTTCAATCAATTGAGCATTATCCTGGAGCACAAACGCTTAAGGACAGTGTCTAAGCCCTTACTCAAGGCCCAGGACTGCCGCAAAAAAAGGTCGAATGTTCTAACTGCAAGTACAGAAGGGCAGGACTTCAAACAACTCATCACAAAGCAAGCTAGAAGTCTGGCGCTGACAACTGCCACTTAACAACTTAACTTAACCACTTAACCTTAAACTTAGCCGCTGCAACCCAGCTACATGGAACCAGAGGCTGCTGGCTTACGCCCATCATCCAAGCTGCTCGGGGGCTATAAAACCCAGCCCTATCAGGAAGTGAGTCTCTTTGAAATGAGATGATTATGCAGACAAGAATATTGAGGCTCAGATATGTCCTGATGGCAGGGAAGAAATTATGTATTACTAAAGAGTGGGTGAGTTGTATCCTGCAGAAAATTTTTTTGTTTTGTTTTTCCTCAGTCATGAATCTTGAACTCGGGGCCTAGGCACTGACCCTTACCTCTTGGGCTCATGGCTAGGACTCTACCATGTGGAGCCAAGGAGCCCCTTGCAGCAGAATGCCATGGCCTAGGGTTCTATAGCCAATGTATGTCATCCTGCCTTCTCAGGAAACTGAAATCTGAGGATCTGGGTTCCAAACTATCCCTGACACAAAAGGTCCCATGAGATTATATCTCCAATTCATCACTAAGAAACATGAAGTGGAAGCTGGGTGCTAGAGGCTCATGTTGGTCATCCTAGCTACTCAGGAGGATGAGATCTGAGGATCATGGTTCAAAGCTAGCCTGGGAAGGAAAGTCATTGTGACACTTAGCTCCAATGAACCACCAGAAAACTTGAAGTGGTTCTGTGGCTCAAGTGGTAAAGCACAAGACTTGAGCTGAAGAGCTCAGGGACACCACCCGGCCTAGACTTCATCTCCTGCAACTGATAACAACAAAAAAGAAAGAAACTAACTAACAAACCTGAAGTAGAGGGCTGGGAATGTGCCTTAGGGGTAGAGTGCTTTTCATATATGAAACCCTGGTCATGATTTCTCAGGACCACATCACTAGAAAAAAAAAAGCCTGAAGTGTCTCTGTGGCTCAAGTGGGAGAGGGCTATCCTTGTACAAGAGAAACTAGGTACAGTACTCAGGTGTTGAGTTCAAGCTCCAGGACTGGTGTAAGTGTGCACACACATGGACACACACACACACAAGCAGACCAGAAGTGAAGCTATGACACAAAATGGTAAAGCACTGGGATTCTGCACTGAGCTCATGATCAGCAACCAGGCCCTGTGTTCAACCCAAAACCTAGCCACCCAGGGCCCAAGTAGGAGAGGTCAAAGATTTCAAAACCTGATGAGCTTCACCAACCCCATATGACAGGGAGCGTTGTGATATCTGGCATACACTTGGATTTCTCAAGCTTCTGCAAACCTAGAAGAGATGTCATAGGCCCATCATCGCCATCAGTGAAACATCTCATAAGGCCCCTTGCCCGATTGTCTGCCAGAAGGACTACTGAATTATATTGAGCACTGTATCTGAACACCAGTTATATTGTCTCATGAAGGCAGGATAAGTGAACAGAACTTGGCCTGCCACAGGAGGTAGCACAAATGAAGGCTTCCTGTCAACATGGAGCACTGGGGGGAGAGATAACTTTGGGTACAAAGAGGACTTTTTCTCCTGACCGTCAGAGTCCTCCCACACTCCTCCTCACTAAGTGGCCCTGATGGAATTGTTTGTTACACAGCTGTACAGGAGTGAGGCCTTTTGTCTGCATATCCAGACAATGAGAGAGACTTCTTCCAGCAGGCCTTGGAGGCAGAGAAACCCTCAGCCTACACTGGGAACAGTGAAGGGAAGCCTGAAATATGTACTGTCATGAAAGCAGTCTCTGTGTTATGAAATAATTGTATTGAATACAAATTTCCTAGCTTGGTGCCAATCATCATAGATACTCTGGAGCTTCACCTATAGGAATACATCCATATATACAAAAGACATGATGTACCGGCTCTTTTTTTTGGGGGGGGGCAGGTCCCTAAGGGTCATATTTCAGGGGTTGTCCCTGAGCTCCTTTGTTCAAGGGTTGTGCATTAACCTTGAGTCACTGCCTCACTTCTGTGTTTTAATTTGATCTTTTAGAAATAACAGTGTCATAGACTTTCCTATGCTGGCTGGATTCAAACTCAGATTCTCTACATCTCAGCCTCCTTAGGAGCTGGAATTACAGCCAGCAGCCACTGGCACCTGCCTTCCTTTTCTTCTTCATTTTTTAATCTGGATAATCTGACTTCTTCACAAGGTCATTCCAATGGTTTGAATTTATAAGTAAACTACCAAAAGTTCTTTATAGATGCTTTCTCTGAGAAGGAATCTCTCTTGTCATCTTCTCCTCTGGTCAGAGGTTGGAAGCCAAAAGTGAGAAATGAGTGTCACAGGATTTGGGAGCAAATGTCCACAAGACATACCAGTTCTGTAACTTAGCATTGAGCTGCAGTGAATTTATTGCCTCAGGATGAGAGGACCGAAAGCTGGAGCAATCTTCATGCTGTCTGCATTGTTCCTTTTGCCTATAAAATGATCTAATTAGTGTGAGTGTTTTTTGTCTCCCACTTTAATTATCTAGAACACACTAGAAGCATCTTCATGTGTCTGTTTTACTCTAGTTGCTCTCGAGATTTAGACTAAGGGTTTCTGTGAATCTGCTCTTGGTGAATCCCTGAGGAAAGCCGCTTGAAGCCTCCTCAAGAGATCACAATCCAAAGCCAGCCTGAGCAGGAGAGACTGTGAGAGGCTTATCTCCAATAAGCCACCAGAAAAATAGAAGTGGAGCAGTGGCCCAGATGGTAGAGCTCCAGCTTTGATAAAGCCAAGTAGTAGATACAGTCCAGACCAGGCAGGAAAGCCTCGGAGGCGCTTATGTCCAATTAACGACCAGATGGATGTAAGTGGAGTTGTTGCAGTGGTAGAGCCTCAGCCTTGAGCAAAACATCTGAATGCATCCGGCCTTGAGTATAAGCCCTGGAATGACCACAAAAAATTTCAAAAAGAGAAGGCCAAAAAAATGAGAGCCCTAACTACTAATGTGTGTATATTACCTCCCTGAGTGCAAACAGACCGTATGAAATGCTTCTGCTTTTATTTACAGATTTATTTTTCAGATATGCTCTTGTGCATACTGCATCATTCTCTTCATTTCTGGCCCATGGCTTTTCTCTTCCAGGGTTCCAGTCATGTGACCTTATATGATGCCCACCTAAGCTCACAGTAGCCTTTATTTACATTTTATTATGAGGTGAAGGCCAGTAGAGTCAAAAATCAGGTAGGGGAAGAGACGGTTATGTTTTGTAGAAATAACCTGTATTCAGAAAATTAAACTTGGAGATGTTGGCTGGTAGCATAATTATGTAAAAATTACCACTAAGAAAAAGATAGGGGCCTGGAATGTGGATTACTGAGAGAGTGTTTGCCTAAGATGCAAGAAGCCCTGGGTTTGTTTCCTCAGTAGCATGTTGTGGCTCAAGTAATAGAATGCTAGAGACAGTGCCCAGGCCTTGAGTTCAACCCAAGAAATGGCAAAGAGATAGCTAGGTAGGTATGTAGATACCTAAGTAGATAGATAGATGGATGGATGGATAGATAGATAGATAGATAGATAGATAGATAGATAGATAGATAGATAGATAGATAGATAGATAGATAGATAGATAGATAGATAGATAGATAGATAGATGATAGATAGATAGATAGATAGATAGATAGATAGATAGATAGATAGATAGATAGATAGATAGATAGATAGATAGATAGATAGATAGATAGATGAACCTGCTCTTGGATGTCAGGAGTAACGAAGGGAATACTTTCCAGTGATGAGGCCTTCTGCAGTGTGCCATGCCACCAGCATTGCCTTCACACAACCACAGAGCAGGAAGACTTTGTCTGTCCCACTTCTCAGGAAGCCGAGGGCTCCAAAGCCAAGAAGGCAGAGCCAGGTTCTAACTCAGGTGTTCAGAGACAGAAAAGAAACAGCCCTACCTCTCTCCTTGGACTGGGGATTTGCATTAATGATGTGGAGAATGAAGGAAGGAAAAAGCACTGGCAGAGGTAGAAGAAGGGCCTTTAAATCTGACAGATGGAGAGTCAAAAACCCACTCCCTAAAACCAGTGAGCAAGGTTTTCTACTCTGTTCCTCCCTTATCCCCCTCTAAACTGGCTCTTGATTGTTAAACTAAAGATAACCTGAGGCTCCCTTCACCTGAGGGAGGAAGGTTAATTAGTCATTGTTTGAAGAGGCTGAGAAAAGCCTGATCCTGGTGTAACTCTTAACAAATGTTTCAGGTTTCCTCCCATTGCTGGCTGTGCCAGGAATGAATGAAGTGGTTTTGCAGCCTACTTCCCTTTTGAGTGTGTTCATTCTGCCTCCCAGTCCAGCAGGCCTAGGTTTCTTCACCTAGCCTGGCTTTTGAAACTGTTTTCTGTTCCTCAAATACAGTGTTACACTGGAGGTCATCATGCTAACAGGGCTACAGGTTGGATCCTGAGAACTTCATTTAAACCCAGGATGGGTCAATGATGTTTTTTATCCTGGTTCTATAGCTCGAGAACTCTAAGAACATTTAGGGGCAAATAACTTCTCATTACCAAAGGAAATATAAGAAGCTGTTGAATATCTGATCTTGCAGAAGTGGAAGTCAAAGTGTCATAGACATTCCTGCCCTGGCTGGCTTCACCCTGTGATGCTCAGAACTCAGCCTCCTGAGCTAGGGTGATGGGCATGAGCTACTGGTGCTTTGCTAGGTTCAGAACTGTAATGACATTGACAATACAAGTCAACTGCTTATCACAAAGGGCTTGGGGAGCATATTAAGCCTTTCAACATTGAACATTTCAGAACCCTCTAGGACACAAGGTTATAATGCTAGAGACAGAGAGCCTCAGCATATGGATCTGCTACACTTGAACAATGAACTCAGACACCAATTCTGGTGTACATCAGCGTTTATTTTCCAGATAATGTTCTCATAATTAGCAAATAAGAAAAGTACTTTGATTATCCCCCCACTTTTTCCTGTTTTGTTTCTCGAACTCAAGCCTGGGCACTGTCCCTGAGCCCTTCAGCTCAAGGTGAACACTACCACTTGAGCCACAGCACCATGTGGGGTCTTTTGGTGGTTCATTGGAGAAAAGAGTCTAACTGTCTTTCCTTTCCTAGGCTGTCTTTGAACTGTGGTCTTTAGATCTCAGCCTCCTGAGAAGCTAGAGTTCCAGGTGTGAGCCACTGGAATCTGGCCATTTGTTTTTGCCAGTCCTGGGGCTTGATTTTAGGGCCTTGGTACTGTCTCTGAGCTCCTTTTTATCAAGCCTAGCACTGTGCCACTTGAGCCACTCCACAGCTTCTGGCTTTTTCTGAGTATGTGGCACTGAGGATTCAAACCTTGGCATTTATGCATGCTGAGCAAGCTCTTTACCACTCAGCCACATTTCTAACCCCACCCTTGCAATTTTATCCCTCAACTTGCCTATCCTCATGAAAAGGCTTCTCAGTATAAATCATCTAAAATATCCCTACAGGAAGATGTCCATAGATAAAGAAGTCAAATCTCATACTTGAGAGAGACTCTAAACATGTGAAGACTGTGACAAATGCCTCCATTTAATTATGTATCATGTTTCAACACTTAATATAGTATTAAGGAAAAATGAGTCAATGTCTTAAATTATTTTGTATAATTTTAAAATAAATATGTGTATAATAACAGTAAATACAATAAACAATAAATGAATCAAATAATAAATAAATACAAAATCAATAATAAAAATCATAATATGTAGTTAGCAGACATATGTAAGTTTATATCATATATTACACATATGTAGAAATATTTTTTCTTTTTCTTTTCTGTTTTTCTTTTTTTCTTTTTATTTTTTGGGTCCAGTCATGGGGCCTGAACTCTGAGCCTGGGCGCTATCCCTCAGCTCTTCAGCTCAAGGCTAGCACTCTACCACTTGTGCCACAGCACCACTTCCGGCTTTTTTCTTTTTGCTTATGTGGTGCTGAGGAATCGAACCCAGGGCCTCAGGCATGCAAGGCAAGTGCTCTACCACTGAGCCAACTTCCCAGCCCCTAGAAATATTTTTTCTATTGCAGGGCCTGCATTCAGTCCCTGGGAACTCTAGCCTGAATTTCTTTTCCTCAAGGACAGTGAGCCTTGCCTTCACCCATGGTTCAAAAGAGTTACCTGGACGGTGAGATCAGATCCCAGTAATGGCAGAAATACTGGTCCCAGTTCCAAGACAGTGACTTAATTTTTTTTAATAAAAGCACTTATGTTTATTCAGTTCTATAGTGAATATTAAAAAACAAAGCAGTGTACAATTTTGCACAGCTATTCAGACATCCTTCCCTTACTCCCAAAATGCTTCTCTGAGCATTATGTTGTTTCTTTTTTTGTACACTTTTTATTGTAAAAATGCTGTACAGAGGGTTACAATTACATGAACAAGGTAAAGAGTACATTTCCTATTGAGCATTGTTGCCTCCTTCTTTGTTTCCCCCTACCATACCTTCCCTCCCATCTCCACAACTTCTCACCCTGCCAAGGTCAGTGACTTAATTTTTTTTAATTTTTGGCTTGGCATGGGGTTTCAACTCAAGTAGTGGCAACTCTGCACCTTCCCTCACATGGCTACTGATTTACCAAGAGCCTGAGTTCAAATCCCAGGCTAGAAAGAAAACTGGCAGATATGCCAAACCAGGGAGATTTTTTTTTTATATTTACTTACTTACTTACTTAGTTTTTTATTTATTCTTTTTTTTCCCCAACCACGGGGCTTGAACTAAGGTCGTGGCAGCTCTACCTCAGCCTCAATCATCTAGGCTGGGTGCAGCCTCCGTACCCATAGCCAATCCTGAGATCTTAGGCCCAGAGGGTTTGTAAGAAGAAAAAAAAGTGGGAAAGCACAAAATGTGGTGAGCTGCAGAGGGCTGGGGGTTTTACGTTTTTTTCTTTGGACGGTTACCATCCCGGGTCTGGATGACAGGGCTGCAAAGTGGACCTGACCTGACATTGCTGAAGTCTGGAGGGCTATCAGGGAAGCTACAGCAAACCTGACAACATGAGCCCCGGGTTCAAATCCTAGTCCTGACACCTACCAATGTCAGGAGATCAGTAGAGATACAATTGAAAGAGTAGTTTGTGCATCAGTCGAGTCTAAAATTGTATGCAATATTCCTAGAATGTTACTTGATCTTAATTAATAGTTTATTAAGCATGAAAAGTATAATATTCCTTCAATGGTGGTATAATAAATACCTAAGAGTTGGTCAGAACGTAGTAGATGTCATTCAGTCATAGACAGACTGGCACTTTTTACCAATATATATTTTTTGGATACCACCGTCTGCCTCCCCATGTATCGCTGTTTTGTACAAACCTGGGGCTCGATCTCAGTGCATGGGAACCATCTGACAGCTTCACTGGCTAGAGGCTGCTGTTCTCACACTCACCCATTCATGAATTGGGCCTGCTAGGCCCTGAGTTCAGATCCCAGCACTGCCAATAATTTAATCTTGGAATAAGAAGCCGAGTGTGACACATGTTTTCCTTTTCTGGGAGAGTCCTGGATGTAAGGCATGATAGAGAACACATCTACAAATCTAGATACTATGTGATAGTATATAAACAATGTAATAAAATGGTATAAGTGTCATCAGAGTCAATAAAATAAATGGTAAATAAATGAATAAAACAAGAAATAAAATGAATAACCACACCAAACATGACATGGACTGTATATCTGAATGGAAGTATAAGTCCTATTTTTAAAATGTATATAAGGAGTATGTTTTCCAGGACTGAGGCTTGAATTCAGGCCTAGGGAGCAGGCCTGACTTTCTTGTCTTCAAGCATAGTGAGATTCCCCTTTCACCACAGTGCTGCCTATTTACCCAGACCTGGAGTTCAATTCCCAGGCTTGGCAGAAAAAAATGGCACGAATTGCAAACCAGGGAGATAAGTAATCGTTTTATTATATTTTTAATTGTCTTAATTTTTTAATTTTGTATTTTTTTCTTTTCTTTTTTTTTTTTTTTTTTTGGCCATGCACATGGCTTGAACTCAATCGTCCCAGCTCTGTCTCAGCTTCCATCACACTAAGCTGGGGTACAGCCTCAGGAACCAAAGCCGATCCTGGGATCCTAAGACCCTAGTTCTGACAGGAAACCAAAATGAAAATGTCACCAAAAAAAAAAGCTGCAAGCTGCACATGGTAATTGGTTTCTTGGATGTGGTTCCTTGCACGGTGACTATCCTGTGTCTGAATGACATGGTTGCCACGCACAGGTGACTTGTCATTGCTGAGGGCTGGCGAACTGTCAGAAAAGCCATAGTTCAACCCCGCAACAGAGTCCCTGAGTTCAAATTCCAGTCCTGACACCTACCAATGGCAAGAGATCACAAGAAACTCCTGCCCATGCTTAAAAGTTCTGATTAAATGAGTAGTCTGTGTAGCGGTTGAGTATCAAATTACACACAATAACCCTAGGACACAGACTACATTTAATTAATGGTTAATTAGGCATGAAAAGAATAATATTACTTCAATGAAGGCATAATAAATACCTAAGACTGGTTAGGAACCTAGTAGATGTCATTGAATACTAGATACACGGCTCTGACACTCTGTACTAATATGCATTTATTGGTATACTACCGACTGCCTATCCATGTATAGCTATTTTGGCCACCTCTGGGGCTTGATCTCAGTGCCTGCCAAAAATTTCAACCTGGAGTAAGAAGCCAAGTGTGACACTTGTTTTCCTTTTCTGGGAGAGTGCTGGGTGTCAGGCATGATGGAGAACAAGTCTACAAATCTAGATGCTATGGGATAGGATGTAAACAATGTAATACATGGTTAGGTGTCATCAAAGTCAATAAAACAAACGGTAAATAAATGAATAAAACAAAAAATACAATGAATAACCACACCAAACATGATATAGACTGAACAACTGTATGGAAGTTCAATCCTATCTTTAAAATGTATATAAGGAGTATGACTGGGGCATGAATTCAGGCCCAGGGAACAGGCCTGACTTTCTGGTCTTCAAGCACAGTGAGCTTCCCCTTCCCCCACAGTGCAACAGAGTTACCCAGACCCTTAGTTCTAATCCCAGGCCTTGAAGAGAAAAAATGGCACATTCCAAGCCAAGGAGTTTCATGAGCATTTTTAATATTGTTTTAAGCTCACTTTGCCTTTATTTGAAACATTTTGATTTTATAACATGAGAGTTTTTTTTTTAAAGAGGTTTAAACTTTTACATTTCAGCATAGCACAGTGGTTTTTCTATTTTGACCATCTGCCATGAAGAGTGAGAATGAAAATTAGGATATAATTTCTCCCTAGAACTTTGGGACAGTTGATGTTATTTCTTCTTCTTCTTCTTCTTCTTCTTCTTCTTCTTCTTCTTCTTCTTCTTCTTCTTCTTCTTCTTCTTCTTCTTCTTCTTCTTCTTTCTTCTTTTTCTTCGTCTTCTCTTCATCGGTCATGGGACTTGAACTCCAGGCTTGGGCACTTTCCCTGTGATCTTCAGCTCAAGACAAGCGCTCACCCGCTTGAGCCACAGAACCACTTCCAGGGTTCTAGTGGTTTATTGGAGATAAGAGTCTCAAAGACCTCAGATCTCAGCCTCTTGAGTAGCTAGGATTACAGGCATGAACCACCCGTGCCCAATAGTTTATGTTATTTCTATTTAGAATTATTTCTATAATTATAAAATGTCTGCAATTGTGTCGTGTGAGTTTTCCTCAGTGCCTACCACGAAAGACACTAGGGGAGTCTTCATACCACAAAAGGTTGAGTTTCTGAATATAAACTCACTTCTGTGAGGACAGTAGTACTTGTAAGCATTTTGGGAATAAACTGGATTGTAAAATGAAAAACAAAACATTGCTAATGAGATGTAGCTCAGTATTGGAGTAGTTGCCTGAACAGCATAAGACCTTGGAAGAAAAGTTTCCAAAAGCTCAGAATGTTAGAATTTTGTATGAACAAACTTCTGTATTATTTTTTTTTGTCTGTGGTGAGGCTTGAACTCTGATTGGGCATTATCCCTGCACTCTATAGCTCTATGCGAGCACTCTACAGCTTGAGCCACAGCGCCACTTCCAGTTTTCTAGTGGTTTATTGGAGATAAGAGTCTCACGGATTTTCCTGCAGGGGCTGGCCTTGAACTGCCATCCTCAGATCTCAGCCTCCTGAGTAGCTAGTATTATAGGCATAAGCCACTGACGCCTGGTGCATGAAGAAACATTTTAAGATTGATTCTGCAGAAAGAAACTTGGAATATACTTTTAGTACAAATAATTTATAGTCACACTAATATAAATATAAAGGCCCTAATTCAGAAGTATTTGTTCATTGGCTGGTTTCTTAGTTTATTCATATATATACATTATTAATTTTTATATATACATATATTATTAAAAACATGGCTTTGAAGTATACCTAATAGCATATGTGCTCATGTAAATTTATACAACTGCACAAGCTTGATATTTTTTTCTGTTTGTTGGTACCATAAATTAGGTGGGATTTGTGTGTTGTTTAGTTCTCTGTTTTTGGAGGATTTCTCTCCCCTTTATCCCCTACCCCCCTCTCCCCGCAATTGAACTCAGCTTGCTCTTTCTTGGCTTGGTTGTTCATAGCTGATTTTCTAACACTTCAGCCATACTTGTAGCCTGGATTTTTGCCAGTTAATTAGAGATGATGTCTCTCAGGCTCTGCTGCCTGGATTGGCTTTAAAACTTCATCTTCTACTTCTCACCTCCTGAGTAGCTGGGATTACAGATGTGAGTCACTGGGGTGCCTAGGGATAAATTAGACTTTGGTTGGTGTATTCTTTCTGTTTTTCTAAGCATGGGATGATATAATATAGAATTTCAGTGAATGTCCTGGGTCTGAATTAAGATACATAATACATATGCAAATCTGTATAGTTCTCATAAGATATAGTCAATTTAATACATAAGTGAAATAATAGTCAACAAAAATAATGAATCAATAAAAAATTAAAATAAATACACTCAAAGCAATTTCAATAAACATAAGTATGTAGATATTAATTATTTCAAATGTGGATGAATATTACTTTAACAGGGCTAGGGATTGAATTCAGGCATAGGGAACAGGCCTGAATTACTTGTCTTCAAAGAGGGTGAGTTTCCTTGTCCCCCACAGTGCATAAGAGTTACCCAGTCTCTGAGTTCAATTCCCAGGCCTGGCAGAAAAAAAACGGCACGAATTCCAAGCCAGGGAGCATTAGTTTGATATATATCTGGCCTTGGGAACTGTCCTTTCACTCTTCAGCTCAAGGCAAGCACTATACTGCTAAAGTCACAGCACCACTTCCAGTTTTCTAGTGGTTTATTGGAGAGAAGAGTCTCAAGGAATTTCCTGCCCAGGCTGGCTATGAACAGTGATTTTCAGATCTCAGCATCCTGAGTAGCTAAGAGTACAGGCGTGAACCACCAGTGCCCGACTATTTTTAATATTTTGAAATTATTTGAACCAGGATGTTGCACTTGCTGAGCAAGTGCTTTGCCTCTGAGCTACATCCCAGCCCTCTCCAGTGCTTCCTGATCACTTACCTCTGCTACCATTCTCGACAATCCCACATGTAACCACTCATTTCCCATTTCCCATTTGCTTTACTGCATATGTACATTGAGTATTCTGACTGTATTTTTCCTGTTTCCTTTATTATTAATCCATCTCTCCCTCCACAAACCCCTCATCTAACCCCAAATGTCTCTCTCTCTCTCTCACACACACACACACACACACACACACACACACACACACACACACACACACACACACACACACACACACTGGAATTTTCTGCAACCATTAGGTAAGAACATAATTATGTCTTTTGCAGTGAAAAGATATCTGGAAAATATACTGAGTGAAATAATTCAGGCCCAAGCATATTTTCTCTCACATGTGGATTTGAGTGAAATAATTCAGGCCCAAGCATATTTTCTCTCACATGTGAATTTTTTTTTTTGGGGGGGGTCCAGTCGTGGGGCCTGAACTCTGGTCCTGGGCGCTGTCCCTCAGCTCTTTAGCTCAAGGCTACTGCTCTACCAATTGAGCCACAGCACCACTTCTGGCTTTTTTCTTTTTGCTTATGTGGTGCTGAGGAATTGAACCCAGGTCCCCATGCATGCAAGACAAGCACTCTACCGCTGAGCCCTTTTCCCAGTCCATCACATGTGGATTTTTGTGTTTTTGTGAATGCATAATACAAACTCCCATATAAACACATACATGGGGGTATATGTATATGTACAGAATCAAGCTGACTGAACAATTGTATATGCAGGAGTGTAATTGGATGGAGTAAATTCTTCAAAAGGAGTCATATTTAAGCTAAACTTTTTGTATCAGAATAAAGGCCACATTTCTGATTTAAGATATATATTACAAGCTACTATAACCAAGCCAATATAATTTCATAAAAGGACATACAAATCTATTATGATAGACCAGAAATAAATCTATGTAACATAAATGAATCTCAAAGCAGTTGTTTAGGAAAGGTAGCTGGATCTCACAAAACATACCTTACAATTTCCATTATGTTATGATCAAATTAGGAAAATCCAAAGTATGTTTAATGGTTGTATAAATTCTGTGGCTTGGGACAACAGCTTGCTGGTGCAACCCCAGCTACCTTAGAGGTGTCAGTAGGAGGCTAATCATCAGATGTCTGCTCAGGTAAAAAGCACATGACACTCTAAAAAACGACAAAAATTATGACAAAAGGAAACAAAGTATCGTTCAATTGGCAGAGAACGTGCCCAGCAAGTGTGTGGTGCTGTGTTCCAATTCCAGTATTGCCCCCAAATAAAGAAGTAACAATGCTTGTTAGAAAATGTACTAATTACCTTGCTCATGTAACTGTAACCCCTCTGTACATTTTTTTTTACAATAAAGAATGTATGAAAAGGCCAAAGATTTATATGTTCTGAAGAGAAACAGTATGTCCCTCCCTCATGATATAACCCCTGTTTTCACTGTATTTGATGTTGGTATACTTTGTGGAGGGGAAGGGAAAAAAACAAATTGTTTAAATAGGGATACAGGTAGACCCATTGCAACAAAGAGATGTAAAAGATGTTATGTTGAAAAACAAACTTTACAACTTTGGCTGGGGAGGGGAAGGGGGTAGCGGGGAACAGGGGTGGGTTGGGGGAGGGGAGATGGGAAGGGATGGGAAGGGGAAACAAAGGAAGAAGCAACAATGCTTGATAAAAAATGTACTCATTACCTTGCCCATGTAATTGTAACCCCTGTGTATGGTATTTTCACAATAAAAAATGTATTAAAAAAAGAAGTCTTATTTCAAAGATAAAAAAATAAAGAAATGCGTTGAAATTCTCTGATAACAATCATAATTGTTATGACTCCTTCGGAGGAAAGAAGTTGGAGTATCTTCATAGATGTTGATGGAAGGAAGAAGAACACACCCCCTTCCCCCAAATATGCTGCTTTGGTGGGTTTTATGATTGTTGTCAGAAAAGCTACATGCCATAGCAGATAAACACCCAACACCCTTCTTCCAAAGCCAGGAGATTAAAAACTCCCATGAAAAAATTGCAATCCCAGAACAGAAAAATAAAATAAAATAATAAAAACAAACTCTTAGACCTGGAGTGACGGAAATGAAAATTCTGGGGTGGGGGGAATTTGTTAAAACTACTTTTGGGGATGAGAAGGTGGCTTAGTGGTAGAGGCTTGTCAAGCATGTATGAAGCCCTGGGTTCGATTTCTCAGTACCACATCAACAGAAAAAGCCAGAGGTGGTGCTTTGGCTTAAGTGCTAGCCTTAAGCAAAAGGAGCTCCAGTGATAGTGCTCAGGCCCTGACTTCAACCCCAGGACTGGCAAAAACAACAACAACAACAACAAACAAAACTACTATCTTCTCTTTACTGTCCATATCATTCATTTATTTTCATTTTATATAACTTCTTCTCTTCACTTCATATGAAAGCATGTGTGCTCTGTTACTTTATTTTTTTTTAATCCAGGTCACATAGCATTTAAATTTGTTTGTATTTGTCCTACTAATCTATCAACTTTGTCAGTTTAATTAAGCCCTACGGGGCATACTAAGAGAGCACAGGTACAGTGTTACCATTCCTACACTGTCATCATTCTTCTTTGTTTGGCTGGGGATGTTGGGGATGTTGCAAGATCCTTAATTGCTTGGAAATATGGACAGTTCTTTGCATTACTTTCTTTGTGTGTCTGTCCACATTTTTCTATGACTTTAATTCTTTCTAATTCTGGTTTTTCAATAAAATCTAGTCTAATCAAATTTGGAAATTGAAACAAATGACTAAGGATAAAAAAATGTGAACATCACATGACTACTCACTTTTGTGGATCCAATCAGGAAACTGATAGAGTGACTTAGAGAACCTTTTAAGTTGCAGTAAATTTACAGAGTTGCTTACAACCTTCTACCTTTGTGCTGCATGTTACATTTTTTCCCACTCCTGGGGCTTGAACATCCTGTTTGGATGCTGTCCTTGAGCTTCTAGCATTCTACATGAGCCACAGCTTTATTTATGGCTTTTGTGGTAGTTTATAGGAGACAGTCCCCTGATTTTTCCTGACCAGGCTGGCTACCAACTGCAACTTAAGATCTCAGCTTCTTGAGTAACTAGGTTTTCAGAAATGAACTTCCAGATCCTTTGGCTTGCATGTTGTAATTTTTTATGCTATTATGGCTTTTTATCCTAGCAATCTGTAACCCCAGTGGTTATACAAATTGCTATTAAATTCTATATTAATACCATGTGGCTCCTGATAGCTTGAAGAGATTTTGAATGCTTAGGTCTTTATCAATCTTTGTTTGATCTATTTATATTTATCATATGCATTGCTCTCTAAAAATGTATAGAATAGTGTGAATGTTTACCTCCAAAACATAGGGTGAAAACAAACCCTCATTGTGAAAGTGAAAGGAGGCTGAATTTGGGGAAAAGTCATTAAATTATGAAAATTCCAGCTTCTTGAATGGAGTTTGTGCTTTAAATAAAGAAAGGAGGGGGAGCACCTCTTTTTACATGGGAAGGAAGATACAGCATTGACCCATTTCCCACATGAGGATGAATGAAGAGGCATCGTCTAAGAAAGAAACAAGGAACCTGCCCCCAGAAGCCAGATCAGCATTTGATAGCAACTGAGCTATTCGAACCTATATAATCATAAAAAATACACCTATATTGCTCATAAATAGCCCACATATGTTTTAATTATGGTAACATAGAGGAGCTGAGATGAAGAGGTTTAGTTATGATAGTGAAATGTTGAAATATTTGTAGTATGTTATCTATTTAGAAACCTTGAAAAATTACTGACTAAAGGTAAAGAAAATATGTTTCATGTTTCCATGATCCTCACATACAGGCTTTTTTTGTTAATATCTTAAGGTTCTTAAGTATATATGAAAGCATATGTGCATATATTTTTATGGATTTTTAGACTGAATCTGAAATTCATTATTCTATTGCATTTGTACTTGTATTATCTTCTCTACTTAATCCAAAGATGAGAGCCCTGCATTGGTGGATCACATCTATAATCCTCACTACTCAGGAGGCTGAGATTGGAAGAATGGTAATTCAAAACAATCAATGGCTTTTCTATATGCCAACAATGAGAAAAGTGTGGCTGAAATTAGGAAAGCAACTCCATTTGTAATAGCCCCACAAAAAATAAAATACCTAGGAATTAACTTAACCAAAGAAGTGAAGGATCTCTATGATGAAAACTTTAAAATCTTGAAAAGGGAAATCAACACAGAACTTAAAATATGGCAAAACCTCCCATGCTCCTGGATTAGCAAGATTAACATCGTGAAAATGGCAATACTTCCCAAGGCTATCTACAAATTCAACGCGATACCTATCAAAATTCCACCCTCATTCTTCAAGGAAATAGAGGAGGCAATCCAAAAATTCATATGGAACAATAAAAGACCCCGAATAGCAAAAACGCTCCTCAACGGAAAGAACACTGCTGGAGGAATATCAATACCAAATTTCAAACTCTACTATAAAGCCATAGTAATCAAAACAGCTTGGTATTGGCAGAAGAACAGACCTCAGGACCAATGGAATAGAATTGAAACCCAGAAATGAACCTACAGACCTATAGCCATCTAATCTTCGATAAGGAAGCTAAAACAATAGAATGGAAGAAAGACAGCCTCTTCAGTAAATGGTGCTGGCAAAATTGGTTAACTACATGTAGAAAACTAAAGCTAGATCCTTATATATCACCCTGCACCAGAATCAACTCCAAATGGATCAAAGACCTTGAAGTCAAAGCAGACACTCTGAAAACATTACAGGATGGAATAGGAGAAACCTTAGGTCTCCTTGGCTCAGGCCGAAATTTTCTGAATAGAGACCCGGAAGCACAACAAATCAAAGAAAGGTTGGACAAATGGGATTGCATAAGATTGCAGAGCTTCTGCAGGGCAAATGACATAGCTAGCAAGATCAATAGAAAGCCCACTGATTGGGAGAAGATCTTTACTAGCCATACAACGGACAAGGGTCTCATATCTAAAATATACTTGGAACTCAAAAAATTAAACCACCCAACAACAAATCCTCAAAGAAACAACTGCCCAATAAATAAGTGGGCGAAAGACTTAAAGAGAAGCTTCTCTGAAGAAGAAAGAAGGATGGCCAATAGACACATGAAGAAATGTTCAACATCCCTAGTCATAAAAGAAATGCAAATCAAAACAACATTGAGATATCACCTCACTCCAGTTAGAACAGCAAAAATCAAGAACTGTAACAACAACAGATGCTGGAAGGGATGTGGACAGAAAGGAACCTTACTTCATTGTTGGTGGGAATGTAAACTTGTTCAACCACTTTGGAAAGCAGTATGGAGGTTCCTCAAAAGACTTCACATAGATCTCCCCTATGATCCAGCAATCCCACTTTTGGGCATTTACCCAAATGTTTACAAACAAGACCACACTAAAACTACCAGCACAACTATGTTTATTGCAGCATTATTTAACATAGCTAAGATATGGAACCAACCCAGATGCTCCTCAGTAGATGAATGGATCAAGAAAATGTGGTATATACACAATGGAATTCTATGCCTCCATCAGAAAGAATGACATTGCCCCATTTGTTAGGAAATGGAAAGTGTTGGAAAAAATTATATTAAGTGAAGTAAGCCAGGCCCAAAGAAGCATAGGTCCCATGGTTTCCCTTATTTGCAAATTCTAGTATAGGTATGAGTCAAGCAGAAAAGGTCGGATAATGTGATGTTAGGAAAATGAACCCTTAAATATGTATTTTAATGTTTTCGTTTTTTTCATGCATATGTTTCTAATGCATTTATAAGATTATTTCTTTGCTGCTTTGTATGTCCCTCCCCCACAGTGTAACCCCCGCTTTCACTATATTTGATGTCAGTATAACATGTGGAGGAGATGGGGGCAAACAAGTCGTTTAAGGATTCAGGTGGACCTGTTGCAACAATGAGAAGTACAAAATGTCATGTCAAAACCAGCTTTACAATGTCGGTGTGGGGGGGAGGGGGGTATAATTGGGTGGGGGGAGGGGGGAGGCTGGGAAGGGAGGTGAAGGGTAAACAAAGGAGGAGGCTGCAATGCTTGGTAAGAAATGTATGCATTATCCTGCCCATGTAATTGTAGCCCCTCTGTACAGTATGTTCTCAAATGAAATAAAATAATATTAAAAAAATAAAACGAGCCACACAGTAAAGTCTATAATACTTCATTTAGAAATAATTAAAAAGGGGAATAAATTGGTAGACCATCATCCATAAGCAAGGAAGGCCATGTGTGAGCACAGGCCCTGAGTTTAAGCCCAGATACAGATACAGGCAAGGGAAGAAAGAAGAAAAAAAGGCGAGGAAGGAAGGAAGGAAGGAAGGAAAGAAGGAAGGAAGGAAGGAAGGAAGGAAGGAAGGAAGGAAGGAAGGAAGGAAGGAAGGAAGGAAGGAAGGAGGGAGGGAGGGAGGGAGGGAGGGAGTGAGGGAGGGAGAGAGGGAGGGAGGGAGATATACAGAGAAAAAAGATACAGAGAGAGAGAGAGAGAGAGAGAGAGAGAGAGAGAGAGAGAGAGAGAGAGAGAGAGAGAGAACACTGAAGCTATTCCTATAGCCAAAGAAGCAAGAAGCCCTGAGAAAAGAATGACACTTGTAACAGGAATCACAGAATACTTACAGTGTCAGGACCTAGATGTTCCTTCTACGGCATTTGTGTGATGCAAGAGCCATCATTATCTTCCTGTTATTTGAAAAGGATCCATTTGAAATTGAGGCACAAATCAGAAACTTGGGGATAGAAGATCGCCAATGAGCAGTTGCTTTGTCAGGAAGCCAGTGCAGAAAACAGAGCTGGAGAGGCCTAGTGCACTGATCTCTAATGAAATCATCACGGAGACCAGGGTCAGAAACACTGTCATGGGTGTGTTTTGACTCATGAACCAGCAGAAGAAGCACTAGACATCTCTAAATCTTTGAATTGTACAGTGGAGTTAAAGAAAATGTTAAAAAAGAGAAATAACCATGATGACATCTAAAATAATGACATCTGTTTGATTTCAAAATAAAAGTACGTGATTTAAACTAAATAATTGAAGACTTGGAAAGAAAATTAACCATTTCCATAATTAAAAAAGTAGAAACAAACTCAAGACCAGGTTAATGAAAAGGAGAAAAATCTAACATTAATCAATATATTTACTTTGTTTACTAGAGTTTAGTTGTTTTATTACTATCCCAAGGATAAATTAGGATATATGTGAAATATATAATACATATTTATACCTCAATTGTATCATTTTAGTGTGCTATGAATTTTCATTGTAGAACTTATAGATAATATATGAATTCATGAATGTATATTTATACACAAACCAACATATACATTTCAAAGATTCTTCTACCTCGTATAAATAGCTCAGAAAGAGAACTCTTAATTGTATTGTTTTAGATGTTTGAATCACTGGTGAATACTGATACAACTCAGAATACATACCTGGTGTTGTCTCAAAGTTTTAGATGTAACTAAAAGGTCAACATTTTAGCTTCCCAAAAATGGAAGTGTATTTCTTAGTCCTTTCCAAAGTATACGATTAGAAGAAGTGCTAAGAGGCTTAGATTACTGAGAAACTCATTCATTTAAGCTTCGCATGAAATTGCTGCTGCCATATTCATTCTGTACACTTAAAATTGAAATATAGAAAATCATCTCAAAAGCAAGCTATATTATATAGAAGAACAAAACTGCAAGACATTAATACATATTAACACATTATTTTTCAGACTCATTTTGCTGATGTCATTATGATGTTGGTTCTGATTAATAAATATTATTATAAACTATAAAATGGTCTGGATTATTTCTAAATGAGAGCAGAGTTCAGGGAAGCCCTTAGCCACCAAGAAAGAAAGAACGAAGGAAAACTAAACTATCACTGACATTAGTTTTGCCTAGAACTGATTCTATGTAATCAATGCCTTAGGTGTATCATTATCTCAGCATGTGTTCATAGACTCATAGATTGGGTATAATAACCCCATAATATTCCAAGATATCTTGATTTGCTGGCAGCCTCAGTGATCTGCTTATTTACTTATGAAATCACAAATTATACTGGTTTCAGTGTAGTTTTAGAGAGGTATTGAGTGGGATTGTAGACACATACATTCCATCTCTCAGTATTAATATCTTGGTGTGTTCATGTCTTGATTAGGCAAAATAAAGAATCAAGTAAAATTAAATTTAAAAACCAATGGAATGTACAACACGTAGAGTGAATCCTAATTTAAACTATAGATTTTGATTAACAATGATATGTCAATGCAGATTCAACAAGTTCGTTGAATACACCACCCAAATGCAAAATAGAAAATATTCTTATGAAAAAATTTTCATGAAGAGTATGCTCTGTACTTCTTGGAAACATATTTTTCTTGTGTGATTATGTAATTTGAAGACATTCTCTTTCGAGGTCTCTGATAATTTGTGTGCTTTTAAGTTAGGTATTTTAAAATATAATTTCATTGCCATTATTAGTGAGGTAATGAGTACATTACTTTTTTGGAAATGTCACCCCTTCCTTTGATTTTCTAAGTTTCTCCCTCCTATCCCTGCAGAGAATTTACATAATGTATTTTCCACATAGTGTATACTGAAGAGTGGTTGCATTTGTTCACGTTTCTTTTCCCGATTTCTGCACCCTCCCATTGGCCCCAATAAAAAGAAAAACAATCGCAACCAACAACAACAAAAACAATAACCCATGTTTCCACTTCTTGTTTGTATGTGAATACCTTGAGTCTTGCAATTTACTTGATAATAAAGTTTACCAGTATATAAATATATAATATACACACAGTTGTATATAATATAAATGAATATATTATTAACATATATATTTGTGTGAATTTTATCTATTTTGTATTGATAGAAACACATTTGAACTATATGTTTATAAATAATACTGATACACATTGTATACAATTAAATATACGTGCTTCCTGTCTTATGATGGTGCACATTGTATTGTTGAAGTTTACAAAAGTTTGAAAGGGGCACACCTTGAGGAGTAATTTTACTTCAGTTGTTGAATTTTGATATGTTTCTGACTAGACACATATGGTAGATTACTCTCTGTTACAAATTGGGCAGCTGTGCTGATACTCAACCACATGCAGCCCTGTAATCCCAACATAAACAGCTGACTTCAGGATGCTGTGTTGCAGGTATGTTTTTTATATAACTGTGCAAAAAGTGACAGGAGGTATTCAGTAATTTATTATAAAATTGTCTTTGTGTTGGATGATATCACCTACTAAACACTAATTTATGTATTGTGTGAACACTTGGAGTTATTTAAGCTAAGTTTTTCATTGAATAATTTAATTTGTGTGGGTAAAAATTACAAAAATCTATACTAATTCCTTATTAGGAAGAAAGCAAGATAAAAAAGAGAAAATATCTGTTATTATTTAAATGTTGTATTTCTATTATCTGATATCTGTAGTGCAACTGTATTGGATGAACTATATGATTCTGATGCCATTTTCCTTCATGAAGTCATCCGAATTATATTTTGAGCTGCTTTCATAACTTCAATTCCTATATTTCTCTTAACTTTCTCACTTGAGGAAACCACAAAAACAACAGAAGCCTCTAGTATATACTTATGGGATGACTGGAGCTTCTCTTTCTTTTGAAATGTATTTTTCATGGGTTTTACAAAGATTTGTGATGTGCCTTTTATTGAACTAAGATTTTATTCTTTATCTTTTGGTACTGGTGCCTGGAGAAAACTTCAAAATAGTACTAAAAATATTAAAAGATTCTTCCAAGGTTTCAGTATTTTTAAATATCCCCAAATCTCAAAGGCTACAGCTTGTAATGTGAAAAAGAAATCTCTGTCTTCTCCTCTCATAATTATCCTGAACTATTGGAATATAGAATGCAAATTAAAAATTCTGTTTTGTCAAATCCTTTAAATAGGGATACAGGTGGACCCATTGCAACAATGAGATTTGTCGAAAGCGAACTTTACAACTCTGGTGGGAGGGGGTGGGAGGAGTGGGGAGGTTTGGGGGGCAGGGGGAGGATGGGACAGGATGGGAAGGGGAAACAAAGGAGGAGCCTCCAATGCTTGATAAATAATGTACTCATTGTCTTGCCCAGGTAATTGTAACCCCTCTGTACAGTATTTTCACAATAAAAAAAGAAAAAAGTTTTGTTTTGTTACAGAATAGGTTCATTAATTTGGGTGGTGTATGCCATATTTTTGTGTCGTTATAGAGTAGCAGCCTATGCTTGATGTAGTTAGGAGGGGGTGTGGTTAAGAATAAATTTTATTTTATTGAAAAATTGTGTACTTGATCACCATTGGTTAATATGAAGAACAAGCTATGCTCAAATGATGAAATAATAGCAATATTTTGTTTGCTCTGCTGCAACTTTTACCTATAATTGATGCAGTTAAAATTTGGCCAGTTGATCAACTGGAAAATTAGTGATCAAATATTTTACCAACAATCATTTAAAATAGGTGTAACCATGACTTAATTTCTTAAAGATGTAGTTATATACAATTCAGATGCTAAAGTACTCACAATGAGAACCATGTTATGTAAACATGTTCTGTGAGCTCTGTTGTTCCCTATCCTTATGGTTTGCCCTCCATCTCTGTGTAAAAAATCTCTATTTCTTCTATAGTGCTTGCAATGGAGAATAGATGGACTATTTCTCTTAGAAATGACAATGCTGGTTTAAGTGATGTCACAGAGATGATTGCCTCTTTTTTCATACCTTTCTCAGTGTAGAAAATCTACATTATGATTGATCTGAAGTAAGAGAATGTAAGAACTTAGCTTTTCATTTGGTTGTTATTATTTTTTTTTCCAATTCTACCACATTTTCCCTGAAAGGTGTGATTGTGAAGAAGAAAAAGAGTCCTCAACTTTCATATACAATTGTCTAAAATTTAGTCTCTGTAGCTCAACCTTTCCCCGATTTCTTGACAATGGAGAGAGGGAAAACGACTGGAAGCCTGACTCTATTAAAGAAGGAAAAATAATTCACAAAACCTGTTAATAATAATGTTAGATAGTTGTGAGCTGCTGCAATAATATTTTGCACCCTAGGACATAGATATCTTGTTTATGTAGAAATGACGTTTTTGTCTTTTTTTCATGCTGGTCTTTGGGCTTGAACTCAGAGACTAGGTGCTGTCTGAAAGCATTTTTTTTGACAGGTTGGGACTTGAACTCAGGGCTTGGGCACAATCCCTTAGCTTCTTTTTCTCAAGGCTAGCCCTCTAGCACTTGAGTCAGAGCATCACCTGCAGCCTTTTCTGTTTATGTTGTACTGAGGAATCGAAACCAGGTCTTCATGCATGGTAGGCAAGCATTCTACCACTAAGCCACATTCCCAGCACCTACCAAAATATTTTTGCTCAAGGCCAATGCTCTAGCACTTGAACCGCAGCTCCAGTTCCGGGTTTATTTGTTTTGTTTTGTGTGTATGTGATTTATTTCTTGCCTAGGCTGGCTTCTAACTATGATCCACAGACTTCAGCCTAGTGAGTATCTGGTATTCAGTTCATGTAGAGTTTTTAACAGAAGTTAAATGATAAGAAAACTAAAGCATTTGTTAAGGAAAAAATGGTAAAACGAAGTGATCTCCAGTTTTGTAATCTATCCACTGGAGCAAATGTAGTGTGTTTGAAATACATTTCTAGACTCTTCCCACTGTTTGGGAATGTGTGGGGAATTTGCTGATGGCAGATTTCCTTCAGTCATTCCTCTAGGTAAGGCAGTATTCTGGGCTGCATTCTGTTACCCTGGGCTAAATTTGATCCTCAAATTCTTAAAAAGAAATAATAGTTCGTATAAAATGCAGCCTGGTCAGTTCACAAACTGCCAAATTAAAAACAAATGATCATTGAAGATTTGTTGTTGGGGGATTAAATTTATTGAGTTCCAGGTATATTTTAGATATCAAACCCTTGTCCATTGTATGGCTAGTAAAGATCTTCTACCATTCCGTGGGCTTTCTATTGATCTTGCTAGCTATGTCCTTTGCCGTGCAGAAGCTCTGCAACTTCATGCAATCCCATTTGTCCAACAACACATTTGTTGTGTTTCCTGGTCTCTATTAAGAAAATTTCAGCCTGTGCCAAGGAGACCTATGGTTTCTCCTAATCCATCCTGTAATGTTTTCAGAATGTCGGCTTTGGCTCCGAGGTCTTTGGTCCATTTGGAGTTGGTTCTGGTGCAGGGTGATATATAAGGATCTAGTTTTAGTTTTCTGCAAGTAGTTAGCCAATTTTGCCAGCACCATTTACTGAAGAGGCTGTCTTTCTTCCATTCTATGTTTTTAGCTTCCTTATCGAAGATTAGATGGCTATAGGTCTGTAGGTTCATTTCTGGGTTTTCAATTCTATTCCATTGGTCCTGAGGTCTGTTCTTGTGCCAGTACCAAGCTGTTTTGATTTACTATGGCTTTGTAGTAGAGTTTGAAATTTGGTATAAATAGTCCTCCAGCAGTGTTCTTCCTGTTGAGGATCATTTTTGCTATTTGGGGTCTTTAATTGTTCCATATGAATTTTTGAATTGCCTCTATTATTTCCTTGAAGAATGAGATTGGAATTTGATAGGTATCGCATTGAATTTGTAGATAGCCTTGGGAAGCATTGCCATTTTCATGATGTTGGTCTTTCCAATCCAGGAGCATGGGAGTTTTTGCCACATTCTAAGTTCAGATTGATTTCATTTTTCAAGTTTTTAAAGTTTTTATAATAGAGGACCTTCATTTTTGGGATGAGTAAATTCCTAGGTTTTTGTGGGGCTATTATGAATGGACTTGCTTTCCTAATTTCAGCCACACTTTTCTCATTGTTGGCATACAGAAAAGGCAATAAATAAGTGGGCTAAAGACTAAAAGAGACCTCCATAGTGCTTTCCAAAGTGGTTGAAAAAGTTTACATTCCCACCAACAATGAAGTAAGGTTCCATTCTGTCCACATCCCCTCCAGCATCTGTTGTTGTTAGAGTTCTTGATTTTTGCCATTCTAATTGCAGTGAGGTGGTATCACAATGTTGTTTTGATTTGCATTTATTTTATGGCTAGGGAAGTTGAGCATTTCTTCATGTGTCTATTGGCCATCCTTCTTTCTTCTTCAGAGAAGTTTCTCTTTAAGTCTTTCACCCAGATGCCCCAGAGTAGATGAATGGATCAAGAAAATGTGGTATATATACACAATGGAATTCTATGCCTCCATCAGTAAGAATGACATTGCCCCATTTGTTAGGAAATGGAAAGCCTTGGAAAAATTATATTAAACGAAGTAAGCCAGGCCCAAAGAAACATAGGCCCCATGGTTTCCTTTATTTGCAATATCTAGTATATGTATGAGTCAAGCGGAAAAGATCAGATAATGTGATGTTAAGAAAATGAACCCTTAGATATGAATTTTAATGTTTTTTTCTTTTATGCATGTGTTTCTAACGCATTTATAAGATTATTTCTTTTTTGCTTTGTTTGTCCCTCCCCCACAGTATAACCCCTGCTTTCATTATATTTGATGTCAGTATAACTTGTGGAGGAGATGGGGAATAAGAAGTCGTTTAACAATACAGGTGGACCTGTTGCAAGAATGAGAAGTATAAGTTGTCATGTCCAAAATGAGCTTTACAACGTTGGTGCGGGGTGGGTGAGGGAGGGGGGGAGAAGGATTGGGACTGGGTGGGGGAGGGAGGAGGCTGGGAAGGGATGTGAAGGGTCAACAAAGGAGGAGTTTGCAATGCTTGGTAAGAAATGTACGCATTATCCTGCCCATGTAATTGTAACCCCTCTGTACAGTATATACACAAACACAAAAAAAGACACACACACACAAAAAAGACTTAAAGAGAAACTTCTCTGAAGAGGAAAGAAGGATGGCCAATATACACATGAAGAATGCTCAACCTCCCTAGCCATAAAAGAAATGCAATTCATAAGGACATTGAGATACCACCTCACTCCAGCTAGAATGGCTAACATCAAGAACTCTAAAAACAACAGAAGCTGGAGGGGATGTGGACAGAAGGGAATCTTCCTGGATTGTAGGTGGGAATGTAAACTTGTTCAACCACTTTGGAAAGTAGTATGGAGGTTCCTCAAAAGACTTCACATAGAGCTCCCCTATGATCCAGCAATCCCACTTTTGACCATTAACCCAAATGTTTACAAACAAGACCACACTAAAGCTACCAGAACGACTATGTTTACTGCAGCACTATTTACTATAGATAAGATATGGAACCAACCCAGATGCCCCTCAGTAAATGAATGGATCAAGAAAATGTGCTATATATACACAAGGGAATTCTATGCCTCCATCAGAAAGAATGACATTGCCTCATTTGTTAGGAAATGGAAAGACTTGGAAAAAATTATATTAAGTGAAGTAAGCCAGGCCCAAAGAAACATAGGTCCGATGGTTTCCATTATTTCCAATATCTAGTGTATGTCTCAGTCAAGCAGAAAAGTTCAGATAAGGTGATGTTAGGGAAATGAGCCCACAGATATGTATTCAAATGTTTTTTTTTTCTTTCATGCGGTTGTTTCTAACACATTTACAAGATTATTTCTTTGTTGCTTTGCATGTTCCTCCCCCACAGTATAACCCCTGTTTTCCCTGTACTTGATTTCGGTATGATTTGCGAAGGGGAAGGGGAAAAACAAATCATTTAAATAGGGATACAGGTGTACTCAATGCAACAATGCGATGTACAGGTCATTATATCAAAAAATGAACTTTACAACTTTGGTGCGATTAACGGGTAGTGGGGAGGATTGGACGGGGGGGGGTCGGGGGGAGGATGGGAAGGGATGGGAAAGTGAACCAAAGGAGGAGGCTACAATAATTGATAAGAAATATACTCATTATTTTGACCATGTAATTGTAAACCCTCTGTACATTATTTTCACAATAAAAAGATAAAATAAAATAAAATAAATAAAAAATAAAAACAAAAGTTCAGGCTTCAAATTGGCACTCTTAACCGTAAAAGCATATTGCAACTGGACCTGATTTGCTGTACCTTTCTAAGTGTCCTGAGTCTCTTTGTGTCCGGGTCTGTATATCTCTCTCAAAATTGTGACCTTAGGAGGGTGACAAATATAGGTGGCTTTAACCATGATGTTCTTAGGTCTTGCGATATTTGGACTGAAAATAAACATAAGGATTAAACTCGTTAACCTTACCTCAAAGCTTTACATGTTTAATCACAATTCTTTTTCTTTTTATAGCAAATCATTTCTACACACGTACAATTTAATATTATTATACTGAATTAAATATAATCCGGTAATGAATTGGCACCGATCCAGTTATTACTATCAATAAGTCCATCATGCAAACTGTTACCCAGCAAGTCTTTAGAATGCTAATTTTCAGAACTGCATCTATTATTAGAAGGATGTGTATATGCAATGGAAGATTTATTAAGTACAGACATCACTTCTATGACATTTGGCATGCTGTTGTGTGTTAAAAATAAGAACATTGTCCTTAGAGTCTCTTGTGAAACACTGAATTTGAGTATTTGTAAATGTGGCATCTTTCTAAGTTCTTTACATGTCAACCTTCTGTTCACCATCATCCATGTCTCCTTTTCAAATTAAGTAGATAAATTTTATTATCATTAGAACACCTTTGTTTTTCCAAGAGGAAGGATTAGGTGAAGTCTCCTTGTAAGTGTAATTATGATTCCATCATGGTCATTATCCTTAATAATCCTTTACACATACATGCATGTTTATTTTCTCATTCTGACAAACTGATATCCTAGGAGTATTAATTTATGAAAGGGTAGAGCATGTTTAGTCAATACATTTCTCTCAGGGACAATTTGTTCTTAGTTAAGAGAAGAATAATAAAGCTAAAAACCTATTTTTGTTTTATTTTTTGGAATGTTCTTAAAAAATGTCTCTATAGTTGACTGATGTTTGTTCTAGCTCTATTTTTTTCTGTGGGACAGGAAAATCTAATTAGTCATTTGAATTTTACGTAATTTTCTTCTGGCAACTCAGTACATGTCTGTCCTAGTCTTCCACATTGTTATCAGCATATTATGTTCTGATATCCTTAATTAGTCTACCTATATAGATTTAATTTACTACCAACAAAAGCTCTATTTATACAATATTTTTGAAGTAGTAGAAAATTTTTCTATTTTAATGATAATTGTCTTAAATATTTACTGACTGTAGTTCCAATGGGCTATGCTTCAAACTGATTAATTAGATATTTTTTCATGTAATGCTTCATAGCTCAGCTTGCTTTTTTAAATAATTTCTCTTTGTAGTAGTTACTCAAATAAATTAATTCATAGTGTCTCTTATATGGGAAGCACTTTTAATGTATGCTTTAAATAACATGACTACTATATAAACTGAAATATTTGAAGAAATAGCACTGTTACAACATGAAAATAAGGACATTGACATTGCAAGTATAAGAGAGAAAAGAAAATTGAATTCCATTATGAATATAAACCACATTTTCTTGATCCATTCATCCACTGAAGGGCATCGGGGTTGGTTCCATATCTTAGCTATGGTAAATAAAGCTGCAATAAACATAGTCATGCTGGTAACTTTAGTGTGGTCTTATTTGTGATCATTTGGGTAAATGCCCAAAAGTGGGATTGCTGGGTCATAGGGGAGCTCTATGTGGAGTCTATTGAGGAACCCCCATACTGCTTTCCGAAGTGGTTGAACAAGTTTACACGACCACCAACAATGCAGTAAGGTTCCCTTCTGTCCACATCCCCTCCAGCATCTGTTGTTATTAGAGTTCTTGATTATCGCCATCCTACATGGAATGAGGTGGAATCTCAAAGTTGTTTTGATTTGCATTTCTTTTATGTCTAGAGAGGTTGAACATTTCTTCATGTGTCTATTGGCTACCTGTCTTTCTTCTTCAGAGAAGTTTCTCTTTAACTCTTTAGACCACTTTTTTATTGGGCAGTTGTTTCTTTGAAGATTTGTTTTGGGGAGAGTTAATTTTTTAAGTTCCAGGTATATTTTAGATCTGAGACCCTTGTCTGTTGTATGGCTAGTGAAGATGTTCTCCTAATTTCTTCGGAAATGGAAAGACTTGGAAAAAATTATATTAAGTGAAGTAAGCCAGGGCCAAAGAAACATAGGTCCCATGGTTTCCCTTATTTGCAATAACTAGTATATGTCTGAGTCAAGCAGAAAAGGTCAGATAAGTTGATGTTAGGGAAATGAACCCCAAGATAAGATTCAAATGATTTTTTGTTTTTTTTTCCTTTCATGCAATTGTTTCTAACATATTTATAAGATGATTTCTATGTTACTTTGTATATCACTCCCCCCGTTATAATCCATGCTTTCACTGTATTTGATGTTGGTATAATTTGTGGAGGGAAAAGAAAAAAACAAATCGCTTAACTAGGGATATAGGTAGACCCATTACAAAAATTAGATATAACGTCGTTATGTGAAAAAACGACCTTTACAACTTTGATGGAGGATGAGGGGAGGATCAGGTGGAGGTGGGAGGGGAGTATGGGAAGGGGAAACAAAGAGGAGGCAACAATGCTTGATATGAAATGTACTCATTATCTTGCCCATGTAATTGTATCTCCTCTGTACGGTATTCTCACAATAAATAAGAAAAGAAAACTGAATTACAGCTTGTAAGAGCAAGCTTTTGATTTATTGGAAAGTCAATACTTAAATAAGTAAGGAGAGTGTCATGTTTTAAAAATTCCTAGACATGATTACATGGCTCACTCACTAAGAAAAATAGCATAAAATACACTTAGCTTTGATATAGAATGATACAGCAATTAGTATTCTATAAGAAACTAGTATTCTGTAAGCAATTGAAGGAAGATGCTATTACTTAAAATAAAAGGCTTAGTTGGGTCAACAATTCAAAACGTGGACTAAGTCTTTATAGTAGAGTTTCAAATTTGGTATTGATATTCCACCAGCAGTGTTCTTTCTGTTGAGGAGCGTTTTTGTTATTCGGGGTCTTTTATTGTTCCATATGAATTTTTGGATTGCCTCTTCCATTTCCTTGAAGAATGAGTTTGGAATTTGCTTGTTACTCGCATAAGAACAGACCTCAGGACCAATGGAATAGAATTGAAAACCCAGAAATGAACCTACAGACCTAATGTCAACTAATCTTCGATAAGGGAGCTAAAATAGTAGAATGGAAGAAAGACAGCCTCTTCAGTTAAAAAAAAGCAAAATTGCTTAACTACTTGTAGAAAACTAAAGCTAGATCCTTATATATCACCCTGCACCAGAATCAACTCCAAATGGATCAAAGAACTTGCAGTCAAAGCAGACATTCTGAAAACATTACAGGATGGAATAGGAGAAACCCTAGGTCTCCTTGACTCAGGCCGAAATTTTCTGAATAGAGAGATGGAAACAAAACCAATCAAAGAAAGGTTGGACAAATGGGATTGCATGAAGTTGCAGAGCTTCTGCATGGCAAAGAATATAGCTAGCAAGATCAATAGAAAGCCCACAGATTGGGAGAAGATCTTCACCAGCCATACAATGGACAAGGGTCTCATATTGAAAATATACTTGGAACTCAAAAAGTTGAATCCCCCATCAACAAATCCTCACAAAACAACTGACCAATAAATAAGTGGGCTAAAGACTTGAAGAGAAACTTCTCTGAAGAGGAAAGAAGGATGGCCAATAGACTCATGAAGAAATGCTCAACCTCCCTAGCCATAAAAGAAATGCAAGTCAAAACAACATTGAGATAACACCTCACCACAGTTAGAATGGCTGTAATCAAGAATTCTAACAACAACAGATGCTGGAGGGGATGTGGACAGAAGGGAACCTTATTTTATTGTTGGTGGGAGTGTAATTTTGTTCAACCACTTTGGAAAGCAGTATGGAGGTTCCTCAAAAGACTTCACATAGAGCTCCCCTATGACCCAGCAATACCACTTCTGGGCATTTACCCAAATTTTTTCAAACAAGACCTCACAAAAGCTACCAGCACAACTATGTTTATTGCAGCATTATTTACCATAGCCTAGATATGGATCCAACCCAGAGGCCCCTCAATAGATGAATGGACCAAGAAAATGTGGTGTATATATACACAATGGAATTCTATGCCTCCATCAGAAAGAATGACATTGCCCCATTTGTTAGGCAATGGAAAGACTTGGAAAAAATTATATTAAGTGAAGTAAGCCAAGCCCAAAGAAACATAGGTCCCATGGTTTCCCTTATTTGCAATATCTAGTATTTGTATGATTAAAGCGGAAAAGGTCACATAATGTGATGTTAGGAAAATGAACCCTTAGATATGTATTTAAATGTTTTTTTTCTTTCATGCATTTGTTTCTAACTCATTAATAAGATTATTTCTTTGTTGCTTTGTATGTCCCTCCCGCACAGTATAACCCCTGCTTTCAATATATTTGATGTCGTTTTAATTTTTGGAAGAGATGGGGAAAAACAAGTCGTCAAGGATACAGGTGGACCCATTGCAACAATTCGAAGTACAAGTTGTCATGTTGAAAACGAACTTTACAACTTTGGTGGGGATGGGAGGGGGGAATTGGGTAGAGGAGCGGGGAATGGGGGAGGTTTGGAAGGGATGTGAAGGGTAAACAAAGGAGGAGGCTGCAATGCTTGATAAGAAATGTACTCAATATCTTGCCCATGTAATTGTAACACTTCTGTACAGTATGTTCACAAAAAATTAAAAATAAATTAAAAAAAACTTGGACTAACTGAATCAGTGGAAAATAAGTCATCACGTAAGAACTATAGGAGAGATGCACCATACAGAACAGTTCATTTAGAATAACCAGAAGAGGGACACACGCAGAGAGAGCAGATCTAAGATGGAGTCTCTGAAGAGATCCTTACGATGAACATTTTTTTTCCTAGTGAGATAATGGTTTTTGATCCCAAATTCTACATGTCAGTCTTTTCTACAAATAGCACATAGAGGAAGTTAGAATGAATATAGCAATACTTTGATTCAGGAGAGAGATGTTACCCACTGAGCAAAACCATGTGAAGCATGATTGTATCCTGCAGAGACCAGGGGTGGATAAACGGAAGTTAAGAAATTCATATCACATTTCCTTGCCCATTTTAGGCTACAAATCTCAGTTAATGGATGGATATTATGTTTATCATTGTTTCTTCAAGTATGTATCAGTTAAGGTTCTCTAGCTGACAACAGCTAGTAGGAGATTATCTATACATAGATGGTCCTTGATATCCAGGGGACATTGGTTCCAGGAAACCCTCTGGATATTAAAATCCATTGCATTATACAACACAGTGATGTATTCACTTATTACTTGTGAACACAGCCCTGCATACTGTAAATAATCTCCGTGTTATTTATAATATCTAATAAAGTGCAAATTGTATTCATTGTTATTCTCTATTACTTAGAGATTATTGATAATAATCATGCTTAGTAAAGAAATAATTTATTTTATAATGATATTCTATCTGCTCTCAGTTGAATCCATAGATGTAGAACTTATAGAAAAGAGGACTAATTCTATGACTAGTGTGTGAGTGTGTATCTAATTTTTTTTAGTTCATACAGGCATATATATGAATGTACATAATCAGCTGGTGTAAATTGTGCAGTTTGGCCAGTCTTCAATCTGTAGTGCAAGCTGTTTCAAGGCAGAAATTGCTGGCCAGGCACTGATGTTTCATTCTTGACCATAATTCCCTAGGGAAATTTCAGTTTTATAATTAAGACCTATCAACTAAATGGATGAGGTCAGGTTTAAGCATGGTAATCTACTTTACTTAAAGTCAATTGATTGTATGTGTTATCCACATCTTTAAAAAAATGCCTTCACATCAGCACCAAGATTAGTAGTGCTTAATTGAACAGAAAGGTAATATTGCTTATGCACATGGACACATAAAACTCATGCCACTGTTCTTTTCTTACCAACTTGACACCTATACATATATCACCCATACATATCAATGTGATCTGTTTTAGCGCCCTGCCTGCTTGTTTTGGACATAATCAAATTAATTCAGGTAGATTTATTTTTCTCATGTTTTCACAAGCTTCAGTTCATCATTGAAGGAAGAATGAGAAAGAAGAGAGCAGCTTTCATGATGTAGGCCTGGAAGCACAGAAAAAGAACATAAGATGGAGCCAGGGCAAGATGTACATCGCCCTGAGAACATGCAATAGTGAGCCACTTCTAATGGTCCAACATCCAACTCAGCACGGCTTCCCAACAGTTTCATCAGGCTACAAAACCATCAAAGCAGTCCTTAGGTGAGAGCCTTTGTCATGTAATTGTCTCTGAACGTGTCTACCCCAAACCACCCAGAATTATTTATCAATCTCCTAGGTTTTCCTCAATCCAAGAAATTTGATAATTAAGACTTCCCACCATATTATCCAAATAAAGATAATAGGAAAGTCTTACTTCCACCCAACATATGCCTGTCATACCTATAACTGCAAACTTCTTAATTCTTTTCTTCATGTCTTTTATGAAAGTCATATTTCTTGATAGTTCCATAACTGAAATCACATGGAACAAAATAATCTATTCTAATACCATTTTTGGTTATAAAGTCTTAAGAATGGAAATAAAATAAAATATCAGATTTTCTCTCTCATAAATATGTACATAATCTAAATATATTAAGAAAAATCACTATAACATTTCCAGATATGTATTCATCAAAACTCACAACTAGCCACCTGGCTTTAATTACTATTTAGAATTACTTCCTTATTCTTCTAATCATTTCATATGCACCTTGTCCTCACAAGAACTTCTGATGTTGTACTAGATTTTTTCTACTAATGTAATAAAATTTCCTAACTAATATGATTAAATTAAGATGAAAAGGTTTTTTACCACAGAGTTTTGGCTAACTTGTAACATTTCTTGTACATTGTGAAAGCAGTACATGACAGAGCAAGCACACTTCTCTGAATATTAAGAAGCAAAAGAGAGCAAGGAATGGACAAGACAAAATCCCCATGACTGAGAACTTCCCAGTAGGTCCCATTTCTCTAAGATCTTTACAACTGGCAATAGCATCAAAACCTGGAGACCATGTTTTAATGCATCAGCCTTCTATTCACTTTTAAAATCCGAAATGTGAAAGCTAGTCACGTTTTCTTTATTTTGGAGATGATCTTCAATCCGGGTTTATAGTAGTGCCCATAATTATCTTGTCATGTCTTTGATTATGTAGTCATAATTTTTCCACTGCCTCTAATTACAAGACACTGTGGTATTAAGCAATACCATACTCGATATTCATTGTCACTTTTATGTAGCAATGGTCCAATTTTTTTCAGTATCCAGGATAACCAAAACCAGTATCATAACTTTGTTCTTCACCAGCTGTAGAGGTAGGAGGTGTTCACATTTCACAGAGAAAGGTTTGATTTCTGGTTGAATAGTATTTGTGTCCCCCTGTGAAGCACTCGTAACTTTGGAAATAGTATAAGAGCAGAGCTTAAAGAGGCAACACAGGAAATAAAAATATTATTACTGGAATTATCTATGATTAACCATGAACAATGCTACTTCCTTTGATCATTGGACCATGGAAACTTGGCCTATGAAATAAAGGGCCACATATATGAAATTATTGCAACTTTGAATGGTTTAACATGAGGAAGTCCAAGTTATCAACTGGGCAGTGCCAGGTAGTTGGTTAAGAGGAATCTTAAGTCACCAACTTAATCTAGGACATTCTGAAGGACAATATTGATACGATCTAGATCATACAAGTAAGACACTTGGATAAAATCGAGTAATTCTCTAAAACTGCATTCTGAAACCAGTTATCTGCTGTGATAACTTCAGTAATTTTCTAAATTTAGTCATTTATATTTTTCTTAGTTTTTACTGAAAGTAATCACAGAATCTTTGTATCAGGGTTATTACTAGGATTGTCCATTGATAGATGGAACATAATTTAGAACAATGCCAGGGAAATAGAAAGTACTCTTAAGTATCACCATCATGGATGTTAGATCATAATTTAAGCTCTTTAAATGGCAGACATGGAAAAATATTTGTGGTATGGTAGAATCAGAATGCTCTAAAGAGTGAGATGTTTCTTCCTGCCTCTGCGTGTGTGTGTGTGTGTTTGTGTGTGTGTGTGTGTGTGCATATATATGTATATATGTGCCAGTTCTGGGCTTAAATTGAGGGCCTAGGCACTATCCCAGAGCATTTCGCCTAAGACTTGAGAAAAAAGACATTTTTGCTAAAGACATTAACTCTATGAGCTTCAACTCAACTTTTGGCTTTCTAGTGCTTGCTTAGAGGTAAGAATCTCGTGGGTTTTGCTACTTGTAATGGCTTGGTCCTTAATCCGCATATCTGAATTTCACAAGTAGTTAGGATTATAGATATCAGCAACCAGAGCACCACCCATTTTTTCCTCTTTTGTATAGACCTTAATATTTCTCTTTAAGGATCTTAGACAAATAATCACATGAAAGAAAAAAAGTACATTTAAATAGATATCTTAGGGTTCATTTCCCTAACTTATCTGAACTTTTCTGCTTGACTCAGACATATACTAGATATTGCAAATGAGAGAAACCATGGGACTTATGTTTCTTTGGGCCTGGATTACTTCACTTAATATAATTTTTTCCAAGCCTTTCCATTTACTAACAAATGGGGCAATGTCACCTCCCCCACAATATAATCCCTGCTTTCACTCCATTTGATGTCGGTATAATTTGTGGAAGGGAAGGGGGAAAACAAATAATTTAAATAGGGATACAGGTGGACCCATTGCTACAATGAGATGTACAAGTCGTTATGTCGAAAATGACCTTTACAACGTTGATGGGGGGAATTGTGTTGGAGGGTGGGGAGGAACGATGGGAAGGGATGGGTAGGGGAAACAAAGGAGGAGGCTACAATGCTTGATAAGAAATGCATTCATTATCTTGCCCATGTATGTAACCCCTCTGTAATGCATTTCCACAATAAAAAATAGAAAAAGAAAAAAAAGGAATCTTACACAAGTGTTTAAAGTCTTCCAAAGTTATTTTTATCATCTGCAAAACAATGTTAGAAATACTCATATACATTATAAACATAGATATACATGTGTACACATACATTTATAAATGCAAGAACCAGTGTATCTGAATCTTAAAATTTGTCATAATAGCATTCTAGTATAAAATTATTACACAAAGCCTATTTACTCCATTTACTACCAACAGCATATATAGCCTGTTGCATTATTCTTTAGAAAAGTAATTACTTTAAGTATGCATTGCAACCATGAGTAGTGCAACTTAATTGTCAGATAGTTTCATTAATTCAAAATTTAGCTCATTCATGAATAAAATATTCTCAGGGAAAATGTCAATATACACATGTATATGAAAGTAATACAATGAAATCTAGAATTGCCATTCTACTATAATAAGCCAACCTTGTTAAACTGATATGCTTCTTCTCATGAATAACAACTAGATATTTTCACTTAGGCTGGAGGGTCATATTCAACTTGACAAATTGCTTTGAGAAAATTCCCCTATCAAAGATATCATGTAAAAATCTTCTTTTTGGAAAGTAGATTAACATGGTATAAATGGCTTTCTTCTCCAGTGTGTGTGATGAGGCTATCAATTAACATTCAGTTTTGAAAGAGAGATTGTAGAGGATCTATTTTCTATGTAGTGAATGGTATAGAAATATACATATTAAGTTATTATGCCATCTAGAATACTATATGAATGTGCCTAAAATAGTAATGAGATTTTTGTTACCTCTTTCTATTCTAATGGAATAAAGAATATTGTTAATAGATATTCTGAAATACCACTACACATTGTATTCTAATTTCAACTACTCAATGAATATGTAAAGTTGTATCATTTATCTTGTTGTTGAAAGCATAGTGGACTAAGGCCGTGATTTTTAGATCATTGGTCTGGCTTTAAAAAATCATGTTCTGTAGAGAAATTGAGATAACTATCCATTTAGGTACATGGGTTATTTCCTGTTATTGTCTTATTGTTATGGTAACAATAGAATATAGAAACAGTTGATTCTATCAAACAGTTGTCAAGTCAGTAATTTTCATATGTCACTACACTTAAGAAAACTATACTTTTTTCTCCTCTCTGTCTCTCTGTATTTATTTAAGTCTCTGTCTCTGTCTCTCTCTTGTGTCTCAATACTGGGTGTTGGACTCAGGAAGTGACATTGTCCTTGAGGTTTTTTTGGTAGTTAACTGCAGATAAGAGTCTCATAAATTTTCTTGCCTCGGCTGTTTTCAAACAGTGATCCTAAAATCTTAGACTCCTGAATAGCTACAATTGCATATGCGGGTCACCAGGACTCAGCTTCTTCAGTATAATAATAATTATTATAATACAGTTATAATAATTGCAACACATATATAATATGATATAATATACCATATGATATATAATAATAGAATTATAATATAGCATAACTATATTATAATATAATATAATGTATATTATATATTGCACATTATATAATATAACATTACATATTGTATATAATATATAACACATTATATATAACTATACATCATATAATATAATGTATAACATATGATATCTATTATATATCATACATGATATACAATAGCTAATATTAACATATACTGTTATAGTACATATTATAATATATTATAATAGAGTATATGCAATATACAATATTATATACAAACATAATATCTTACATACATCATATTATCATTACATAATATATACATTATATAATGTATATAATATACATCATATAAAATGATAATATAATATTTGTTTTATATCATTATTATTATGAATGAATTCTTACTAAAAATTGTTAGTGCTTCTACTTCGGCTTGAAGTCAGGGCCTTGTACTTTTGCTGGGCTTTTTAGCTTAATATTGGTACTTTATCATTATCATCTGATCCACTGGGGCTGGCTGCAAACTGAGAACTCCGGGATTCTCAGATCTCAGCCTCCTAGTATCTAAACCTACAGTGATTTGCCAGTAGCATCTAGTTTTTTTTATTTTTTTTTCCTTTCTCATTTCATATTCAGACAATAAAAAGATTTTCTATAAACTTCTATGTCTTTCGTCTCTTGGACCTTTAGTCATGCCTTGTGCAACAATTAACTCTGCAGTAATGATTCCATTTTCTTTTATTGTATCATAGAAAATTATGAAGTAGTCCTACAAATTCTCCCAGTCACACATATGTACATGTTTTATGAAATTAAATCATAACAATTACTCATCATTGTAAATTATTTAGGAAAATGTTTGCCGAAACTAACCACATAATTTTATCATTATCCAACAAAAATGTCCCCTCCTAATTCAAATAGAAAGGAAAGAAAACCTGGTCATATTAATTTTCTGATTAAATGCAGTACTTTTTCTATATATCCTTTTGGAAGAGTTATACATTTGATATTTAGATAGATACCTTGTACAGTCCTAAGGACAGAAAAATAATGGGTTATGTTAAATGTTTCTCAAAGTAATTACCACTCATGAAGAGATTATGGGTAAAGGGAGGATATGGGGTACCATTTGTTGCTAAACTACAGCAACATAACACTTTTGAGATTTGGGTTAGAGAAAATAAAAAATGAAGCCACTGTAACTTATAGAAATTGTTAGGATTATGGCAGCCACTAGCAAAGACTGAAAATCAGAGGAAACATTTATAGGATTTATGACGAGCCGTTTCTTGCAATAATTTAGAAGGTCTAGGCTTGCACATAAATTCTTGGGTGCTTCTTAAAGTATGATGAACCACGTAGCATATTGTTTCTCTTTTATCCAAGAGTTAGATTTAAAGTCATAGAATGCTGATACCAGTGAGGGATTTCAATGTACACTTCCACTCAAACAATAAGTATATAGAATAATCACTGTGCATTGGATGATACATATATATATATACATATATGTATATATATATATATATATATATATATATATATATATATATCTCAGTTTTTCCCAAAGGGAAGACAAAATAGAATGCATACAAATTTAAACATTGGAATGTAGGACATATTATATTTTTTATGAATTTTTTATCTGGATACATCTAGGACCTAACCAGTTTTATGAAAGTCATATCTTTTAGAAGTGATTTAATTATTTTCAAAAATTATTTGTTTATAGAATACATCAACCATATTGATGAGTGAGGAAAAATATATTTGTTATAAAAGTATGTTACCTTATTTGTTATAACATTATTCATAATATTTTTATGATAAAACATATTATGGAGAAACTATATTAAACAAATATAAATATATTTATAATAGTGATATTGAATCCTAGACACTATAGAAAGATGAATTAATAATGGGCATGTATACATAAACTATGATGATAGACAATTGCTCATTTCATAGGCTTTATTATATTCTAAAAGTCTTAATTTTTTAGTAAATGAAGACATACTTTTAACACATTCATTTGAAATAACTTCAAAACCACTAAGAGCAGGATTTTTTTTGTCAACTCTATGAGATTAGTAATAGATGTTTCAGATGCTTTATTAAATAAGTTATGGTAATTATTTTATTGCATGGTTATTGTAGTATTGCAGTTTTTCTACTAAAATTATGTATTATGATGAATTACATATAAAAATATCAATTAATTTTAATAGATATGTGCAGTAAGTTGTGGCTTCTCATAATCAAGGATGGAGAACACTTACAAACTTGTTCGGTGCCCTTTTAAATCCCGTAGAAATTAGTACCTCTTTCAAAAGTCCCCTAGCAAACAATTCATTAACTAATAGTAAACACAAGTTTTGACTTATAATCAGTGCTAGATTGTATCCACAGTTTTTCAAGACAGAGTTATGATTCATATTTATAAATGTTCCTCTTAATATTGTCTTCACTGAATCACAACGATTTTAGCATATGGTTTTTAATTTCTGTTTGTGTGTGTGTGTGTGTGTGTGTGTGTGTGTGTGTATGCATGCATGTGTGTTTGTACATGTGTGGAATGTGTGTGTTAGTCCTGGGTATGTACTTAGGTCCTCATTCTCTCCTTTCACTATTTTTGCTGGAAGGTGGACCTCTACTACTTGTGCCACAGCTACATTTAGAGAATTTTACCTATTAATTGGAGATAAGGCTTTCCTGGTATTTATCTGACTAGACTTGCTTCAGATATCAGGCCCTTGAGTAGCTAGGATAAGAGGAGTGAGCCACTGCTGCCTGGCTAGGAGGTTATGTTTGTTTGTTTGTTTTTTGTTGGATTCTAGGAATTTTTGAATTTCCCTCTTTATTTAATATTGACAAAATCATCTTTTATCTGATTGTGTTTAGCTCTTTGATGTCGTCTCCTTGCAATTCTCTCAGCTGACAGAATAAGGAGGTATATTGCTGCATACTAAGGAGTATCTATGAACTTATATATCCATTCTGTATTTGCATTAAGCTAAGCAGATTATAACATCTCTGATACCAATCCTCTAGTCTTATATTTCTAGGCATCGCACCTTCTCTGAAAGTTTATATCCAAAAAATGAGAAACAGTTCCCTCTATTCCATTGTTCATTTCTACTTATTCCACATACTGCTATCAGAATGGCTGACCAGAAACTTACTGTATTGATCACTATCAGCTTTATAGTAGCTCTTCAGTTTCCATGTTAATTAACTCTGTGCCTATTTTCTTTGTTTTTGTTCTTTTTTTTGTTTGTTTAGTCTGTCGTGGAGGCTGAACTCTGGGCTTGGGCTTTGTCCCTCAGTTCTTCAGCTAAAGGATAGTGCCCTACTACTTGAGCTCAGCGCTATTTCCAGCTTTTTTCTGCTTATGCAGTGCTGAGGAATCGAACCCTGGGCCTACTGCATGAGAGGCAAGCACTCTACCACTTATCCAACTTCCCAGTACCCCTATTTTCAATGTTTTAATAACTATGCTAATTCCATACACTTAGCACGTAAATGTTTTACAAGTACTTACTCCCAGTATTTGCCTTAACTTTTCAAATTCTTTAAATTTTATTTTATTGTAAAGATGCTGTACAGAGGGGTTACAGTTACATAAGTAAGTCAATGAGTATATTTCTTGTCAAGCATTGTTACCCCTTCCCTTGTGGTTCTCCCACTATCCATTCCCTCCCCAACCCTTCTCAATCCTCCCCCCACTGAAGTTGTAAAGTTCATTTCCAATATACTGTCTTGTGGGTATCATTGTTGCAATGGGTATTCCTGTTTCCTTGTTTGGGAAGCAATTTATATACTTATTATTTTCAGCTTCAAATATTATATTATGACCTTTTTGTTATATGTATTATTTTCACTAAAACGAAAAAATAAATATGTAAGAATATTTTCTTAAATATTTTAGTATATATTATTTTCTTATGTTTTTTCTATACCTTTCATGTGAATTATTTCAATAAAGTCCAAACTATAAGGTTTTTTGGTGGAAGAAATATAAGAAAATTTATAAAGAAAAAAAGCATCTGAGACCATTCATTTCTTTTGTAAATCAGAAGGTAAGACTACCTCTTGAATTTTTATATTCTTACTATAGGCACATTCAAAGTATATACTAATATTAATTTTAAAATGCTTTAAATGTAAGTGTGTATTAATTTTCCTAATTGGGTCAATAAAGTAAACTACTAATTTTAACTGGTATTCAACTAATTTGAAATACTAATTTTTAACTAGTTTTATATATTAATACTAATTCACTTTATTGAATAAATTGCATTTGTCCGTGACAATTTCATTTAGAGCTACTTATGACAGCAAATGAGTAATCATACTATTAATTTTGGCATGAATGGTCTCAGAAAATAAATAAATACTTTAAAATTACACACCAAAAGATTTCTTTAACACTGAATAACTGTGTTGCACCTTAACATGTTCATTCTGTCGTTTTTCTTCCTGAGTTGTAATCATTTATGTAGGAAACCACATTATCTTAGTACCTTTAAAATAAGTTCCTAGAACAATCTGCAAGGATTACTGTACCTCACTTTGACTATGTCAAACACCTCTGCAGGTTCCTTCTGTTAGCACATTGACACACATTTTATTCTAGAACTGTTCAAGTTATAAATTTCCACTGTGTGTATGATTAAGTTTCATGAGCAAGAGAGCGGACAGACTTCGAGTAAGTCGAGACTTGGACTCAAGACTTCGAGTACAGTGCTTGACAAGCCTGGAAGAGCTCTGAAGCCTCACAGTCCTGTAACCTTGAGCAGTACTTCTGACATCACAAATGCTCCCCAGGAGGCTATAAGACAGGGGGTGAGTGGCTATCCCATGCACGAATTGCAGGAAGCAATTGAAGGCTATACTGAATCCAACACTGGAGAGCTAACAGGCTTCCAGAGTGATTTTTCATTATGCTTCAATGTTATACATTTCAATTATTCTTGCTCCCTAATACCAACTTCTTCATCCTGTTAAACACACATTTAATAACTGTCTTTTCCTTCTTAACAAGCAATAGAGAAAAAAGAGGTAAAATATTTTCTCAGAAGCCACAGAAGCTAAGAGGAATGCTAGAGGACTTAGAAAGTGTATTTAGAGAAGTAATTTAAATCAATCGCAAGCTCATAGTTATATTCAATAGGTAACATTGCTTATGTGAAAATTAGAAGGTGATTTTATCTGGTGGGAATTGACAAATATATATCCAATATTAATCATCCTTTACAAACATTCTTAGAGATATCCACAATGATGGGCTAAAATAAACTTTTAAGTCATTACTAAAATTGTCATTTATTTCCAGGTTTCTTGCCTTTATTATTTTAATTGTAAGGTAATATCTAATGTATGGGAACTGTGCAATGTTGTTGTTCATATCATATCCAAAAAGTGTTCTCTAACAATTATTTCTTAACAATGTTTATGCAATCACATGAATTCACTTGGGGAGTTTTAAGTAAGGCTAGTTGATTCCTAAACTTCACATTGCCTAAATCAGAAATGTGGACTAATGTTTTTGGAGTAGGTCTCATTATTATTGTAAATTAATATGTTATCATTAAAATTATTACACTACTGTTAGAAGTTAATGTAAAATATTACTTGAAAGCTAGTCTCCTAAAAAATTATGCATTGACAGCCTATTGCTATTTTACCTAGTTAGATAATAGCAATGTTACATATTGGCTAATTCATCTTGTTTTATTTCAAAAAATAAACTCTAACTTAATGATGACTTTAGTTAATATTTCTTAGTATGAGAGATACTCTGTATGTGCTGAATTTAGAACTTTGATATTTGTTCATAAGCTTTTTGTAATACTTTAATTTATACTTATCAGCATAGTGAAACAAAATTGACATTTACATATAATATGTCTAGACATGAAAGGTAATTAAGCATAACTTGTACCAGTATTGCCTGTTTCTGCCATGTTTTTTTTGTGTTATAATATCCAATTTAAACTCTTAATCCCAAAAGAATAAACTATTTATTGGTAGTTAGAAAAAAAACACTTTAATTTATGCTAATTACAATGACTAGAATCCAAGAGGTAGCAGCAGGAAACTAACATATTTGTAGGAAAGTATCCATTCTAGAATGAAGAATGATAGTACAACTGAATAAATTGACCCAAGAGGATCAAGTTAAGCCATAATAGGAAATGCTAAAAGTAAAATTACAGAGCTGTAAATAAAACATCATAAACTTTACTGTTAATACCCCAAAACAACAGATACAGAAATGACAAGAGAAGAAGGAAACAATTAATCAATATTTTGAAATCCTTAATAATACTTAAACTTAAGAATAATTTTGTTGGAAAAAGATTTATATTCCAGTAGATTTCATTTTTTTAAATTATATCTAGGGTCAGAAGGATAAACAGATATAGCTATTAATAAGGCCTAAAAGATGGGGTCCTGACTATGTGTATCACTTTTCTCATTTCATGACCTACTCAGGTCCTAACCCTCTCTGCTCCACCAAACTTGGCCTCCCTACTACATATGCTTTTGACATATTACACATGAATTTACCTAATTTGTGGCAAGCTTTTGTTTGTTCTTGCCTCTCAGATTTCTAGCTTCCAAAACAGGTATTTGATTTACTTCTTTCACTTTTTAATTTTTTTTAAGTAAACACTCACTTGCTGATGTTATTGATTGATTGCTTGATGGATGGATGGATAGATGAATGGATAGATGGATGGATGCCTATACATGGGCTTGAACTCAGGACCTCACTCTCTCCCTTGTGACCCTTCCCCCAACACACATTCAAGACTGGTTCCCTACCACTTGAGCCCTGGATCCACTTCGGGATTCTTGGTGGTTAATTGGAAATGAGGCTTCAAACTTTGATCCTCAGGGCTCAGTCTCCTAGTAGCTAGGGTTATAAGCATGAACCACCAACACCCAGGTCATATTGACATTATTTGTGTGTTCGTTTTCCCCAAGCACACAAAAGGAATAAAGTAAAATATTACACAACCGTTTAATTTGCTACTCACTAGGGCAAAATTAGAACTCTTTCCTCCAGAAGAGTTATACCAAACTGCTACGTATTTATTACTAGGATTGGAAGAACTTAGCATTTTCTTGTCCTGGTGAGATTTCACTGAAAACTGCATTAATATTTTCTCATTCACATAATTACTGCTGCCATCTTGGTAAGCTTGCCGAATGGGCACATGTGCACATGAAAGTGGATTCTTATCATTTGTTTGAACTATATTCTGTACATTTACCATGGACTCCAAATTGTTTAATACTAATGATTACTTCACAGAACAGAACTTGAGTTTGTGAATGTACTTATCAATTGGATTAATTAATTAATCAATTATTAATTCCCAATTAATTAATAATTCTCAATAGTTCAAACTGACAGTTTCTTTAGTCTGTTTTCACAAACGCAAAATTAAGGGTCAGAAGTGTTAGGAAACCTGCCGATGGCCATACATTTAACATGAGTTGGGATTACAATGCAGTTTTTCTGGACAGGTAAGGTAGCCAGAGCTCCCTGAACTCAACTGTTACTAAATAGCATGGAATAAAGCTTGAGCCTCCATTTGAGGCCCAGGAAAAATGTTATTTAAAACTTCTCATTAACGCACTTTAATTAATCATAATGCATGAACATAAATTCATTAATTATAAGACATTCACATCATTTATATAATATACAAATGGAAGAACTGGGGGAAGAGAGTGGAACTATTTGTGTTAGCTTTCCAAGCTTTCTACAAATATGAAGAATGTTCTATAAGGGAGAAATATAGAAAAGGTGACATTGATTCAGATCCATTGTATTCATAAGCTGGCTTGTGGAATTAAATCCCTTTGTAAAATTCATTAACAAAAAAAAAACACTTTAAAAATGCTCTAGTAAAAGAAGTATATTAAAACTGTATATAAATTGGTCACTGATGGCCCAAGCCTATAATCTGGATACTCAGGTACCTGAGATCTAAGGATATCTGTATCCAGTCTAGGATTAAATATGGGAGAGAATCTTACCTTCAATTAGACAGCCAAATGCCAGGAATGGAGTTGTGGATCAAGAGGTAGAATGACAGCCTTGAACAGATGAACTAAACATGAATATGAGATCATATTTTCAAGCTTCAGTAAGCAGTGCTTAAAATGAACAAGCAAACAAAAATATTATGATTGGGTTGGCTTCAAACCATGATAATCTGGTATCTTCCTCCTGTGCATGTTGACTACCATGTGTGAGTAACTGAGTCTTGGCTCATATTTGCTATGTCTTCTAGCTGTCCTAATTCAATTTTCCAGAAGTAAATACATTTTGATAAATTTACAATTAGAAAAATGGTAAAAATGAGAGATTAAAGAATTACATGCGTCTGCTGAGGTTTGCATTTTACAATGAGGAAGAAAGTTTCAAAATAATAGAGAATAAAGGCTCCAAAATTTTAACAGTTTTCCAATTGTAAATATTCATAGATGAACTAGTTTAACTTTGCTTGCTTTTTTTTGTTTTTTGTTTTGGTTAGGGAGCAAAAGGAGAAAAGATGTTGCTCTTTAGTTTGCTTTTGTTTTTTAAGATAGGGAGTGGCACTATTCTCTAGCTGTCCACAAACCATTCTACCTCAGCTTTCCAAGTAGCTAGAATTACAAAATGAGTTTATATTTGTGTACCCCTATGAATGATTTACATTTTGCATTCCTACTAGCCATTGGTAGCTCACACCTGTAATCCTACCTACTCAGGAGACTGAGATCTAAGAATCATGGTTCAAAGTCTGTCCAGGCAGGAAAGTGCATGAGACTCATCTTCAATTAACTACCAGAAAACCAGAAATAGCACGGTGGCTCAAAGCAGTAAGGTCTAGCCTTGAGTTAAAAAAAGCAAATTGAGTTCATAATCAACCAAGGAGTTCTCAACAGTGAAATAACTGAAAGAAAATGCAAAGAAAAATATTGGTTTAGAGTGTTTTACTTTCAGATAAAATACTTTTGCTTGAATGTGTCTTGATGCATACATATAACTATGGACATACATAAAAGTAAAGTCTATGGAGAAAGTGGTATCGTTTAAATAGGGATAAAGGTGGACCCATTGCAACAATGAGATGTACATGTCATTATGTCGAAAAATGAAATTTACATCTTTGTGCGATGGGGGGATTAGCGAGGAGTAGTGAGTGGGGGGCAGTGGGAGGATGGGAAGAGATGGGAAGGAGAAACAAAGGAGGAGGCTACAATGCTTGATAAAAATGTACTCATTATCTTGCCCATGTAATTGTAACCCCTCTGTACAGTATTTTCACAATAAAAAATAAAATAAAGAAATCAAAAGAAAATAATATGTGTAGCAAAAAAAGGTGTGATCCACTCTATAAAATCTGTGGCTCATCTTTTTTGAACATTGAGAATTTGCCAAAAGGAAAACACAGTCATTTCTGGAAACCTCAACAAAGTGTCATTTTGTGGAAATGGAAGTGTGTTCCAAAGGAAATAGGAGGTGAGAAAGTAGAAAGTAAATATAGCCAACTCTTTCTGAAATTAGAATTGAAAAGTGAGCTTTGAATATTCCAAAAAGTAGGATTTGACATGAGGGTGATTTTTTTTAAGTAGTTGAAAAATAGTATTCAATGTTTGATGATAGGATAGTCCCCAGGAGAAAAGCTGCAAGAGAGAAGTGAAAAGCCACAAGAAAGCATGAAAAACAACTACATGACAAAAAATGAGGATGAACGAATGAAAGGACAAATAATTTGTGATTACAGTCAATTGATTGAAGGATGTATGGATTTTGTGATGTACTTATTACCAAAAGACTTGGAATAAGTATTTGTGAACAACTGGGAAAATATATAACAATACATTTGTTTATTACACTTCTAGGTATAATAACAAAATGAGTGTAATATTAAACTCTTGAATTAGTCTAATGTTTCCATTTTGACCTAATAATGGTGATCGAATTTAAACTCTGACATACAACAAATTATGTCATATGTGCCACTAGCATGAAAGTAGACGTTCCTTGCATTCTTTCCAAAATCCTGAGTGGAATCTTAATGAAAAAAGATTATTCTATGAAGTTAGTCAAATACAATCAATCTAAATGTTTCGTTTTGGAGATAACAAATTGAGAAAGGTGAATAACAGCATGCTTATATGTTGAGAATAGAGAAGAACATAGTTTTTAAAAGACAAAGTTCCTTTTCATATCAAATAAGCAAAAAGGTAGAAAATGTTATGAGTCTTACAGGGAACAATGCTGAATTTTATTTTATTTTTTATGTTTATTTTTTGTGAATATACTGTACAGAGGGGTTACAATTACATGGGCAAGATAATGAGTACATTTCTTATCAAGCATTGCAGCGTCCTCCTTTGTTTAACCTTCACATCCCTTCACAGCCTCCCTCTGCCTCCACACCCAATCCTCGCCCCCCCCTCCCCCCGCGCACCAAAATTGTAAAGTTCGTTTTCGACATGAAAACTTGTACTACTCATTGTTGCAACGGGTCCATCTGTATCCTTAAAAGACTTGTTTTTCCCCATCTCCTCCACAAATTATACCTACATCAAATATAGTGAAAGGAGCGGTTATACTGTGGGGGAGGTATATACAAATCATCGAAGAAGTAATGCTATAAAAGCTTTAGAAACAAATTCATGAAAGAAAAAAAACATTTAAATACATATCTAAGCGTTCATTTTCCTAACATCACATTATCTGATCTTTTCTGTTTGACTCATACATTGAAAATATTGAAAATAAGGGAAACCATGGACCTATGTTTATTTCGGCTTTTCATATTTTACTTAATACAATTTTTTCCAAGCCTTTCCATTTCCTAACAAATGGGGAAATGTAATTGTTTCTGATAGAGGCACAGAATTCCATTGTGTACATATACCACATTTTCCTGATCCATTCCTATACTGAGGGGATTCTGGGTTGGTACCAGATCTTAGCTATGGTAAATAATGCTACAATAAACATAGTTGTGCTGGTAGCTTTAGTGTGGTCTTGTTTGTAAACATTTGGGTAAATGCCCAAAAGTGGGATTGCTGGGTCATAGGGGAGCTCTATGTGGAGTCTTTTGAGGAACCTCCATACTGCTTTCCAAAGTGGTTGAACAAGTTTACACTCCCACCAAAAAAGAAGTAAGGTTCCCTTCTGTCCACATCCCCTCCAGCATCTGTTGTTGTTAGAGTTCTTGATTTTTGCCATTCTAACTGGGGTGAAGTGGTATCTCAATGTTGTTTTGATTTGCATTTCTTTTATAGCTAGGGAGGTTGAGCATTTCTTCATGTGTCTATTGGCCATCCTTCTTTCTTCTTCAGAGGTTTCTCTTTAAGTCTTTAGTCCACTTATTTATTGGGCAGTTGTTTCTTTGAGGATTTGTTGTTGGGGGATTTAATTTTTTGAGTTCCAAGTATATATTAGATATGAGACCCTTGTCCGTTGTATCGCTAGTTCAGATATTCTCCCCATCCATGGGCTTTCTATTGATCTTGCTAGCTATGTCCTTTGCCATGCAGAACCACTGCAACCTCATGCAATCCCACTTGTCCAACCATTCTGTGATTTGTTGTGTTTCCGTGTCTCTATTAAGAAAATTTCAGCCTGAGCCAAGGAGACCTAGGGTTTCTCCTATTCCATCCTGTAATGTTTTCAGAATATCTGCTTTGACTCCGAGGTCTTTGATCCATTTGGAGTTGATTCTGGTGCAGGGTGATATATAAAGGTCTAGCTTTCGTTTTGTAAAAGTAATTAACCAATTTTGCCAGCACCATTTACTGAAGAGGCTGTCTTTCATCCATTCTATTGTTTTAGCTCCCTTATCGAAGATTACATGGCTATAGGTTTGTAGGTTCATTTCTGGGTTTTCAATTCTATTCCTTTGGTCCTGAGGTCTGTTCTTATGCCAGTACGAAGCTGTTTTATTATTATGGCTTTATAGGAGAGTTTGAAATTTGGTATTGATATTCCTCCAGCAGTGTTCTTTCCGTTTGGGTGCGTTTTTACAATCGGGGTCTTTTATTGTTCCATATGAATTTTAGGATTGCCTCTTCTATTTCCTTGAAGAATGAGGTTGGGATTTTGATAGGTATCGCATTGAATTTGTAGATAGCCTTGGGAAGTATTGCCATTTTCATGATGTTAATCTTTCCAATCCAGGGAGTTTTTGCAATCTTGGGAGTTTTTGCCTTTTTCTAAGTTCTGTTCTTATTTCCTCTTTCAAGTTTTTAAATTTTTCATCAAAGAGGTCCTTCACTTCTTTGGTGAAGTTAATTCCGAGGTATTTTATTTTTTGTGGGGCTATTACATATGGAATTGCTTTCCTAATTTCAGCCCCACTTTTCTCATTGTTGGCATACAGAAAAGCCATTGATTTTGGGGGTTAATTTTATACCATACTACTTTGCCAAAGTTTTGAATCAGCTTGAGTAATTTGGGAGTGGAGTCTATGGGATTCTTTAAGTACAAGTTCATGTCATCCACAAAGTGGGAGTTTTATTTCTTCTTTCCCTAATTGTAGTCCTTTTGTGTCTGGATCTTGTCTTATTGCTGTAGCTGGGCATTCTAATATTAGGTTGAAGAAAATTGGAGAGAGTGGACATCCCTGTCTTGTTCCTGAGTTAAGAGGAAACGGCTTTAGTTTTTCCCCATTAAGTATAATGTTGGCTGTAGGTTTGTCATATACAGTCTTAATTTTATTGAGGAATGTTCCATGGATTCCTAATTTTTCCAAAACCTTCATCAAAAAGGGGTGTTGGATCTTGTCGAATGGTTTTTCTGCATCTATTGAGATAACCATATGTTTCTTATCCTTGCTCCTGTTGATGTGATGAATAATATTGATTGATTTGCATATGTTGCACCAGCTTTGCGTCCCTGAAATGTATCCTGTTTGATTGGGTGTATGGTTTTTCGCTGAATTGTTGAAGTCGATTGGCCAAAATTCTGTTAGGATGTTTTGCATCAATGCTCATCAAAGAAATGGGACTATAGTTCTCTTTCTTTGATGAGTCCCTTCCTGGTTTTGGGATCAGGGTTATGATGGCTTCATGGAATGTGTTCGGTAGAGAACTTTGTCTTTCAATTTCATTGAAGAGTTGGAGGAGTATTGGTTTGAACTCAGCTTTGAAGGCCTTGTAGAATTCCGCTGTAAAACCATTTGGTTCTGGACTTTTCTTAGCTGGGATGTCTCTTATTGCTGTTTCTATTTCAATGCTTGAGATGGGCCTGTTAAGCTGGTTTAAATCATCTTGGTTTAGTTTTGGCATGTCAATATTTGCTAGGAAAAGTCCATTTCTGTCACGTTCTCAAACTTATTAGCATAAAGTTTTGAGAAATATTCCCTTATAATGTTCTGAATCTGGGTTTTTTCCGTGGTGATGTTTCCATTCTTATTTTGATTTTATTTATTTGGGTGTGTTCTCTTCTTTTTCTGATAAGATTTGCTAAGGGTCTGTCAATTTTGTTAATTTATTCGAGGAACCAAATCTTTGTTTTGTTGATTATTTCTTTTTTTTTGGATTCTAATTCATTTAATTCTGATTTAATTTTAATTATTTCTTTCCGTCTAATGGATTGGGGTTTATCTTGAGGCTCTTTTTCATGGAGGTTTAGATGTGTCATTAAATTGTTGGTTTCAGATCTCTCCAATTTGTTGATGTAGGAGGTCAGAGCTATAAATTTGCCTGTGATTACTTCCTTTGCTGTGTCCCAGAGGAGCTGGAAATTTGTGTGCAAATACTCGTTGAATAGCATGAACATTTGAATTTCCTTTCTAATCTCTTCCATTCAGCAGTCTGTTGTTCAACCTCCATGTGCTACTGGATTTTCTTTGGTGGCTTTTGGTGTTGAGTTTTAATTTTATTCCCTTCTGGTCAGAGAGAATGCAATGTATAACTTCAATGTTTCTGAATTTGAACAAGTTTGCTTTGTAGCCTAAAATGTGGTCTATTTTAGAAAATGTTCCATGTGCTGCTGAGAAAAACGTCTACTCTGAGGCTGCTGGGTGAAATATTCAGTAGATGTCTGTTAAATGTAGTTGATCTATGCAGCTGTTAAGATCTGCGAATTCTTTGTTGAGTTTTTGCCGAGTTGATCTGTCTAGTGGGGAGAGTGGTGTGTTAAAATGCCCAACAATTAATGTCGTTGGATCTATGTGGGATTTGAGGGAAAGTAGTGTGTCTTGGATAAATGTGAGTGCTCCATTGTTTGACGAATAGATATTTAGAATTGTAATATCCTCCTCAAGGAGAGATCCCTTAATTAGTATGTATCGACCTTCTTTATCTCTTCTCACGAATTTGAATTTGAAGTCTATTTTATCTGATATTAGGCTTGCAACTCCCGCCTGTTTATGGGGTCCGTTTGCTTGCTTGATTTTGTTCTATCCTTTAACATTGAAAATGTGTTTGTTTTTATGGGCAAGATGTGATTCCTGAAGGCAGCAGATAGAAGGATCTTGTTTTTTAATCCAACTAGACAGACTATGTCGCTTAATTGGAAAGTTAAGTCCGTTAATGTTAAGGGATCGGACTGAGAGTATTTGGGAGTTCCTGCCATGCTATCCACCTTCTTGGGGGTTGGGAAAACTGGGTTCTTCCTATGGTTCGTGGATTCTCAGTTTGGGTGCAGGTTCTTGGCCTTTATTTTGGTCTTGTTGGTTTTCTATGTGTAGCACATCTTTAAGAATCTTTTGTAGGGCTGATTTGGTGGAGATGTATTGTTTCAATTTTTCTTTGCTATCGAAGTTTTTTATTTGGCCTTCAGTTATGAAGGAGAGTTTAGCTGGGTACAGTATTCTTGCTTGATAGTTGTTTGATTTTAGGGCATGGCATACGTCATTCCTGTCTCTTCTTGCTTTGATTGTCTCTGCTGAGAAATCTGAGGTGATTCTAATTGGTTTCTCTTTATAGGTATTTAGTCTTTTCTCCTTCACAGCTTTAAGGATCTTTTCTTGGGCCAAGTTGATCCTGTGCGAGGGTGGGATGTCCTATTTTAGTCTGCTCTCTTTGTAGTTCTAAAAGCTTCTTGTATCTGAATAGGCCTATCTTTTTGCATTTTTGGGTAGTTCACTGCTATGATCCTGTTAAACAAATTTCCTAGACCATTAAATTCTGATTCTAGGTGCTCCTCAACACCCATTATCCTTAGATTAGGCCTTCTGATGCTTTCTTCCAAGTGTTGGATATACCTGTCAAATTTCTTGGACTTGTCTTGGATGGTTGTATGTTCTTTCTCTATAATATTTAGGCTGTCTTCAATCCCTGAGATTCGGTCTTCTGCATGGTCTAACCTGCTGTCAAGACTTTCTACTTTGTTTTTTATCTCTTTTATCTCTTTTTTATCTCTTTTCAGGTTTCATGGCTTCAAATTCTTTGTTGGAGCTTTGGTTTAGATCTTGTATGAACTGCTTTACGTCCTTAATTTGGTGTTCAGTGTTTATTCTCAAATCAGTTAGTTGATTTGTTTTTGTTTTTTCCTTGGACTCCCATTCCTTCCATTCGTTCCATTCAGCATTCCTTTTGTGGTCTCCCTGACTTCCTTCTGCAGTTTATTAATGGAACCCATGAATGCCTTTAGTGATCTTTGTGTATTCTCATCCTGCTCTCTCAATTCCTGTATTACTCTTTCAGTAGCTTCCTCCCGCTCACTTTCATGCCATTCCTGTAGTACTCTTTGAGTACTCCCACCACTCCCACCTTTCTCTTTGAGTATTCTCAAGCTGCTCACGCAAGTCCTGTGTCAGTTTTTGAGTAGTTTGGTCACGCTTATGATACTCCTGTAACCTTTGGATTGACTCCTCTCTCTCCCTACCAAGTTCTTACAGTCCTTTTTAGGTTTCCAGTCTTTTCCTGCATTGACCTTTTGTTTGCCTCCTCTCTCTCCTTAGCATGCTTATAGAGGGTCCTTTGTATGTTTTCAGTATTTTCATTTATCATGTTTGCCAGCAGTGTTTGTTCAGCTATTTGGGAACTCTCCTGTGGATTATTCATTATCTGTTTTGTCTCCTGATAATAATGAGTGGGAGTGGAGGTTCCTGGACTTGCCATTTTTCTTGTGTTTTTCGGCCTTACTGTGCCCATTTGTGATGAAAATAACACCAGTTTTGTGCTAGTACACTCTCTTAAGGCAAGCATCAACCAAAGTCTGAATTTGCACAGTCAATAATCTGCAGATACAATCTAGTTCAACAGGTACATCTATTCAACATCAAGCAACTATATATTAATGGATTATGAACCACAAAGAATTTGGAAAACCAGAAATTATTAGGGCTAGGGATAGATGTGGGTAAAAAAAAAGGAATAGAGTGATGTGGGAAGGTACAGGGAGAGTTAACTTAACTAAGTCCTAATCTCAAAGCAGTATATAGGTTGGATAGGATGATAGTAGAGAGAGAGAGAAAAAAGAAGAAAGAGAAAAGGAAAAGAAAAGAGACCAGAAAAAATAGAAAAGTAAAAATTAATGATATTCTGCAAAGGCAAGAACAAACTACTCAGAGAAGAATGTGAATATAATGAGAGAAGTGGAGGGATATAAAGGAGATGTGAAAAACTTAAAAATAAAAACACTTAAAATATTATATAGGTATAAAGATGTAGTACTGCTATTGAGGAATTTAAGTCTCAGAGGTTTTGAGTTGAGTAATAAATTTGTGGATTAAGTGTGTACACAATTGGGGATAGGGTCTAATAGTCCACTACAGGTTTATATGAGGATGTGCATAACAACACTTAAGTCACATAAAGAAGAACAAAAGAGAAGAAAAGGTTAAAAGGATAAGAAAGGAAGAAAAAAAGATCAGAAGTTCAGTAGAGCTAAACAAAAAACAAAAAAAAATTAAAAAAGAAAGAAAAACGCACACACCTAAAATAAAATTATAAGAGGAAAAAAAAGGTACTAGAAAACATTTTTTTTCAAAAAAAGGTAAAAATTAAAAATTAAAAAAAAGTTTTAGAAAAGAGAAAACGAAAATTTATAAAAGGTACCAAAAAAAAAAAAAAGAAGACAAAGAAAAAAAAAGTTCTTTGATTTTTTGGGGAGGGGTGGGAAAAATCCTGTTTTTCCCTTGTGTCTGTAACCAGCCACTTGTTGGAGTCTCTGCTCTGCTTTTGGTCCTGTGGCTTGGTTGGTTTCTTTTGTTAGTTTGTTCGAACAGGCAGAAAAATGCTCTGCTTTACCCAGGATTTTGTGATCCTCCTCCCAGGTTAGTTCAATGGGAGGGAGATCTGCTTTGAGTATCACAAAGGAGGGAGATGGCTTTTTCCTCAAGTTTGGAGATGCTGTGATGAGGCTAGATTCTGGGTAGAGTTGAGGCCTTTCAGCAAACAGTAGCTTTTCCTGGGCTAGTTTATGAGAAACTCACAGAGCCTAGCCTGAAGCCATTCTCAGGATTTCTGTTTACTGAATTTCATTTGATTGTCAAGGCTCTGATTATCCAGTGAAGAAAGCCACTCCTGGGGCTGGCGCCAGAGCTGCGTGACTTTTCCCTGGGTGTTGCTGAGTCTGGCAGTTCAGGTTAAGCTCTTGTGACCTGCTAAATGACTCTAGTTTTATTCCAAGGCCTGAGTTGGACCTAGTAGCTCTGCCGAGCTTAGTCAGCATTCAAGACGGAGATCTCCGGTACTGGGGGTGGGAGGAGTGGCCTTCCCTCCTCTGTTCCCTGAGAAGGAGTGAGGACGTCAGGCTTCTACTCACGCCGAATCTTGGTTCCTGGGTTGTCTCTGGTCTGCGAACTGCAGGATCAAGATGTCCGCTCCTTGTCGGTTCTTGCTGGTGTTGAGTAGAATCCACTCGCCCACTGTATCTTGCTCTTTGATCCTGGACTCTCTGTGATTTAGGTATGGCTGTGACCATCACTGCCACTGCTGCCGCCACGCCTGTGGTGACTGCTGGCAAAAGCTCAGATCTGTCTCCTTGCCTGGATTTCCCTCTCTGGCCTAACTCTCTGTCCTGTGATGGCATACTTGGTGTGATTCTCTGGCTTAGGACTATTCATTGGAACTGTAAAACTGCTTTCTATGGGAGAGCTTGTTTAGCCTCTAGCTTCTCTTCTGCCATCTTCTGGAACTCTTATTCTATTTTTTATGTACATCTACCACTATAGGGGATTCAATTCAGGATCATACCATTTTGCTTGGCTTTTTCATCAAATTTCCTGTCCTACCACTTGAGACGTACTCTACTTCTAATTTTATGCCAGTTATTTTGACATAAGAAATCTCTCACCTTTGTCTGCTCATGTGGCTCCAAACACCAATTTTTAGGTCTCAGCCTACTGAATAGCTAGGAGTGTAGGCATGAGCTATTGAGATCAGACTTAATTTTATTCATTTATTTGATTCACATCAATAAGGAAAAAAACGTGAATGACAGACTTTAAAAGACAGTAAGTTTTGTATTGAATTTTTCATAAACTCAGTCATCAACACAAAAAGTTTTGAATATTTGAGTTTATTATCTCTTTAAGATGTCTAGAACATTGATTAAGCTTAAAATACCACTGTAGAACAGAAAAGTAGGGAGAAAATGTGATCTTTAATATATTTTTCTGATTATGTAAATTAGCTAATTTGTGAAGAAGAAAAGCAAATTCAATATGTAATCTATACATTCCAGTCGAATATATGTATCCCATACATTTCCAGTAAATGAAGATTTCACCTTTGACTTTTTTGTTTGGTTTTTCTTTTTTAAACATCAACTTTATTTTGGGAAATTGTATGCGCATTATTCTTATGAACTGATTTGGATAGCAATATTTTAGGTATGCAATTTTGCACTTATTATGATAATAATTTTGTCAGTCTTGGGGCCTGAACTCTGGGCCTAGGTGCTGTCCCTGAGCTCTTCAGCTCAAGGATAGCATTCCAACATTTGAGCCACAGTGCCAATTCCATCTTATTCTACTTATGTGGTGCTGAGGAATTGAACCCAGTGCCTCAATGCAAGCGCTCTACCACTGAGCCACCTTCTCAGCCCAGAGGGTTTTTTTTAAATGTATTTTTCTGACTTTTTGCTAACAATCCTAGTAGAAGCATTACAGATCTACTGAAAGCACTTTCTTTATCTTCTGAAAGCACTTTCTTTAGTTTAGTTCAGTTTTGTAACTTTCATATCTCCAATAAACAAAGGAGGAGGTAGCAATATTTGATAAGAAATGTAATCATTAACTTGCTCATGTAATTGTAACCTCTTTTACAGTAACTTTAAAATAAATAAATATATTTTAAAAAACATTATAAAAAGAATTTTTTAATGGAGAGTCTTCTTACTAGTTATAAGAAACAAATATTCCAGTGTAAAGACTACACAAAATCTTACTTATAGCTAAGGGTCATAAGATAATGTTTTACACTCATGGAATTTGTGGGTCAGGAATGTGACTTAGTTATGACTTGTCTGTGCTCTACGATCTGTAGGACCTTAAGCAAAGGCTTTGGGTAAAGTTGTCTAAAACCCCCCTCACCTATGTAGAGAATAAACCTTGGCTGTTGATTAGAACTACTCTAGTGGTTGAAAGAGAGGAAACAGAGTCAGAGAGACAGAGTCCACATAATCTTTTACTACCTATATTGAGAAGTCCTGTAGTAATTTTTTACATTGAATTTCTAAGAGGCAGTAACAAAATGCCACAAGGTTCTTTTGTTGTTGTTGCTGTTTGTTCCACGACCAGGAATTGAACTCAGTACCTCATGGTTTTACTCTTACCTATTGTTCTACCAACCTAGCCACACCACTAACCCCAACACATGGTTCTAGGAAAGGTTTTATTACCCATCTCCTATCAGACCTTGTTTTAAATAATAACTGAATGCACACAGAAACGTTAGAGAGTATTTTTACTTTCTATTTTGTAAGTAGGAAAACTGAGAAACATAAGAGGAAAGTGAATTGCCAACACTTACATATCTGATATTTGGCACAATCAAGATTTGAATGTTGGCAGAGGAGCTCTAGAAAACATGTTCAAAGACACAACACTTAACTATCTTTCCTTTCAGATTTGATGGGAAAAAGTTCTATGACTTTGTAAAACATTGAATATCAACTTTTCTCAAGAGAAAAGAGAATAATGTTCAAGGGCATCGTTGAACTATGTTCATCATGGCTGAACATAATAGAAATAATCTTGTGATGATTCAGAAACAGTTTATGAGGAAGAATATATTCGAATGCCCTCAGCTTCTGAAGCCATCATTGTTCCACAACACAGATGGGCAAAGTAGTTCAATAGTTAGTGTGTCAACGGTTTTATCTTAGAAGAGCCTGCATGAGATTCAAGAAGAAAGAACTATATATAAGGTAGAATTCTCCAACAGAATGACCAAGCCTCTCCCGCACTGACCTTTGAAGACTACCTTATTTATTGATTAAGTCTTAATCAATAAATAAGGTAGTCTTCAAAGCAACTATTTTCTCTAACAAGAAACATGTCAAAGGCAACTTGAAATCTGGGAGATGTGTATACCTAGGCCTAATTCTTACCCCTTGAGGTCTCTGGGCCTTCAAGAATGCAAACATCTCTCCAGCTAAAGGGATTTCCCTGAATTGAGCAGCCAAACAAGGAGTGAAATTAGCCTTCAGACCATCTACACATGACTATAACCAGAAATTTTAACAAAGTAAAATAAATTATGATAAAAGAAGAAATATTAAGAAATATATTTGGTATAAGAAGCTTGCTTGTAGTTTGATGGTGTTGAATGCCAATATGAGTCCGATGTTTCTGAAATTAAAGAGACTAGTGAATCATGTTTTACGATGTTCTTAGCTGAAATGTAGTTTTTGGAGAGCAGAGGGTGGGCTAACCTAAACTTCAGAATTTTGTCAGTTCTGTATGATTAATTAATTAATGAGTATCAAAAGTACTAATAGTGTTTGTGAAAGGTTTTATCATGGAATATAATATTTATAAGCAAGAAAGAGAAAGATGAAGGCAATAAAGAATAATGAAAATGGTATAGTTTGGTATTATTAGTTTGCCATAAATCTCTTTGGGTACCTTTTCCTTCCTAAAACTTCACAAAACTTTTCTAAGTGACTATTTATTATTGTTTTCTGTGAATATTTCTGACTTATAAGGACATTTAAAGCATGTGTCTTTGGTTACCATTACATTATAGTGACTTTGCTATGATGTTAATTCATGTGTTGTTAATGGCTCATCTTCATGATGATCTCCCTTGAAAAAGCATTCTAAAATTTTGAGTTAAATCTTGGTCTCTTCTTCTCTCAGTATGTTCATTCTTCCTGGAGACTTTATTTTCCTAAGAAAATAAGTTTCCATTTAAGCTGAATTAGCTGATGTATTAAACAATACTATTAAAATATTTAATATTAAAATATTTAAAAGTATGACACAATGTAATCTGTAGATTCTTTATAAAATGAGAGGCATATTAAATACAACAGTTGAATAATTACATATTGGTGAGGGTCAGCAGAACTCATTCTGTTTATATTTATGCCCACCTAAGAAAACGACTTCTTTTGCAGGTAATATGTGGAGGACGTAAGAAACATATTTGTGGTGATAGCATTCAAATTTTCAAATTAGTTTCATGGGTGAAATTAAAAATGCAGTTTCTAGCTTAGCAACTCAGTTCACACTCTTGTGGATGCTGAGGCAGTGCCTGTCTTTACGTCCTCCATTTGATGTCAGCCATAGTACTAAATTTAAAATAAAGCCAGAGAGATGTGTGTCTGACAAGGTAAGAAGAGTAAGAACAAGTTTCACCTCTGGAATCATCCTAGCGAAGTGCTTATTCTGGGCTTTGAGCAGAGCTGTGCACCTCTGCTTTGAGCAGTTCCTTGCAGGATGACCTTCCTGCCAGAATTTCAGAGGTGTTGAGAGCATCAGTCTGCTACTATAATCATTAAATTCTTCCTCAGGAGTACACTTCATATGAAGGATATTCAAGTGTAGGACAGACTTTCTATTCCTAATGTCTTTGAAATTGCATCTTTATGTTCTCAGATAAGATAAAAACAGAGTCGAAATAAACAACAGTGTATTATGCAGAAAAGGCCTAACTTTGCTCAACACCATTTTCTACTGTAAGAGATAGAACTAATAACCACAAATCTATCGTATATAATAAGAAGATAGGACTATTAAAAATATGTATCCCCTCTTATCATTTGACTGGGCAGGAACTAAAAGATTCCGTGGGTTAGAAGTAAGGTGGAATGAATGCTAACTGACCACTTGCCTTTTATATATACATAGGAAGTATTATCTATTGTAAAAGGCAATCAAGACTATTGGGTTATGTGGAATGTATAGCACAATCCCCTAATAATCTCCATAAAGTACAACTAAATCTTATTTTAAGCCTTTTCTCTAACCTTCCCTTCTTTTGCCTGCTTTCTTCTTTTCTCCCTCTCTTTCCTTCTTCCCTATTTCTGTTGTTTCTCATTATCCCTCTTTCCTTCCATTTTTCCCTTCCTTTTTTCCTTCCTTTCTTTCTTATTCTTCTCTCTTTATAAGACACTGTATCCTAGGGTGGTCTGCTCCTCATAATACTTGTTTCTTTGGATGCTGAAATTACAGGTGTGCAGTACATTTTTGGTATTCATCTGTTTCTTAATAGACTCTGCAATAGCCAAACTGATTAGAGATATTACCAGATATTACCACCCTGAAAACCTTGTTCCTTTGTGTTCTGTTTGCTTTGTGTTAGGGGGAATTTTTACTCTACTCATTTTATCTCTTTAAATCCGTAAAAGAGAAAATGTAAGGCTTTATTCAAAGACCAAAATAACAATTGAACCAAACAATCCTTAATCCTTGCTATGATATGTAATATATTTGTAATATACAAAATAACCTTGCATGTTAGGTGTTATTAATACTCTACTAAAATAAAAACTTTGTATAGATACTGTAAGGGCTTAAATTTGGTGGTGAAAAATCTATTTTATCTCTAAGTGATCTGGCAAAAGCACAGAAACACCAAGGTGCAATCCGGTTTGCTTCACCAGAACTATGTCCTGAGTGAGCAGTTACTGGAAAACCCTCTAACATTCTATTTGAAGATTTGCTTCTAAGAATTATATTATTATTTCTGTTTCACAAATCAAGGAATCAGAATAGTAAGGAGTTTTTACACATGATGAAATCAAGATTTGTATGCAGAGCATTCTGATTTCAAAATCAAAGAGTATGTATTGCATCTCAGAGTACAAACTGTAGGGATAAAATACTCTGTAGCATTCAGTCACTTCAAGTGGTTTATATCGTATCTCAGTGTGATATTTCATTTGCTAAAGAGAAATTGGGAGAACCCATAGTGCAAGGGTAACTTACATGGACTACAAAATAATTCTTTGGAACTGTTTCCATGAATTAATGATCAAATCTGATCAACCAAAGGGTTGTTCACACTGATAATGATATCAGGGTTGTTATGAAAGAGAAATGATATTAAATAGGAAAATTAATTTGGCAGCCACTCCGATGTAATCTGTGGCTATTCCAATCATATGTAAAGCACATTTTCCTTACACTTAGGGAGATTTCTCTGACAATGATCTGTGTTCTCATGTGGTCTGAGTGAAAGCCATTTCCTTCTGTGCCATGATGCAAATTTCCTTAGTGACCAATTGCTGGTTGTTCCCTGATGCTCAGGCAGGATATGGCAGTAATGTGCAGGGTCTCATTCCAGAGTTGAGGTAACAAAACTGTATATTGTGTGGAAAACAGCGAAGGCATGATTTGTGGAAGAGAAATGTCTTTCAGAGATGCTATCCTCATTCTTCCTATTAACTAGTTTTTCATTTACATGACATTAAAATCTTTGAATAATACCAGATGTTAGTGGCCAAATGTATTCCATTTTAATTGGTATAATTTCTGAAAACTTCCAATGTAAAAGTTCATTAAATTTAATAACCTTATTTTGTACACACTACTGGCTCTGTATTTTCAAACACATTTCTGAGAACCTACATATTACCTGATATCCTGTCAGCCAGAAAGCTTAGTTAATTGGCAAGAATGCAATTGTATTTCATGGTATATTACTTCAAAGCATCATAAAATAGTTAAAAATAAATAAAGTGCAAGGCACAGGATAAAGTTGGAATGCATTCATCAAAGTGGATTTAAAAGTAAAAATGTGTTTTATACAGATGAAGCACAAAATTCTTATCCTATATTATTTTCTGTATGTGGAAGCTAATTTTGTTTTCTTATGGAATTACCCTTTCTCAAACATCACAAATAACTACAGAGTTTGGAATTGATGGAATTCTAGATCTCTTTATGTTTGAAGTATTGGGCACTAAACTTAAGGCTTACTCATGTTACAAATGCTGCACCATGCAAACTCTGTCCCAAACCCTGTATTCATTCCTTTAAATCTCTAGGAGAGGGCTGGGAAGGTGGCTCAGTGGTAGAGCGCTTGCCTTGCAAAACTGAGGACCTGGGTTCGATACCTCAGCACCACATAAACAAAAAGAAAAAAGCCAGAAGTGGCGCTGTGGCTGAAATGGTAGAGTGCTAGCATTGATCTGAAGAGCTGAGGGACAATGCCCAGGCCCAGATTTCAGGCCACACAACTGGACCCCCCCCAAAAAAAATCTCTAGGAGAACCAAGCAAAACCCAGATAAACCTTACTTATAACCAACAAATATTACTAACTTTTGTCCTTTATTTAAACAGCTTGCTAAGTTGAGTTACAGACTTAGATTATGCTCCTTTCTTTTATTTTATTTTTCAGAAGCATTTCCTTTGGTTCTATGAAACACAGAGGGGTGATACTCAATGGTAATTCTGTGGCCTATTGCAAATTTCAGAATAACAGAATTTTGTTGATTTAGGATAGTTCAGTTCACAGAACACTTGGGTTGTGAAACTCAGAACTTTACTTGTCCTGAATTAGGCATTTGAAGACACTTCTATTTTGATTCACAATTACTTATCTTCTTAGACTTGACCAAATACCTTGACCATAATTAAATTATCTATTGCAAATCTGGCTTCAGACCATCTGCTAGTTGCTCATGCGTCTAATTCTGGCTAATCAGGAGGCTGAGACAGAGGATAATGGCTGTAGGGAGGACAGATGGTTTCAGTAAAAGGCAAAAGAGACAATAGTGACACATCATCATAGAGGCAGTTACTCATTATTTTACAGCCCAGGCAACCAAGTCCACTAAACTTTATTTCTAAAATGCTCAGCAAGAAAAGCAAGACTGGAGACATGGTCCAAGTGAAGGAACACCAGATGAACAGGTACAAGATACTGAGTTGAAATAGATATGAGAGGAAGAACAAAGAAAGAAAAATGGACTCACTCTTTAAATACTTTCATATTTGACAAATATGAGTAATCTCAGTAACTTCATAATTTTTATTTCTTTACAAAATTGTGCATATGGATAATATCATGTCAATTCTTTAATTCTTCCTCAGGCACAAAGCTTAAAATAAGTATCACTGTATTGTCTATATATTTCTTCAAATTAATTGTCTCTGATTATTTGTCACTCTTTTCTGTTATGCCTGCTTCTATAGTCACACTATATTCCCTAAAAATGGCTTCTTCAATCACGTGAAAGTTTCTTCAATACACTCTTGTATTTCTCTACATAGAGAACTTGTTTTCGGGCTGGGAAGGTGGCTCAGTTGTAGAGCACTTGCCTTGCGTGACTGAGGCCCTGGGTTCGATTCATCAGCACCACATAAGCAAAAAGAAAAAAAGCTGGAATTGGAGCTAACCTTGAGCTGAAGAGCTGAGGGACAGCGCCCAGGCACAGAGTTCAGGCTCCACGATGGGAACCCTCCCCCCCCAAAAAAAAACTTATTTTCAACATAACCATTTACTATTTTCCATTCTACTCTGGAAAAGCTCTTTCCTGGACTGAATTGTTACTCTATTTATTAATGCATGACCTTCAATAATCACATAACATTTCTGACTAGTTCCTCTTCCCTTCATCAGGTATTGTGATGTTACTTAATAAACACACAGAAGTGAAATGTAACCATATGTTAAACTACAAAGCTTCATTCTTTGGTATATTGTAGGCAACCAATAAATACATCTAGTTAAATCATCTTGGATTGTATTTGTCAGTGTGATAGAAATTTAGCACTAAGTTTCAAAAACTATGCTGAGTATGATATTAAAAAGAAATAATATTTTTATTAGTTAGGGTGTTTTTGTATTTTGTTGGTCATGCGGCCTGAACTCTGGGGCTGGGCAGTGTCCCTCAGCTCTTCAGCTCAAGGCTACCATTCTACCAATTGAGCCAGAGCACCACTTCCAGCTTTTTCTGCTTATATGGTGCTGAGGAATCAAACACAGGGCCTCATGTATGCAAGACAAGCACTCTACCACTGAGCCAACTTCCCAGCCCTTAATTAGGGTTGTTTAAGTGAGATGAATCATTACATAATCATTAATTATTCATTAATGTATTAACTTATATACTTCATTCTAATCATATAAAACAATTTCATACAAACTGGATGAATTCAATGACAAAAAGTTATTTCTTACTTTTGAAGCATATCTGTGGTTAATTGCAGAGGTAAGAAAGAAGACAATGGACCAAAATATGATACATTGTTTGAGGAAAGGATTACAGTTTATATCAATATTTGATCTAGACCTAAAAAATGTTGAGCAGGTAACACTAAAAGCTTCAGAAAGACATCATTAATAAGACTATGAAGGATAATCTTCAGATATGGGATGTAGGGTGAGAATGCAAATAACTTACTTAGGATTCCAGTCAAAATAATTTACAGTAGGCACTGAAAAATTTGAAATTGATACGAATCCTACCTGTATGCTGACAATAAATCACAATTTGCTCACAAAGCCCTTTCTGTGGTTTGCTTTTTGTTCCTGCTGATTGTTTTTTCTTAAAAAAGTGAAGTAAGTCAGGCCCAAGGAAACATAGGTCCCAAGGTTTCCCTTATTTGCAATATCTAGTATACGTATGAGTCAAGCGGAAAAGGTCAGATAATGTGATGTTAGGAAAACGAACCCTTAAATATGTATTTTAATGTTTTCGTTTCTTTCATGCATGTGTTTCTAACGCATTTATAAGATTATTTCTTTGTTGCTTTGCATGTCCCTCCCCCACAGTGTAACCCCCGCTTTCACTATATTTGATGTCAGTATAACATGTGGAGGAGATGGGGACAAACAAGTCGTTTAAGAATTCAGGTGGACCTGTTGCAACAATGAGAAGTACAAAATGTCATGTCAAAACCAGCTTTACAATGTTGGTGTGTGGGGGGGTAAGATTGGGTGGGGGGGAGAGGGGAGGCTGGGAAGGGAGGTGAAGGGTAAACAAAGGAGGAGGCTGCAATGCTTGGTAAGAAATGTATGCATTATCCTGCCCATGTAATTGTAGCCCCTCTGTACAGTATGTTCTCAAATAAAATAAAATAATATTAAAAAAATAAAATATTAAAAAAAAAGAACCGGGGTCCATGTTCCTTTGTTATCTGTGACTCAGACAAATTTCAGTTTTAGTGAACTCAAAAAAATTTCATAAACTCATAAACTTTATCAAATCAACAATGCACACATTATACTTCACATTAAAGGATATAAACTAACACATCACCTATGAAAAATGGTTATTTCTGAAATCTATGTTGAAATAATTGAGTGCTGAATGTTACCTGAACTTGTTTTCCTATAGACACAAATTAATGAGTAAATAATTCATGAAAAGTCAACATACTTGAATGATTCATTATATTTGACGTAAATTTACACTTAAAATATATAAAATAAGACTAATGGCATAGGCATTCTATTTAATGATTTAAACCTGTTCACTTTTCAAATCAGAAATTAAGTGATGAAAAAGAAATAAGATCCTCAAAAGCAATTCTGAATATTTGCTTACAATTGCTGATTTTTTCACTTTGAAATATGTATGTTAAGATCACAGAGACCATTAACACCATGACATTGTTTCTCAAAATGTTTCCCTTCTCTCTTTATGATAAGCTTTATTTTCTTACAATCTGTGGTGAAGACTGCTTACTTGCATTATTTTTGTGAGGAACTAAGTTAGCATCTTGGCATTCCTATATTACAATCTATATCCTGGCCTCTGAAATAATTTCATTTAACATGAAGTACTTAGGATTTATCATAATGCTTATTTATTTTAATAAGTAATTTGACACACCTATATTTATCTGTTCAATAATGGCACAAAACATTGCATAGCTTTATAAGATAAATTAGAGAGCATGGCAAGTAGTCCACAGTAGATAATTTAGAATTGTTTTTAGAAAAAGTATAGAATCAAGGGTGCCAGCTCATATGTGTCATCCCAGCTACTCAGGAGGCTCAGATCAGAGGATGATCGTTTGAAGCTAAGCTGAACAGAAAAGTCTATGAGATTCTCATTTCTAATTAACCATCAAAATGCCATAAGTGAAGATGTGACTTAAGTTGTAGTGTACCAGCTTTGATAGGATATACTTAAGTAAGAGGGAGAGATCCCAAATTCACACTAAAAGCTTGTACACACACACAAATAAAAAACAATGCAGCTGGGCGCCGGTGGCTCACGGCTGTAATCCTAGCTACTCAGGAGGCTGAGATCTGAGGATCGCGGTTCAAAGCCAGCCCGGGCAGGAGAGACCGTGAGACTCCTATCTCCAATAAACCACTAGAAAACCGGAAGTGGCGCTGTAGCTCCAGTGGTGAGCTCGCCTTGAGCTGAAGAGCTGAGGGACAAGCGCCCAGGACCAGAGTTCAAGCCCCACAACCACAAAAAAAAAAAAAAAAAACAAAAAACAAAAACAAAAAAACAAGGCAAACACAAACCACAAAGACAGAATGTTACAAAATCATGCAAATATAGAGACACCTTTTTCTTATTTTTCTCCTTTAGGGTTAGTACATGTACTCTTATATAGGCTTTATTTTTCAGTTACTTATTCATTTGTACTTGTTAAGCTCTAGTCTTTTGTGGTAGGAACTCTTTTCTCAGGAAGGTTTACTAAGAAAATAATGGAATTCTACATTCTTACTGACAGTGTATAAATTTCAATATATTTTTCTTTCTTATTTTAATGTTTCTTTTAAAAGAAGCTACTTAAACCTTATCCAGGACACAGAGGATTTCGAACAGGTTGCACTGCTCTGTGATAATATTTAAATAATACGAACCATCTTGAACTTACTACAGAGCTATCAGGCTTGCAACTATTTAGAGGAAAGGTACAAGGATAGACTGTCCCAGAAAAGCTGCTTAATGAAACTTATTGTCATCTTGAGGGGCAGGGATAGCTAAGCAATTTAGCGAAACCAGGTATACAGTTCACAACTGTACTTACATATTATGTGTTAAAATATGTGGCTTCAAATTCATACATGTATAGATAAACATGCTTTGCAATAGCAAAATAAAGACTGAACCATCACTTACTGCATAGATAATGAGTAGGCATATAACTTTGCCATTGATGTGAAGCTGAGGTCAAAGGTTAATTAGATTGCCCTGGTATGTTTTCCTGATTCAGGATTTGTAAGGCCCTTGGAGAGAACTGATAACAACCTTTCAGAAACACTGATTACAAAGTAAGACGGATTGAATATTAATCACAGACTTTTTCCCAAGAGGCTCTAAAAAACAATAACTACCATTATTACATAAACAAAGCAGAGGGAAGTCAAGAATACTTTGGGGTTGGGGGAGTCAAGTAACTGTCTTTGAATATAATAATTAAGATGCACTTGGGTACAAGAATGCTAAGTTATGAGCATTACAAGGCACAACAATTTACAGTGTTTCTACGTGGAAAAGTGTATTGTTAAAGATGAGGTGAGATTTTAATCAATGCAAATGATAACTATTGAACTGTAAGCTAAAGACTCAGTTTAAAAAATACACTTTTCAAAAAAGTATTTATGTTACATAGGACTCATGAAATAAGAAGTGCACTTTTGGAATATGCCTGCATAGACATATGTATACCATAGAAAGTATCAATATGGTTATATTAAATAATAAAATAGCTAAGGTGTGAAAGATGATGTTTATATTTTTCATCTGAAGAAACACATCTGTATTGATAAAAGTACATAGTAATAAAAAATGGACTATTACTTTATTCATTTGTTTTCATGATTGTTTTACATAGAGAACAATCGTTCTAAGTAGGGAACCAGTGCTTCATAGCTGTAATCTTAAATACTCAGAAGGTTGAGATTTGAAGTTCATGGTTCAATGCCAGCTTGGACAGACAATTCAAGAGACTCATTATTTTCATTTAACTAAGGAAAAGTCAGAAGTGAAGGTGTGGCTCAAGAGTTTGAGCATCAAACTTGAAGGTAAAAAAAATTAAGCAAAATTGAATTCAAATTCCAGTATGGGAAAAAAAACACAAATTAAATTAAATTAAAAAGAACATAATGATGCACCCAGAATTAAAATGCCTTCCAAGAGCAAAATTATACGTATAATTTCAAGTTTTATGTACATTTAAAAATTATTTTCTTGAATATCATTAAATATCATTACATTTAACAAAATATTTTCAATGTAGTTTGGAGGGGTTTTTGAAATGTAAGAATTAACTTTCACGCCTATAAACCTCGCTAAACAGAACCCTGATATCTGAGGATTATGGTTCAAAGTTAGTCCAGACAAGAAATTCTATGAAATTCTTACCTCCAATTAACCTCCAGAACATGGGAAGGCATGCCTTGGCTTAAAGTGGTATAGTGCTAGCCTTAAGTGCAAGAGATGAGCAACAGCATCCAGGCTCTTTGATCAAGCTCGATGACTGAATAAAAAGGAATTACATTTCAGGATGTTTAATAAAACTTGAATAGAAACTTTTAATTTCATACATTTTACTTACAACACAGAATTTATTTAATACTTAACCACTAAATACTATGCATAAGACAATTCAATATAAAATGACTAAATTATATAGCTCTTTTGCACTGGATCTTAATGTTTTAATAGGAAATGGGCAAATAAATTTTATAGTACAATAGGACAACCCAGCCATAGAAACATTTAATGAATTAAGGATACCAGAAAATCAGCTAAGTCTAGTAGAAAAAATTGTTAAGGATACCCTTTATTTGAAAAATTGAACAGGTCAGGAAAAAGCACAAGGGATCTACTCAAAAGTGGAGAGTAGGACCAGAGCCAGATATTAACAGAAGTAATAGAAGAATTGTGAGTTACATTCTATCCCTGTTAAGCACAGCTTACATTTTAGATACATAATGCCAAATATTGGAAATTAGCCTGAAAGAAAATTAATAGATAACACTTTCACCCACTTAAAATTAAATTTTAATGCACAAATTAAGGAAAGCATTTCACAATGGAATTATATGTAATTCAAGAGGTACATTTCAAAATGCATTCATATAAAAAGAAGGAAGTATTTCATATTCACGTGACAATCTGTAGACACATTATTATTTTTAGTTTTGTGTATGTGTGTGTGTGTGTGTGTGTGTGTGTGTGTGTGTGTGTGTGTGTGTGTGTGTGTGTGTGTGTGAACAGAGGCTTGTACTCAGAGTCTGGGTGCTGTCCATTAGTGTTTTTACTCAAGGTTGGATCTATACTACATAAGCCACTCTTCCATTTCTTGCTTTGGTGTGGTTAAAAGAAGGTAGGAGCTCAGGATGCCTTAATCAAAAATCCTCATCTCAGTACAATAAGCAGCTAGGATTATAGGCTTGAATCATCAATATGAAGAAAATAAAGGGAGCTTTTTTTTCTTAATCTATGTTATGACTAGAAAGAAAAGTTTACTAGCAGATCTATAAGCGATTTTCTTTTTACTATCACAGGAGTTGTGTTACAGGAGTTTTCCTTTCTCAGCAAGAGATATATAGTCCAAGACCTTCAGTGCATAGTTGAAAGTGGATACCTCAGTCTACAGTTAATATTGCATGCTCTGTATGTTATATTTTTTCCTCTACATATTCAAGCTTAATGCCTTTTAAAAAATTCTCAACAAAGGATTCATCACACACTGTGGTTATATTATTCGTAGTTTGAGGCTTGACAGTAAAACTAACACAGATTTCACTAAACAATTTCATGAATTCATTTTTTCCCAGAATTTGGCAATCTCAGTACAGAATTTGGACTTTCCTAGGAATGTCCTAATAGTTCATATATATAGAAAGGGAGAAAATAAAGCTATGCATTATATTGGCCCTAAGAATTTGACAAAAAAGAATATGTACTTGTACTTCAAATTACAGAGATAAGCTATGAGTCACATCTACTTTGTTCTCTTTCCAATAAATGCATATATATATATATATATATATATGCTTAGTTATTATTGCTGAGATATTAAATTCCTATTAAGAACTTTTCACATACAGTTCTTTAGTGTATTCAAAGTGGGAACTTCAAATGTGTTTTGAGCAAATTACCAGATAGACAATCATTATTGACAACTGTACCTGATATATTATTCCAATGATATTATTACAATTGAATAATCCCACTAAAACAATAGAAGTGCATTTTATATCTGAGAGATATTCACTAATGGACAGGTAGCTTAAATGGTATTGTTGAACTATGTACAAAAATAGTTCCTTTTCTTGGCAAGATGGGGCAGGGTGGTGTAAATTATTGTACAATTAAAACCCTAAGGTCTTTTGTTTTTAAAGTTTCTTATTTAGTAGTCTTACAGCATGCCAGACTACATATTCTAAAATCTGAAAAAAATAAAAATATTGGTTCCAAGAATTTCATATAAGTTATATTGAGATACTTGGTAGATAGATAACAGAGATAGAAGCTAAGAGCTAGATATACAGTGGGGGATAGATATACAGTAGATATGTAGATAGTCTATGTGGGAAGAATTGAGAGAGTTGTGTTTGTGTATATATGCATATGCATATATATATATATATCAATGTTTGATTTCATAAATGGACAAAAATCATTCATTTATTTCTCTTCTTAATTTTATGTCTTGAACCACTGAGACAATATGTTGCCTTTTATTTTATTTTATAGTCACCATTTGATATGAGTTAAAAATAAGTGGAAGTCATAAACAAGCATAATCAGAGTGAAAGAAAATGAAATTAGTAGTGTGAACACAGTGCCATTTCCATATCACATTTTTTGCACTATAAGTCAATAAAGAAGAAAGTAAAGATAACATTGAAAATAGCTTTTAATGAGTATACTATAATAATTAAAAGAGAAGTAACATATTATTAGAGAATATAATTTTTCATGAGTTTAAGGAAAACTAATGGTGTAAATATAAGTGTGCCTTGTTATTAAAAAGCAACTTATATGAATGTATGCACTAATTGGAAAGTGGAACAAACAGTTAAATATAAATGTGATTCAGATCTAATCTCTGTAATTTGAACTACAAGTATCCAAAAAAGATAGGGATTCTAGTTCTATCGTTTTGTTTTGTTTTGACTTACTTCTAAAGCTTTATTTTCCAGATACAATAAAAGACAGTTGAATTAGTTATATCTCTCACAGATTTTTTCTTTTTAGCACTATTAACATAACCTATTCTTTTGATCAAAGTCTCAGGCCCTGTACACTACTTTATTTGCTCCCTTCCTGCAGAAGTGGAAAATGCTTAATTAGAATAACATGTCTCATACTGAAGGTTGGTTGCTTTAAAGATTAATTACTTTCTTCCAACCTTATTTGGGATTGATTATAAATTGTAGGGGATTTTTTTAAAGAATGTATAACATAAATGCGTTAGAAACATATGCATGAAAGAAACGAAAACATTAAAATACATATTTAAGGGTTCATTTTCCTAACATCACATTATCTGACCTTTTCCGTTTGACTCATACCTATACTAGATATTGCAAATAAGGGAAACCATGGGACCTATGCTTCTTTGGGCCTAGCTTACTTCACTTAATATAATTTTTTCCAAGCCTTTCCATTTCCTAACAAATGGGGAAATGTCATTCTTTCTGATTTATAAGATTATTTCTTTGTTGCTTTGTATGTCCGTCCCCCACAGTGTAACCCCCGCCTTCACTATATTTGATGTCAGTATAACATGTGGAGGAGATGGGGGCAAACAAGTCGTTTAAGGATTCAGGTGGACCTGTTGCAATAATGAGAAGTACAAAATGTCATGTCAAAACCAGCTTTGCAATGTCGGTGGGGGGGGAGGGGGGTATAATTGGGTGGGGGGAGGGGGGAGGCTGGGAAGGGAGGTGAAGGGTAAACAAAGGAGGAGGCTGCAATGCTTGGTAAGAAATGTATACATTATCCTGCCCATGTAATTGTAGCCCCTCTGTACAGTATGTTCTCAAATAAAATAAAATAATATTAAAAAAAAGAATGTATAACATGAAAATATAAAACTCAAATAATATTTTGGTTATTATTGCTGACATTTTAGCATTCCAAATAAAATAGCTATATTCATCACTCAAAGCATCATTGTAATTATCTTAACGAAGAAAATGCTAATAATCCAACTAAAGCTCTATTATGTAACATTTTCTGTGTAATGTGTAAAACAATATGTAGTTCTTAAAAATTCAATTAAACACACACATATATATGTACTAGACCAACTTGTAAATATTTGAATGTGAGATAACATCAGTAAGATACTTGAGAAAGTTCTTAAAGTATTATAATGGGACATAATCCCTGTGTGCATACAACCGCTCAAAAATTATGTTTAATCAAACGGGCCCCAACTATACTTATGATCTCAGATCTACCTCAGCATTAGCATATAAATTTTAATCCTTAAGGGGCTAGGAAGGTGGCTCAGTGGTAGTGTGCTTGCCTTGCATGAACAAGGCCCTGGGTTCAATTCCTCAGCACTACATAAGGAGAAATAGCCAGAAGTGGTGCCGTGATTTAAGTGGTAGAGCGCTAGTCAAGACCTCTTATTTTTTCTCATCTTATAATTTTTATTTTAGGAATACGTGAATGAGAGATTTCCTTTCTTATCTTGTCTTCTTTCTCTTTTTCTTTCTTTCTTAATTATCGTTTTGTTTTTTATCTAGCTCTCCTGAACTTCTGATCTTTTCCTCTCCCTTTCCCATCCTTAAAGCTTTTCACATCTCCTCTATGTCCCTCCCCTTCTCTGAACATATTCACATTCCTCTCTAAATAGACGGTCTTTTAACCTCTATAATAACATTAATTTTTACGTTTCTATTCTTTTTCTGGTCTCTCTTTATTCCCCTTTCCGTCTCATCTTTTTCTCACTCTCTCTACTTGCATCCTACCCAACTCATTTCCTGCACTGTGATTAGGACATAGTTAACTCTCCCTGTGCCTCCCCACACCAATCTATTCCTATTTTTTACCCACATCTCTCCCTAATCCTAATAATTTCTGGTTTTCCAAATTCTTTTCTGCGGTTCGAAGTCCTTTAACATATAGTCGTTTGATGTTGAATAGATGTATCTGTTGAACTAGATTGTATCTGTAGACTATTGACTGTACAAATGCAAACTTTGGTTGATGGTTGCCTTAAGATAGTGTTCTAGCACAAAACTGGTGCAATCTTTATCTCAAATGTGCCGAGTAAGCCGGAAAAACACAAGAAAAATGGCAAATTCGGGTATCTCAATTCCCAACCTTGATAATCAGGGATTAGAACAGATAAAGAATAATCCAGAGGAGAGTTCCCAAATAGCTCTACAAACACTAATAGCAAACATGATAAATGAGAAGTTTGACAATGTATGACAATGTACAAAGGACTCTGTATGAGTGTGATAGGGAGAGAGAGGAGGCATCCCAGAAGTTTATACAGGAATATCATAAGCGTGAGGAAGCTTCTCAAAAACTGATACAGGATTTGCGTGAACAACTTGAGAATACTCAAAGAGAAAGGGAGAAATGGTGTGAGCAGGCAGAGAACACTCAAAGAGAACTGCAGGAATCCCACAGAAGGGAGGAAACTAATCAAAGAGTAATTCACGAATTAAGAGACCAGGTAGAGAATACACAAAGATCACTAAAGGCATTCATGGAATCCATTAACAAAGAGCTGAAGGAAGTCAGGGAGACCACAAAGGGAATGCTGAATGGAACCCAACAGAAGGAATGGGAGTCCAAAGAAACCATAACCAATCAACTAAGTGATTTGAGAACAAACATTGAACACCAAATTAAGGAAGTAAAGAAATTCATACAAGACCTAAAACAGAGCTTCAACAAAGAACTTGAAGCCATCAAAGCTGACCAATTAGAAGGAAAAGAGATAAAAAACAAAGTAGAGAGTCTTGACAGCAGGTTAGACCATGCAGAAGATCGAATCTCAGGGATTGAAGACAGCCTAGATATTATAGAGAAAGAACATACAACCATCCAAGACAAGTCCAAGAAATATGATAGGTCTATCCAACACCTGGAAGACACCATCAGAAGGCCCAATCTAAGGATAATGGGTGTAGAGGAGCACCTAGAAACAGAAGTTAATGGTCTAGGAAATTTGTTTAACAGGATCCTAGCAGAGAACTTCCCAAACATACAAAAAGATAGGCCTATTCAGATACAAGAAGCTTTTAGAACCCCAAATAGACCAGACCAGAATAGGACATCCCACCGTCACATTATAATCCACACAGGATCAACCCAGACCAAGGAAAAGATCCTTAAAGCTGTCAAGGAGAAAAGGTTAATCACCTATAAAGGGAAACCAATTAGAATTACCTCTATTTCTCAGCAGAGACAATCAAAGCAAGAAGAGCCTGGAATGACCTATGCCATGCCCTAAAAACAAAGAACTATCAACCAAGAATACTGTACCCAGCTAAACTCTCCTTCATAACTGAAGGCCAAATAAAAACCTTCCATAGCAAAGAAAAATTGAAACAATACATCTCCACCAAACCAGCCCTACAAAAGATTCTTAAAGATGTCCTACACATAGAAAACCAACAAGAACGCAACAAAGGCCAAGAAACAGCACCCAAACTGAGAATCCAAGAACCTTAGGAAGAACCCTGTTTTCACATGCCCCAAGAAGGTGGATAACATGGCAGGAACCCCCAAATACCTCTCAGTCCTATCTCTTAACGTTAACGGACTGAACTCTCCAATTAAGCGACATAGACTGTCTAGTTGGATTAAAAAACAGGACCCTTCTATCTGCTGCCTGCAGGAGTCACATCTTGCCCGTAAAAACAAACATATTTTCAATGTTAAAGGCTGGAAAAAAATCTACCAAGCAAACGGCCCTCATAAACAGGCGGGAGTTGCAATCCTAATATCAGATAAAATAGACTTCAAACTAAAATTCGTGAGAAGAGATAAAGAAGGTCGCTACATACTAATTAAAGGATCTCTCCTTCAGGAGGATATTACAATTCTAAATATCTATTCGCCAAACAATGGACCACCCAAATTTATCAAAGAAACACTACTTTCCCTCAAATCCCATATAGATCCAAAGACATTAATTGTTGGGGATTTTAACACACCACTCTCCCCACTAGATAGATCAACTCGGCAAAAACTCAACAGAGAAACCGCAGATCTAAACAGCTGCATAGATCAACTAGACTTAACAGACATTTACCGAACATTTCACCCAGCAGCAACAGAATACACGTTCTTCTCAGCAGCACATGGAACGTTTTCTAAAATAGACCACATTTTAGGCCACAAAGCAAACTTGTCTAAATTCAGAAACATTGAAGTTATACCTTGCATTCTCTCTGACCACAAGGGAATAAAATTAGATCTCAACACCAAAAGCCACCAAAGAAAGTCCGGTATCACATGGAGGCTGAACAACACACTGCTGAATCATGAGTGGGTCATGGAAGAGATTAGAAAGGAAATTCAAATGTTCATGCTATTCAACAAAAATGAACACACAAATTACCAGCTCCTCTGGGACACAGCAAAGGCAATACTCAGAGGCAAGTTTATAGCTCTGAGCTCCTACATCAACAAATTGGAGAGATCGGAAACTAACAATTTAATGACACATCTAAACCTCCTTGAAAAAGAGCAGCAAGATAAACCCCAACCAGTAGACGGAAAGAAATAATCAAAATTAAATCAGAATTAAATGAATTAGAATCCAAAAAAACTATAGAAAGAATCAACAAAACAAAGAGTTGGTTGTTCAAAAAACTTAACAAAATTGAAAGACCCTTAGCAAACCTTATGAGAAAAAGGAGAGAACACACCCAAATTAATAAACTCAGAGATGAGAATGGAAACATCACCACGGAAACAACCAAGATTCAGAACATTATAAGGGAATACTTCTCAAAACTTTATGCTAATAAGTTTGATAACTTGACAGAAATGGACCTTTTCCTAGCAAATATTGACATGCCAAAACTAAACCAAGATGAGTTAAACCAGCATAACAGGCCCATATCAAGCATTGAAATAGAAACAGCAATAAGAGACCTCCCAGCTAAGAAAAGTCCAGGACCAGATGGTTTTACAGTGGAATTTTACAAGGCCTTCAAAGCAGAGCTCACACCAATACTCCTCCAACTCTTCAATGAAATTGAAAGAGAAAGCTCACTACCGAACACATTCTATGAAGACATCATAACCCTCATACCAAAACCAGGCAGGGACTCATCAAAGAAAGAGAACTATAGACCCATTTCTTTGATGAACATTGATGCAAAACTTCTCAACAAAATTTTGGCCAATCGACTTCAACAATTCATCCAAAAAATCATACACCATGATCAAACAGGATTCATTTCAGGGATGCAAAGCTGGTTCAATATATGCAAATCAATTAATATTATTCATCACATCAACAGGAGCAAGAATAAGAACCACATTGTTATCTCAATAGATGCAGAAAAAGCATTTGACAAGATCCAACACCCCTTTATGATGAAGGTTCTGGAAAAATTAGGAATCCATGGAACATTCCTCAATACAATAAAGGCTGTATATGACAAACCTACAGCCAGCATTATACTCAATGGTGAAAAACTAAAGCCATTTCCTCTTAACTCAGGAACAAGACAAGGATGCCCACTCTCTCCACTTCTCTTCAATCTAGTATTAGAATGCCTAGCTACAGCAATAAGACAAGAATCAGACATAAAGGGGATCCAAATAGGGAAAGAAGAAATAAAACTCTCCCTCTTTGCAGATGACATGATCTTGTATTTAAAGAATCCCATAGACTCCACTCCCAAATTACTCAAGCTGATTCAAAACTTTGGCAAAGTAGCAGGTTATAAAATTAACCCCCAAAAATCAATGGCTTTTCTATATGCCAACAATGAGAAAAGTGTGGCTGAAATTAGGAAAGCAACTCCATTTGTAATAGCCCCACAAAAAATAAAATACCTAGGAATTAACTTAACCAAAGAATTGAAGGACCTCTATGATGAAAACTTTAAAATCTTGAAAAAGGAAATCAACACAGAACTTAAAAAATGGCAAAACCTCCCATGCTCCTGGATTGGCAAGATTAACATCGTGAAAATGGCAATACTTCCCAAGGCTATCTACAAATTCAACGCGATACCTTTCAAAATTCCACCCTCATTCTTCAAGGAAATAGAGGAGGCAATCCAAAAACTCATATGGAACAATAAAAGACCCCGAATAGCAAAAACGCTCCTCAACGGAAAGAACACTGCTGGAGGAATATCAATACCAAATTTCAAACTCTACTATAAAGACATAGTAATCAAAACAGCTTGCTATTGGCATAAGAACAGACCTCAGGACCAATGGAATAGAATTGAAAACCCAGAAATGAACCTACAGACCTATAGCCATCTAATCTTCGATAAGGAAGCTAAAACAATAGAATGGAAGAAAGACAGCCTCTTCAGTAAATGGTGCTGGCAAAATTGGTTAACTACATGTAGAAAACTAAAGCTAGATCCTTATTTATCACCCTGCACCAGAATCAACTCCAAATGGATCAAAGACCTTGAAGTCAAAGCAGACACTCTGAAAACATTACAGGATGGAATAGGAGAAACCCTAGGTCTCCTTGGCTCAGGTCGAAATTTTCTGAATAGAGACCCGGAAGCACAACAAATCAAAGAAAGGTTGGACAAATGGGATTGCATAAGATTGCAGAGCTTCTGCAGGGCAAATGACATAGCTGGCAAGATCAATAGAAAGCCCACCGATTGGGAGAAGATCTTTACTAGCCATACAACGGACAAGGGTCTCATATCTAAAATATACTTGGAACTCAAAAAATTAAACCACCCAACAACAAATCCTCAAAGAAATAACTGCCCAATAAATAAGTGGGCGAAAGACGTAAAGAGAAGCTTCTCTGAAGAAGAAAGAAGGATGGCCATTAGACACATGAAGAAATGTTCAACATCCCTAGCCATAAAAGAAATGCAAATCAAAACAACATTGAGATATCACCTCACTCCAGTTAGAACAGCAAAAATCAAGAACTCTAACAACAACAGATGCTGGAGGGGATGTGGACAGAAAGGAACCTTACTTCATTGTTGGTGGGAATGTAAACTTGTTCAACCACTTTGGAAAGCAGTATGGAGGTTCCTCAAAAGACTTCACAAAAATCTCCCCTATGATCCAGCAATCCCACTTTTGGGCATTTACCCAAATGTTTACAAACAAGACCACACTAAAGCTACCAGCACAACTATGTTTATTGCAGCATTATTTACCATAGCTAAGATATGGAACCAACCCAGATGCCCCTCAGTAGATGAATGGATCAAGAAAATGTGGTATATATACACAATGGAATTCTATGCCTCCATCAGAAAGAATGACATTGCCCCATTTGTTAGGAAATGGAAAGGTTTGGAAAAAATTATATTAAGTGAAGTAAGCCAGGCCCAAAGAAGCATAGGTCCCATGGTTTCCCTTATTTGCAATATCTAGTATAGCTATGAGTCAAGTGGAAAAGGTCAGATAATGTGATGTTAGGAAAATGAACCCTTAAATATGTATTTTAATGTTTTCGTTTCTTTCATGCATGTATTTTAATGCATTTATAAGATTATTTCTTTGTTGCTTTGTATGTCCCTCCCCCACAGTGTAACCCCCGCTTTCACTATATTTGATGTCAGTATAACATGTGGAGGAGATGGGGACAAACAAGTCGTTTAAGGATTCAGGTGGACCTGTTGCAACAATGAGAAGTACAAAATGTCATGTCAAAACCAGCTTTACAATGTCGGTGTGTGGGGGGGAGGGGGGTATAATTGGGTGGGGGGAGGGGCGTAAAATTGGGTGGGGGGAAGGGGGAGGCGGGGAAGGGAAGTGAAGGGTAAACAAAGGAGGAGGCTGCAATGCTTAGTAAGAAATGTATGCATTATCCTGCCCATGTAATTGTAGCCCCTCTGTACAGTATGTTCTCAAATAAAATAAAATACAATTTAAAAAAAAAAAAAGAATGAGAAAATTTAACATTTAAAGACGCTTTCTCATGGTAAGTTACTTAGAGATTAATGCAATTTTATAGAAACTACATGCTGGATATTATTGTTAGATATACCTCAAGATGTTTATGTGTCACCTAGGAATAAGGACTCTAACCCAAAAAGAATTTGTCAAGACAAAGTAAATATGTTGGGAGTTATGCAAGTGGTTATAAATGAATTAACTGATGTATAATAGACTCATTGGAAAGTTCAAGTAGCATAATTTTCAGAAAGACTACATCAAAGCCCAACAAACTAAGCACTAGGAAATAGGTATATTAATGGGAGGGGATGAGGCCAAGAGGAGAAAGGGAGACAAATGGAAAGGGGAAGAGGAAGAGAATACAGTCAAGAAGTAATTGTATATACCACAAAATTAAGAAAAGGAAAGGGGTGGGTCAAAGGGTGGTCTTAATATTCACATGGTTAACACTGATCAAGATGTACTGTATTCGTAAATATCTTTGTTAAATGGCACCTCCTTTGTATAACTATTTAAACATGGTAAATAGAAATAAAGAAAAAACCAAATGTTTACCTCTACAGAACTGTGCACCATCACCCAAAATCTAGCAAATAAGCACAGAAAACAGTTAGGCTGCTCTTCTTTTATCCATAATGCAGAAGGCCTTGTCCCCTGTTTGGATTGTCTAAGCTCAATTTTAAAATCTGCAATAGGATGTGACATAATTAACAGGAACAGGGTACATCCATTAACAGGAAAAGGAGGTCTTATTAGAAGGAACTGGGCATCTTAATTAAAAAGTGTACCAGAAATAGAATGCAACTAAATCACAATCAGCTGGGGCCAAGCCATCTGGCCAAAGCAGGAATTTTTCAGGACATTTCTCTCAAGATGAACAGAAAGGAAGCCACACTTGCTGATAGAAAAGATGCCCTTTCTCACAATCCCCCTGTTTGTACGTTCTGATGTTTACTGCAAATTCTTTTAAAATTTTTTACCTCAGCTGTACTTAACTAATGGTACAATACTGAAATTTGTCTAAGGAAGTATTGATGATTCTATAAATTCGTCGCATAACTCCCAATTAAAGCCATTGTCCCCATGAGGGACAAGTAAAGAACATTAGAATTAAGATCATAGCTAGCACCTGTGGCTCATGCCTGTAACCCTAGCTACTTAGGAGGCTGAGATCTGAGGATTACAGTTCAAAGCCACCCCAGCAGGAAAGTCCGTGAGACTCTTATCTCCAATAAGCCACTAGAAAACCAGAAGTGGTGCTGTGGCTCAAGAGGTAGAGTGATTGCCTTTAGCTTGAAGAGGTGAGGGACAGCACCCAAGCCCAGATTTCAAGCTCCACGACAGACCCCCAAAATAAAAACAAGAATTAAGATCATAATACCCTTCCAAATGATTGCGTTAGCCAGTTATGAAGGAGGCTATCTGTCTCTGACTTTTTAGTTGATGGTCCCATCTAGGGTTCTAGGTTCAGAAAACATGGTACAACATTGACGTTCCCCACCCCAAAAAAATCAGGGTATATAGCCCCACCAAATTTTCTGCCAGATTGTATTAAGAAACATATACTGCTTCCCGTGCCATCTTGCTAGAGGGTCATAATTGTTCTACAGTTCCATTTACTATAAAAGTGACAAAACCTCTCTTGGATATAATAGACTTAGCTCACATTAATATTAATAGTGGCATCAAAATAGTCGTGGCTCATATCCAGCTGCTATTTGATTCCTAGGCTTGGAGACAGCTTTGCTTTTTAAAATGCCAGGGTGAAGGAAATAGCCAAAATTGAACCAAAGGACAGCCTCTGCTCCATTTGACAGAAGAGCTTCACGCATTTAACTCCTCTACAATATTACCAAACATGAGCTCTAGCAATAGTGAGAGCAGATGCATTCCCATCTCCTCAAAAGACGGGATTTCACTGTATCCAAATGTCTTTCTTAGAAATTCTTGATTCTCTTCACTGCCTAGGGAGGCATGAGATGAAGTTACATTTATGGGAAACTTACTTAACCAACCTAGTTGTCTTTAATTCATCTGAGTGCTTAATCATAGGAAATAGTAATGACAGCATGTTATTGAACTTGTTCCTCCACGTTATCTTGTCTTGGAAGAGGGCTATCATGCATGCCAAGCCAGCAGGATCCATTATTCATCTCAAAAGGAAGGGGAAAATCTGAGGTCTTGGTCTACCTGCCACACATGCATAATAACTGCCAACAGAATATTTTATCCATTCAATCAAGCAGGCATTTGTTTTGCCATACCCAGTTTTTGGTTGTTTCTTTTTGGTCGGACATGGGGCTTGAACTCTGGGCCTGGGCGCTGTCCCTGTGCTCTTCTGCTCAAGGCAAGCACTCTACTGCTTGAGCCACAGCACCACTTCTGGTTTTCTAGTGGTATATTGGAGATAAGAGTCTCATGGAGATTCCTGCCCAGGCTTTGAACCATGATCCTTAGATCTCAGCCTCCTGAGTAGCTACGATTACAGGTGTGAGCCAACAGCCATACACAGTTTTAACAGCCATGGCTGGTCATAAATCTTTTACCCTTATTATAGTTACCTCATAATAATTGCCTTAAGGCCTAGGAGGGAAGGAGGAATAATTGCCTTAAGGCCTAGGGCTGGAAGGAGGAAGACATCAGAAGGCTCCGTATAGTGGGCTCCATTAATTATAAATAGATTTTCCAAACTGGTAAGAATACCTAGTCTGGAACAGCTAAACAGAAGGATCCCTAAAAGGATCCTTACAATTACCATAGGGTTAAACTGATTATTCCATCATTGATGGTCATAGGAGAAAGTCCTTATATGCCTGATTTTATTCCCCAAGAATCTGTGTTTACTCCTGGTATAGTAAGATCACTGATTGTTGTTAGTTAAGTAGTTCACATAACTCTAACCCTAGTGGGCTGGATACTCATCTTCTGGGATGTAAAACTCAGGATAGACACATATATTTTTATTCAGAGTTTACAATTTCTTTGATTACCCAACCAGCCCTAGAAATTTCTAAGTACATTCTCAGTTCTTGATAAGCACCCAGCTGAAATTTCTTCTATCTTCTCAGTGGGCAGTCAGCCATTTCCCTTGCTGATTAAATGCCCCAACTACCCTACTTCATCAACAAATTGTATCTCTGATTTTGAGACTCTCAATTCTTGCTGCTCATTGCCTCAAATTATTTGAACAGTCCAGACATGAAAAAAAATAGCAAGTAGAAGTTCTATTTGCAAACAGACAGATTACTAAAAACAGATTACTAAGAAATAAAATCGATGTGCAACTCAACATTAGCATGCTGAATTTAACATTTTAAATTTATTTATGCTATTCTAAAGGTGATATTCAGAGAGTACATTTCTTTTTAAAATATTTAATTGTAAAGATACTGCACAGAGTGATTTGCAATAACTAGTATATGTCTAAGATAATCTTACCAGACAATCAGAAAAGCTCAGAAGCTATGTACATATGACCATAAAAGATGTTAAGTGAAATGACTCCCAAGATTCATTGGGTCATAATAAGGTGCTAACTGTAAAGATACTTAACAAATCAAAGCTTACTTCTACAGAAGGGTGATCCATCAGCTGAAATCTAGCAGGCAAGCACCTAAAGGAGTTAGGTGCTACGTTTTTTTATTCCTAAGGCATGGGGTTCTGTCCCTTGCCTCTGCTCAGAGTGGTCCACAATTTGCAACAGGATGTGGCTTAATTAACAAAAACAGTTGTCATAATTAACAAGAACAGAGTGTACCTAAAATTTCATGAGCTTTAAACAGGATTTCTTAATGAAAGTTTAACAAGAATAGGAAGCAACCTAAATACAATTAACCAGGGTCAAACCACCTAGCCCAAATAGTAAGTTTTCAGAAACACACACACACACACACACACACACACACACACACACACACACACACACACACACACACACACACACACACACAATTTTTACAAGATTGACAAAAAGGAAGTGGCACACTTCAATAAAAATGAGGTTTTTCTCAGATTAATTTTAACATGGAATAAAACTGCTGAGTACAAAAGGACAGAACAATAGGGAAATATAGCAAAGATGTGCTAAAAATAATTAATACCATTTTCTTCCAAACGGGTTCCATCTGACAATGCCATGGTCATCCCAGCTGCATCTAGCTGATGTTTTCTATGCAATAGCCAGAAATAGATGCAGGCCCAGGAATTAGAGATGATAGTGTAGAAAACATTAAATAAGGGTGCTTTCAATTGCAGATCTAAGTGCAACCATGAACAATACATTTAGGGTTAAAATAAAACTACAATGTTACCAAAGATAATCATACAGTACTTTTTACACTAATAATTTTTTTCTTTTAATAAGGTTATTTTAAATTGTGAAAATAACATACAGAGGGGTTACAATTACATGAGCAAAGTAATGAGTACATTTCTTATCAAGCATTGTTGCCTCCTTCTTTGTTTCCCCTTACAATCCCTGCCCTCCCATCTTCCTCCTCTTCCTCCTGCCAAAGTTATAAAGTACATTTTTCAACATAACGTCTTGTACCTCTCATTGTTGCAATGGGTCCACCTGTATCCCTATTTAAACAATTTGTTTTTTCCCTTCCCCTCCACAAATTATACAAACATCATATACAGTGAAAACAGGGGCAATTATTATTATTATTATTATTATTATTATTATTATTATTATTATTATTATTATTATTATTATTATTATTATTATTTAATGGCTAGGACTCATCAAATTATTGACAGTGTGCCTTAGATCCTCTGAAAGATAACGTTACAGTAAAAAATGTATATCTCTCAATGCAGACAATCTCTATTTTAAACGTATTGGAGATCTGCAATTTGGGTTGTTTGGTCTTATTTTCTTTACATTAACAAGTGAATATACCAACATTTTTATGTATCAAGAAGTATGGTATACATTTTCTGTCAAAATTAACTAATGCGTTGGGAAATAAAGATTATTTCTTTTAAAAATTGAATTCACTGCCAGGTACCATTGGCTGACACCTGAAATCCTAGCTAGGATCCTCGGGAGGCTTTGATTTGAGGATCCAGGTTCAAAGCCAAATAAGCCAAAAACTCTGTGATTCTCTGATTAGCCAACAAAAAGTCATAAGCAGAGCTGTGGCTCAGTAGAAAGAGTTGAATGACCACGCCCAGACCTTAAGTTTAAGACCTGGTACCAACATGCACACAAAAAGTATTTCTTTCCTTTTTTTTTTTTGTTGGTGTGGAGCTTGAACCCTGGGCCTGAGCGCTGTCCCTCAGCTCTTCAGTACACAAAGTATTTCTTGCACTAATGTATTCCTAATACTTTAGAGGCTGTAACCTAATTGTAGATAAATAAATTTATAGTCTGATAAATACATGCTTGGCTATGTAGTAAAATACGTTTAGTTACTTAATTTGTTTGATAAATATTATATAAAATTTCAATTCATCCTCAAACTATATTTAAATATAACCATTTTCACTATGTTGCAAAACAAAATACTTAAGATAGATAATCAGATATTCAAGAATACTCCAGTTTCAAACCAGGTGATCAACTGAGAATTGAAACCTTTGATTTTATAATACCTATAAATATGTGAACAAAACAATGGAAAGTTAACAGATAAATATTCAAAACATGTATTTATATATGTGGTAATGTACAAAGAGGAGAAATCCTAAAGTAGAAGATGAGAAAGGTAAAATGTGTAAAAGACACTGGAAATCCTGAAATAAAATACAATAAAATGAATAAAGCTATTTATCAAAATGATAAAACAATATATCAAAAATGATAACTTTATTAAATACTGTATTGTGAAATAAGCAAGGTTACAAATCTTTGAATTAGGAAGGGCTGATAAATTGAACTGAAAGAAATCATAAAGCAAATTATAACAATCCTCACATATAACTTTCAATGTATACTCTGTTATATTTTCTTTCTTTCCTTTCTTTATTTGGGTACAAGGACTGGATTTTTATATGCTAGGCTTGTGCCTTACCACTTGATCTACTCTACTCCCAGTTGAATATAAACCAGTTTTCCTCTGGTTTATTGGTAGAAGAGTTTCACAGACGTTTCTGCCCAAGTTGGCTTAGAGCCACAATCCTCAGATCTCAGGCTCCTGAATTTCTAAGACTCAGGCATGAGCCACCAGTAATGGTTTATTTTATATTTTGAATAAACATAATACTAAAGAATTTTACTACATATGGTATTAAACTTCTTGGTGTAAAGGATACCCCAAACTGATTATTTTTAAATTTTTAGATTTTACGTATGCTTAGATATGTCAAATTCTTAGAGAGAGAAACTACATCAATGTTTAAAAAAACCGATAGTGAAGAAAATTTTCATAGAAAAGTTATTTTTGACCCATTGTAACAATGAGATGTACAAGACACTTGGGGGAGGGTAACGTGGGGAGGTGGAAAGGGAAGGTATGGTTGGGGACAAACAAAGGAGAGGGTAACAATGCTTGATAGGAAATGTACTCATTACCATACTCATGTAACTGTAACCCAACTGTACAGTATCTTTACAGTAAAAAAATAAAAAGAAAATTTCTTATTGAGTAAAAACATAGATCCAATGCTCTGTAGATATTTAACTTTGTTAGGAAAAATTTCAGGCCACCTTATCATTCTTAAATGCTCAAATTCAAAGGCAGGAGTGACACATAAAATGCTAGAGGCAAATTACAAATAGTCTTTTCTTTTTCATAAAGGGGTTATTTTTTTAATCCCTTAATTCTATAAATTATAGCATAAAAAGAGGAATAATATTGACTTCATAATCTAAAAAGGAATGCAAGTCAGAAACCAAAAACTCATAGCTATAATCCCAGCCACTCAGAATTTCTGAGATCTGGAGCATTAAACTTTGAATGTCTGGGCAGAAAGCGCCATGAAACTCCATCTCCACAATAACGAGCAAGAAGTTGAGATTGGGTGGTTGGTTTGAAAGGCTTAGTGCCAGTTGAATGAGCAAGCCTAGCAAGCTTGATTCCCTGAGTTAAAACCCTGGTACTGGTAAAAATAAATACTATACTAATCTAATAAACTGAAGATTAGGGCTGGAAAGGTAGCTCAGTGGTACCTCATGCCTTGCATGCATGAGGCCCTGTGTTCGATTCCTCAGCATCACATAAGCAGAAAAAGCCAGAAGTGGCTCTATGGCTCAAGTGGTATAGCACTAGCCTTGAGCTGAAGAGGTGAGGGACAGTGCTCAGGCACAGAGTTCAGGTCACATGACTGGCCAAAACAAACAAACAACAATAAACAAAAGCTGAGGATTAATGAGTATCAAGAACATTACAAGAAAAGTTAGTAATTATATATAAGAAAAAAGAAAAATGCATATAAATGTATCAATAATGTGGAATAGAGTGATGATTTTATTAAACCCTAATAATATATGTGTGAAAATCCATATCAGATTGTTTATTCTATGTTTTTAAAATTCAAGTAGGATGGAAGAACCATTGCCAATAATTTGCAAGTGGATCCTTAAATACTATCCAAGTATTTTGAATGTTTGGGTAACCAGATGAATGAGACATAGAGACATTTTCCCTGAAAATAACAGATATTCTGGTTATCCAGTCATGTATCATCTCAAGTTCTTATAAACAGTCAAAGCTGAAAATCTATTTCTCTCTTGTGAGAACCATATTCTTCTTTCCTCTGTCTTGCTTTCAACTGAAGTCTCTGAAATTCTTTTGAAAAATTGGTTTGTCAGGATTTCACTTCAGTTCTGTGAGGTGCTGCTATAAATGGACAGGCAATTTGCTCAGGGAAACAGCAGATTCTGTGTCAGGGTTTGCCACAGGACTGGCTAATTGAAAAAACCTTAAGTGATTCAACACAGAAGTTTCTGACACAGGTTGTATTCAGAAAAATAAACAATATCCTCTAATGTAGTGCTCATTTTTTTTGTGTTCTGGCCAGATACACCATACCTTCCTCACATTTTGCACGCTTGTTTTAGATGAATTTCCTTAGAGACGGTCCAAGTGTCATGATTTTTACATGGAAAATGTACAGAACTGAACTGTGTCCTGCTTATTATCCCAGAGATGGAGGATTGGACAGAGAAAAGAGTGGAATTGTAAGCCATTGTAATGGATACCTCACATGCTCTATATCTGGTATGGCTTTCCAATGTTCTATTCCCCTGGGGAAATACTTACAGGACTTCATTTGCAATAGGGATTAGTCTTCTGGATGTCGGTCGCTTTTAGTAAAGCAGCCTTAGTTGAAGGCAATGAATTGATAGGGTCTCAGCTAAGAAACTATGCAGCTCTCTCCATTGCTGAAGAAGTGAACATCCCAATACATGAACTTCAGGACACAACTGTAACTTGGGGATCTATTTGCTTCCTCTGGGAAGTTGCAAAAGCATCTTCTCCAGGATTCTGGTCAGTATCCTTCTAGGAATTAAACGTACAAAGCAAAAGATAATTAAGATAACTATAAGAAGACTGACCCTGGGTACAACTGACATCGTTTTTTACCCTACTATAGCATTTCTGCTGGGTTAGATTAGTTCTCTGCTAGGATATTCCAGAACCTTATTCCAAGCAGTCTGAAGACTCTGGTCACTGTGCCTGTCTTTTTCGTCACAGACAATTGCACATTTACCATGAAAATGAGACCAAAAATTCCAAAAGATATCTGGATGCCAATGTTTCCACTGGAAATTTGACTATCATAAGAGTTACCCTTGTAACTGGAAAAACATTTCAGAGTGTGTCTGTGAGTATATTTTGATAGTAGTTTGAGTAAAAGCTCAATTTTTTAATAAGTTGCAGATTCCAAAATAACAGAAATACAGAGAAGAGACAAATTTGCTCCTATTTCTGACATTGGAACATCTAACTTAACATCTAACTTCTCCTTCAATTGACTATCAGACCTTTAGGGTCTCAGGTCATTGTATTCTAGAACAAACCATTGTGTCCACCAATTCCTACCTCCAGTTTTATTATGTGGCCATCATTATTGGACAAATAGTGATAATATCCACTTCCATGGGTGTTAAACCTTAAAGTATCTAGGTCTTTAGCTGTGTGACAACCTTTTTAAAAAATGAGACTTCTTAGAGTTTGTAATCGAGTGAACCAATTATAAATAAAACTCTCTCATATCTATCTATCTATCTATCTATCTATCTATCTATCTATCTATCTATCTATCTATCTATCAATCTATCTGTCTGTCTAATTGTCTATCTACCATTTAAGAAATGTAGCATATATTAATCAATCTAGGATTTATCTTTTTATCTATAATCTATTTAATATCAGTGTATTTATCAATCATCTGTCTAGCAGCTATGTAACTGTCATCTATATATCTAGTATCATATTTATGTAATTATATTCACCATCATCATCTTTTTGTTGTCTAATCTTATTCTGTTTCTTGAAAGAACCATCACTAATGCCATAGTGAAATTTTTCCTTGATAGAAGTAGCCAAAAGACAAGTGAAAAATCTACTTTAGCATCCTCTGTGCTTAGTAGAAGCATTCCTGATGTGATAATGAAATTCGTGAGTCTGCAGAGTTCAAAGTTATCTTGATACATCCCATTGTGTGTGTGTGTGTGTGTATGTGTGTGTGTGTGTGTGTGTGTGTTTGTGAATTATTTGCTTCCATTAGGAAGAATAACACCACTCCTTTTGTAAGGAAATGGAAAGACTTGGAAAATATCATATTAAGTGAAGTAAGCCAGACCCAAAGAATCATAGGTCCCATGATTTCCTTTATTTGCAATAATTAGTATATGTCTAGGATAATCTTAGCAGAGGAGCAGAATAGGTCAATAGCTATGTACATATGACCATATGACACTAGGCAAAATGAACTCCAAGACACAGAAACAAGAGCTTTTTGTTGTTGTTGTTTCTAAGGTACTACATAATTTCTTGCTTCTTTGGTGTGTTCTTCCCCCTATGGTATATCCCCTGTTGTCACTGTATTTGATTTTGGTACCCTGGTATTTTATATATGTTTATCTGAATTAGAGAAGGGAAGGGAAACAACAGAATTGTGAGTCAAAGGACAGTGTGGGGGGGGAACCAATGCAATAGCGATTTTCACAAGACAATATGTTGAAAATGATCTATACAACTTGAGGAGGCTTTGGGGGAGGGAAATTAGAAGAAAAATAAGGTAGCAGGTAACAAGTTCAACCGGAAATATACTTATTACATTACTTTGGTAACTAGAACCCTTCTGTACATTACCTTGACAATAAACATATCATTTTCTCATTTATGAAGACAGTATTTTAGATGGTAATAAATGTGTTTTGACCAGTAGGTCTCAGATGATATGCCACTGTATCTCATTTCTGCTATGAAATAGGTGGCTTATTATTTTTATTCTAAGACATGTGGTCTGGGAGATAATGAATGTGGGGATGCTATCTCAATGCAGCCTACTTTCTACACACATTTGGATATTGAGGAGGTTTCCAAGAAAAAAAATACTAAACTCTGTCTCATATTTAATCAAAATAAGTTGTCTTGAGGGGAAAAAAGCATTCAATGTAATCTGATTAAAATCAGATCACCAGTGGATCATTCTAGATAAGTTGAATCTGGGGCAAAAGAGTACAAAGCAAAAGAGTACAAATGTTACAAGCAAATATGTAATCCTGACTGCTCAGGAGACTGAGAACTGAGGATTTTAGTTCAAAGCCAGGACAAGAAGTTAATTGTGGAGAAACTCTTATCTCCAATCAACCAGCAAAAACCAGATGTGGAAATGTTTCCAAGTAGTAGAGAGTGAGCCTAAAGCAAAAAAGACAAGGAGAGCTCCAGGCTTTGAGTTAAATTTCCAATGAATAAATTCATAAAATAAACAGTGAATATTACCAGAAAATTTTCTCAAAATTTTCAAAGTTAAGATGTTCAATGGACCTTGAAGTTTAATTTTCTTTGTTTGGCAAATGGCTGCCTTCATTTTGTCCACTCACCTGGGTGCTCTCCTGCGTACACATACCTGATGTTTTCCTCTATCTCCAATTTCCTCCTCTGATTAAAAAAAAAAAAACAACAGTCAGAACAATGAGTGTGGTAGTAACACCAGTACTGTGAAAATACTGTCTAGAGGATTGCTGGTTCAAAGACAGCATGGATACATTGATAATCTATCTCAAGCCCAAAAAAAAACCCCTAAAAATAATAACATCAAAATCCCACTAAATTTTCCAAATGGTTATCATTTAGCTCATTTTTTAACTCAATCACCAATTGACCATCTCCATTTCTATGTGTGATCACATTTTACATTTTAAGAGACGAAGTCTTAACAAAATTTCTATCTGCTCTTCCAGACATTGAGTCTTCTGGGTAGGAGAGAGAAGGGAAGAAAGGAAGGTAGGAAAAGGAGCTGAAGATTAGTTCTCTATCTTCAGGAATATGAGTGAATCTGAGCAAATGTATTTTTAAGTCAAGGACATAAAAAGGAGATTAATAGATAATTACTTCCCTCTGTGGTTGATGGCTTATCCTGCCCAAGTGGCCAGTAGTAAATGGATTCACTTGAGAATTTTCACTGTTACAGCTTTTCCCTTCCAGGTCAAAGAACAATTCTAGTATTCTCATCATTGTTAATTATTCCCATTCTTGCTATACAGTTGACATTTGGATGAAGTGAGCAATCAGTTGTCTCATAATTGAGCTAAGCATCCCTTAGTTATCAGACCACCTGCCTTTCAGAGGACTTGGAATTACTTTAAGCTCATGGTTAGCAATGTCATGATGCTAATATCATGCCATTGGATCATCATACAATACTGGCTATACATCAACAATGAGAAAGGTTGCAGTTATTCAGAAGTAATGTTGGGGTGAAGGCATCTTGATATCTGAAGGAAAGGCCTTAGGTCCCTGGTGAGGAACATTAGGCAGTATACATGGTGTTTAATTGTTCTAAATCTGTAAACCTGGGAAGGAGTTGTATATCAGTGTGACTATCTAGAGACTCTCCCTGATCCATTTTTGACCTTTTTGATTGATCATTTTACAGGGTATTATTGCTGGAGTGGTCGTTGGGATATGTTATGAATAACCATCTTCATAAAGCAAGCATTCCTTGCTCCCACATTTGATTTTATTTTTTATTGTAATGATTATGTTCTCCTTGATTCTGATAGTGAAGTATTACCAGCAGGATTCTATCAGTGGAATCATATGATCATTTTATGATATCAGGAAACAATTCCATAGTGTCACATTCACCATCAATTTATGACTCTTAGATGATAGATAGAGAATTTCTCAAGGATTGCAAATAAGGGAAATCATGGGACCTGGATCAAACAGAAAAGGTCAGATAAGATGATGTTAAGTGAAATGAACCTCAAGATAGGGACACAAGTGTTTTTTTTTCTTCTTTGCTATTGTTTCTAACGTATTTGTAACGTACCATGTGATTTTTTTGTTGCTTTTTATGTCCCTCCCCCACAGTATACCCCTGTTTTCACTGTATTTGATGTTGGTATAATTTGGAGAGGGGAAGGGTAAAAACAAATTGTTTAAATAGGGATACAGATTAACCATAGCAACAATGAGATGTACAAGACACTATGTCAAAAAACAAACTTTACAATTTAGGCGTGCGGGGGCGGGGGGAGGGGGTAGCTGTGGAGGTGGGAGGGAAGGAATGGTAGGGGGAAACCAAAGGAGGAGGCAACAATGCTGGATAAGAAATGTACTCATTACCTTACTATGTAACTGTAACCCCTCTGTACAGTATTTTCACAATAACAAACTTAATTTTTAAAAAACAGAATTTCTCAGGGATGCTAATGTCCTTTGTATTAATGCCCTCCTTACTGCTGTTTTGCAGTAGATATGTCTACATCCCTAACACAGAATATATAAATTATTAGTGGGTTTTCTGGTCCTATTTAGTATAGCTATCTAGCATGCTAACATCTTTAAGATATGTATATGGCTTTTAAGAAACCAGCATGGAAATAATAGCATTTCTATTTCAGTTAACATTATCAGTCATATTCCCCTAGCTTCCAAGAGCCAAGTATGCATTGTGACAGCACCATCCCGTTATCACCAAGTTGTTAATCTCATACCATGGAAGAATGCTTAGATTGATAAACTCTCTCACTTTCTCTGCTACCCCATCAATATGTTCAGAATCATTGATCCTGTGGATTGGCTAGGGTGTGAAGTTTATTTAAACAGTTGTCTTGCTAACTTAGTTGATGCTTCTTTGCTTGGTTATGATACACCTTTTACTCTATTTATTGGCCTTGTGTGGGTGGATCTTGAAATTGTTATATTCAGCATTTAAGACAGAGACTTTTCATCATCTGCAACCAGGGGACTATCCTAGCCTCAAATAATGAAACAGTTCTGCAAGCCTGAGCAGCCAATCGGAGTGGTGTTTTGAAAAGGTTGTCTCTCCCCAACAAAGATGTTGACTCCATTGCTCCAGAGGGTCCCCATTGTCTTTCATTGTCAAATAGATCCCTAGACTTTTCATCTCATGTTTTCAGGTGATGAGAAGAAAATCTGCTTTAAAAATATCTTACTCTACACGTGCACTTGAATATTCTCCATTGTGCCATAAAGCAAGTCTTCATAAATAAGTTATATAAACTAAAATCATATTGATTATAATGTCGGACCATGCTTTAGTAAAACTAGAAGTCACCAAGGGAAGGTAAACTGGAAAATTCAAAAACATATATAAACAACTGAGTCCTGAACAGATAACCAGGAAAGGAATTTAAAAGATAATCAGAGTATATTTTGAGAGAAAGGAAACAGAAACTACTATATACTAAAATTCTTGAGGTACACAAAAATGATTTTGCAATGACAAATGCTCATATTAAAACAGAAGAATAGGAAGTGGCACTGTGGCTCAAGTGATAGAGCGCTCGCATTGAGGTGAAGAGCACAAGGACAGTGCCCAATCCCAGACTTCAAGCCCCATGACAGACAATAAAATAAAATAAAATAAAATAATAAAACAGAAGTGTAGTCTCAATAAACATGTAACACTGAATATTAAGGCTGTAGAAAAAATAGAGAAAAATGGTAGCAAATAGAAAAAATAAAAAAGATTAGATTTGAAATAAATAAGAAAAGGAAAACAACAGAAAGAAAATCTACAAAACAATGGGATTTATGAGGGTAAGATAAAGAGAGTAAATCTAATATATACAGAAATAAATGCAACTGATGCCACTAGAAGAAAAAAAATCTTAAGAAGCTAATGACGACAATTATAGTCACCATAACCTAGAAGAAATTGACAAATTGCAAGATGAACACAATCTGGTGAGTGAAAATTGGAGAAGAATACTGAATAAATAGAATCAAAAGATTGATCTTGTAACTAAAACGAGTCATAGTCTATTCTGGCTATGTCATTATTTACATACCAAAAGGAAATTATGAGAATGAGAAAAAAACTGAGGAGCTTACTAACTATAGACACAGAAATAAAATGAATTTACTACACTTCTGAACAACACGAAAAGCCAAAGTTCAAGATCCAAATGATTCATTGTCTGGTGGGGACAAATATTTTTCATCTCTTGAAGAAGAAAACCAAAATAGCTCTACTGAATAAATTCTAATGAAAATATAAGCTGCATTCATATTATATATGTTTATAATACACTTCTTACAAATACAATTATGTATGAGTATGTGTAGAGTGAATACGTATAATTATGTATAACATATACACAATTTTAACGTATATATACATACACATATATACACCAATGCCAAGCCTTATTCAACCCATAAAATTGCTATTAAAGTAGTATTAAAAATCTCAAGTGTTTCCTGTCTTTTTTCTATAGAAAATGAGTGTCATAGGAGTAACTTTGACTTTCTTATTTTCTTTCAAATGTTATTTTCTTTCTCAAAGTTTTATAATTTTAATTATAGAGGTCATTCACCTCCTTAGTTAGGTATATTTATAGATATTTTAATGTTGAGAGTGGCTACGTTAAATGAAACTCTTCTCCAAATTTTTCTTATATCTGCTCATTGTTGACATTCATAAAGGGTAGTAACTTGTATGAGTTGAGTGTATATGCTACAACATTACAGAAGTTATTTATCATTTCTCCTATGGTGAAGGTCGAGACGTTGATTACTTTATATATAGGAACAGATCATCTGTAAGTAAGAATAGTATGATTTCATGCATTTCTATTTGCATCCCTTTTATACTTTTGTCCTGTCTTATTGTTCTAGCTAGAGATTCCAGGGCTATATTGAAAAGGAGTGGAGAGAGTGGACATTCTGTGACTTATTCCTGATTATAGAGAAAGTGATTTTGGCTATTCAAAATTTAGTATGAGGCTTGCTCTAGTTTTGTTATAGTCATTATTATATTAAGGTTTGACCCTTCTATTTCTAGCATCTCCAGAGTTTTAATCATAAAGGTACATTGGCGTTTGTCAAAGGCTTTTTCTGCATCTACTGATGTGATTCTTGTTATGGATTCTGTTTATGAGCTTCATTACATTTTTTCATTTATGTATATTGAGCTATGTATCATTTTTGATGATCCAAAATTCCTACATTACATATATAACACATTGAACTGGTGTTGATTAATGGTATTTCCTGTGATATTTCTGACATGATAATATCCTTGAAAAAGTTTTTTTCGGAAACCTGAGCATGATTTTCTTACATGTGAAGTAATAAATCCTGGTTTGTGGCTTAGTGATATATGATTCTTCAGACCTGTGATATTTATTACTTTTCAAATTTGTATCTGATTATTGTGGTCTGAAATTGGTTTACAAGATATATATGAATTTTTGGATTGCCTCATCTATTTCCTTGAAGAATGAGGTTGGAATTTTGATAGGTATCGCATTGAATTTGTAGATAGCCTTGGGAAGTACTGCCATTTTCACGATGTTAATCTTTCCAATCCAGGAGCATGGGAGTTTTTCCCATTTTTCTAAGTTCTGTTTTGATTTCCTTTTTCAAGTTTTTAAAGTTTTCATCATAGAGGTCCTGCAGTTCCTTGGTTAAGTTAATTCCTAGGTATTTTACTTTTTGTGGGGCTATTACAAATGGAGTTGCTTTCTTAATTTCAGCCCCACTTTTCTCATTGTTGGAATACAGAAAAGCCATTGATTTTGGGGGGTTAATGTTATACCCTGCTACTTTGCCAAAGTTTTGAATCAGCTTGAGTAATTTGGGAGTGGAGTCTATGGGATTCTTTAAATACAAGATCATGTCATCTGCAAAGAGGGAGAGTTTTATTTATTCTTCCCCTATTTGGATCCCCTTTACGTCTGCATCTTGTCTTATTGCTGTAGCTAGGCATTCTAATACTAGGTTGAAGAGAAGTGGAGAGAGTGTACATCCTTGTCTTATTCCTGAGTTAAGAGGAAATGGCTTTAGTTTTTCCCCATTAAGTATAATGCTGGCTGTAGGTTTGTCATATACAGCCTTTATTGTATTGAGGAATGTTCCATGGATTCCTAATTTTTCCATAACGTTCATCAAAAAGGCGTGTTGGATCCTGTTGAATGCTTTTTCTTCATCTATTGAGATAACCATATGTTTCTTATCCTTGCTCCTGTTGATGTGATGAATAATATTAATTGATTTTTGTATATTGAACCAGCTTTGCATCCCTGAAATTAATCCTGTTTGATCGTGGTGTATGATTTTTTTGGATGAATTGTTGAAGTCGATTGGCCAAAATTTTGTTGAGAAGTTTTGCATCAATGTTCATCAAAGAAATGGGTCTATAGTTCTCTTTCTTTGATGAGACCCTGCCCGGATTTGGGATCAAGGTTATGATGGCTTCATAGCATGTGTTCAGTAGTGAACTTTCTCTTACAATTTTATTGAAGAGTTGGAGGAGTATTGGTGTGAGCTCAGTTTGCAGGCCTTGTAGAGTTCTGCTGTAAAACCATCTGGTCCTGGACTTTTCTTATCTGGGATTTCTCTGATTGCTGTTTCTATTTCAATGCTTGACATGGGCCTGTTAAGGTGGTTTACCTCATCTTGGTTTAGTTTTGGCATGTCAATATTTGCTAAAAAAAAAAAAGATACATAGTTGAAGTTAGGTGATAGTGGCTCACACATATAATGTAGTTACTCAGAAGACTGAAATATGAGATTTAAGGTTCGAACCCAGATTAAGCAGGAAAGTCTGTGAGACTGTAAACTTGAGTTAACCACAAAAATACTGATAGTGGAGCTATGGCTCAAGGGGTAGAATACTAGCCATGAGTATAAAAGCTTAGGGACTGCACTCAGGTCCTGAGTTAAAGCTCTGGGACCAACGTGCACGCACGCACACACACACACACACACACACACACACACACACACACATACACATATATATAACCACACACACATATATGGAAAAAAAGAAAATAAAAAATGTATGTAGTTGATATATTGTTTTCCAGATGTGTTTGCCATTTGTTTTGCTTTTGAACTCATGTAATAGTATTCTACTTTTTTACATTTTCATGAGTAACAGGCAGGTAATTTCTACTGATATTATTTATTATTGCACCTTTTCTCTCTTGCTCTATATATTGTCTTTTTCTTTTGTGGACAATGGAGTAAATTATGAAATAGATGTATTTAAAATTTAAAAGAATTACTTTAACAGAACTATATTTTGAAAAGGAGTGAATTCTTTATTTTCAAGAATTAACTTCTTACTCAAATCACCTGCTCTTAATGATGGGAATCAATTTTAGGTCTTATAAATACTGTATATATTTAAAATGGACATAGTGTAGTATCCCAAATTGTGTAATATTAGTTTTAAAAGGGTTTTCAAAGTATAAGCAATATTTTTCACAGACTTTCTATATTCTGAAACATTAAGTATAAGATAATAGATTCCTCATATGAATGGCCCATGAAAGACGAATTATCTCTGTGTTGTGCTCCAGTGGTATATGCAAAATATTCTCCACACTGGGAAGCACACAGATTAATGTGTTGCCTTGTATAGTATATTGATACTGCAAGTACCTTAAATTTTGCTCTCAGCACAAGCGTGGAAAAGAACCAGAAATTTTATTAACTTCAAACTTCTGTATATGTTCATAGGTTTAATTTTTGACCCCTAAACTCTTGTTTTACACAACATAGAAATATTGCTGTTTACTTATGGCTTTGTTAAGATTTAAATAAGTGAACCTAATAATAAAAAGAATAAGATCCTGCAGACATAGATTCATCACTAGTATTATTGTAGGAATTGTCTTAAATAAGCAAAGATTATTTAGCAGAGTTTATGAGCACAACACCACAAATGCCTATAATCTTTTGCACATATTATTAGTACCAATCAGTTGTACAAAGGGTGTTTAGTTTGACAAGTCCATGTTTGGTTACAATGTATATTGATCCAACTTCTCATCTACCACTCTCCTCCGTTTTTCCTTACTACTTCTCAAATCAATGCCAACAAGCATTTTTCTTTAATTTGTGGAAAATGTATGGTGTTTATAGTCACCATCCTTCATGTTTTCTATTCATCTTCCCCCTTCCCATTATCATCCACACCCCAGAGATTACCTGATTTACATTTTTGTCACCACGTATTTGTATATATCCTAAATTTATATGAGTGTTACTGTGCTTCATATAGACAGCATTTTCTTATAGACGTGTGTATAATATGACTATGTGTATTTTCAGATTGACCCATTACTTTCAAACTATCTTCTCATTCAACAATTTCAGTGACTTTTATTTTTCTATTTTCACTCATAGATGCAAAGGATTTGGGTATTGGTTATTGTCAATATTCTCCCTGAATTTTTAATTTCCTCTATCAGATGCATCATTATAACCATCATTTATGTGAGAGATGTGTATATATATTATACATATGATATTTTATATCATGTGTATAAAATGGATCATATTTAATGGAGCATATCCTCTATATCTATGTATCTTTGTATATATATTTAATGTATATTATTATATACATATAAAATATATAATATATAAATGCATTATATTATAAATAATGTATATAATATATATTATGTTTACAAATATCTGTTTGTCTTTTGAGTTGAGCAACCAACTCAGAAAAAATGTGACCTTGGTCCTTCTGAACCTGGATTATCTCATGTTTCATGAGAAATTGGATTATCTCATTTACTTCCCTGTCACCTCTGCATTTTAAAATTATGTATTTGATTGATAGAGAAGAAGAAGGCATTTTGTTGTTGTCTGTTTTTAACAAAAGACATGTGGATACAATCTTTATCCTAATCAGTGAATTTGTCAGCAACAACAATCTGTATACAAGTGTGACTAGCCATTTTTTTCTGAATTGTCAATTTTCTTTTCAATATTGACTTATAGGAGGACTTCATGACTATCTCTCTCTCTCTTTCTCTGAATTAACTACTCAGAAAATAACACTATTTTGACATGTAAAAGAAACAATTTTATATTCAGAAGAAACGAGTAGAGAAAAAGAGCTAGAGGGAGAGCCAAAGGAACTAAAAGAATTAGCTTTTATGCCAATGGACCCTCTTTTGATAAAGACCTTCATCCACTTGTGAATACCTAGTCCTTAAGACCTCGTTACCGCTCTTACAGGTCCCATCTGTGAACACTGCCACAAATGAAGTGTAAGTTTCCCCGCACACGACCTTGGGGGCATACGTGTCTTTCATTGTCCTTGAAAAATTCCTCCTTTTACTCACTTTATTGCACTTTACAAGTTCCGGACTGATTTCTAGCCTCATAAAATGATGATTTACTGAGCAATTGAGTAATTACAACTTATTGAAAACATCTCATTTTTAATGGCAGTTAGAAAACCGTAGATTGCTTTTTCACTGGGCAGAAGAAAATCTGGAAAAAAAATTGAATCTACAAACTAGACTCATGAATATGGTCCTAAAACATTACTTGTATAATGTTTGTGTTACTTTATCTTGCTACATTTTTTTAAAATAACAAATATTCAATGATACAAAAAAGAAGCCTTTGTGAAATACAGTTCAAACAGTGAAATTCAAATAACAATTGAAGTTTGTTTACTATTCTATGATACTAGTAGCAAAATAGTTTCATATGAACAATTGTCCAATAACGTTATAAGCTTGTTGTAATTAATTTTTATTTTGAATTTTATTTTTCATCTGTCATAATATAGTTTAATTCATCCAAACATTAATTTAATTATAAAATTACACATTATCAAGTTATGAAAAGTATTTTAGCAGGAATCATTTCACACTAAAAGTTCTAGAAATAAAATAATCATTTCAAGTTAAAATTATATTCTAAAGTACAAATGGCTTAATGGATCAACAATTAATTTATATCCTATTTCTCCTTAATTTCTACGTCATTTATAAGAATTGGTACTCTTTCTTTCTAATATATGTTTCTTTGAGCTGATTGTGTTTTTATTTGAGAGCTAAAAAGGTCAATTATCTTACTTATCAAGATTTTGTTCTTAGTGGTATGAAACTAAGACATATGTTTGGCAATCACCTTTCCTATTGAGCACATTACAAGTCAAGACGTTTTTTTCTGCTAATTTCAGGAGTTAAAATAGTGAGTTCCTGCAGAAAGCAATGGGCTACTCCAGCATATTTTCAGGAGATGAAAGAGGAATGTTATACACCCAAGCAATCAGCTTAATTTGTAAACCACCAGAGTATTTGGGTTTCTTAAGATTAGTTTTCTTAGGAATATTGCTTTCCATAAATTGGGCGTGAAGGACATCTGCATGAAATTGATACAAAGGAACTGGCGATATTTTTTATCTATGATATTGTAGATCTGAATATTTTTCCCAATATATGAGAAAATAAATGACCAGAACACTGCTGTCACTGGTAGATTATGTATATTTTCTTTCTGTATGTATGGATACCTGTTCATCCATTCTTTTATGAAATACTTAAAAGTCCTTGATGTGGCAGGAAATCGAAGTTGTCTAGCTCATAAAATTTCATCTGAAAAAATATATAATAATCTCCTGCAACTTTTCATTTTTGAAAATTACAGTAAACTACCTAGAAGGCATCCTGGTGATGTTAGTATTGAAAGGTATTGTCCACACTTTGGGATAATCTGATTTCCTATACATATTAAAGTTAATATTAGTGAATTAAAAATTGTAAATTCCAATGTTTCTGAAATTAAACTAGGGGCATAGGTATTTATTTTGTTTACCAAGAAATAGTTTCTCTGAGACCAGATAAGCAAAGATATCATTAAAGGTAATTGTGAGATTGTATGAGAGGATTATAGGGAGTAGGGACAAATAGAAAATATTAGATTGTTTGTTTGTTTAAGGATTCAGGTGGACCTGTTGCAACAATGAGAAGTACAAAATGTCATGTCAAAACCAGCTTTACAATGTCGGTGTGGGGGGGGAGGGGGGTATAATTGGGTGGGGGGAAGGGGGAGGCTGGGAAGGGAGGTGAAGGGTAAACAAAGGAGGAGGCTGCAATGCTTGGTAAGAAATGTATGCATTATCCTGCCCATGTAATTGTAGCCCCTCTGTACAGTATGTTCTCAAATAAAATAAAATTAAATTTAAAAAATTGTAATAAAAAAAAGAAAATGTTAGATTGTGAAAAATACCAAAATGCATTGCATCTGTTAATGAAGACAGAAAAACAAAACTCACGAAGCTGTTGAATAATAGTTGTGTGAAATACTATGATGTAATCCCTTTGAACAACTAACATATATTTTAAAAAAGCATATATTTTAAATAAGATGTAACCTCATCCTGCTTTTGTGTAGTAGTGGTAGTGGGGAAGGTGATTGTGTAGGAGAATGGCAGTGGTTGTGTTGTGGTCAGAATACATTGTGTCCATGTGTGGAAATGGAGCAACACAGCTATTTTTTACTTTTTTTATTTTCTTATTGTGAAAATACTGTACAGAAAGGTTACAATTACATGGGCAAGAAAATGAGTACATTCCTTATCAAGCATTGTAGCCTCCTCCTTTGTCTCCCCTTCCCATCCCTTCCCATAGCAAGGAAGCTTTTTGAGATTGGTTTGGGAAGAGAGGAAGAGATTGATGAGCATGATGTGGGGAGGTGTGGCTGATCCAGGTAATAAAAAATGTGAAAAAACAATTTTACGGAGGAAAAAGTATTTTCAAGATGTATTGTAATAGAATTATTTAGATTCAATCTTTTTTTTTTTTCCCTGACGATCGTGGGGCTTGAACTCTGGGCCTGGGCACTGTCCCTGTGCTCTTCAGCTCAAGGTGAGTGCTCTACTACTTGAGCCACAGCACCACTTCCGGTTTTCTAGTGGTTTATTGGAGATAAGATTCTCACGGACGTTCCTGCCTGGGTTGGCTTTGAACCGACATCCTCATATATCTGCCTCCAGAGTAGCTAGAATTACAGGCGTGAACCCCCGGCACCCGGCTTAGATTCAATTTATTAACTCCTGTTTTAACTTTTCTCATTTTTTTCTTACACATTTAGATGTGTTTCTAATGAATTTGTTTAAAAATTCTTTGAAAAAATGTCATACAAGAATCAAACACAGTGATTATTTGGGAAAAATCAATGGAAAAGGAAAAATGAAATGAAATAAAAAGAAAGAATTTGATACAGGGCATTGATGACCACAAGGTCAACAACCAAAAACAGATCTGTTGTTTCCATGTCTTGGTGTGCATTTCAATTAGCAACTTTTATATGGTCATATGTACATAGTTAGGACAAGAGTGGCACCAGGTTGCACCAAATTTCTTTCTTCATATTTAGGGAAGTATAATGGAATAGATATTTTCTTTAATATATTAGATGCAGGTGAAAAAATTTGTTTTTCAAAATTGATTCTTAAAATAGTGAAAAAAGAATCCAAACACCAGTGGCTCATAACCCTAACTACTTATTAGTAAGCTGAGATCAAAGGCAGCCCAGGCCAAAACATCTTTCAGACACTTGTCTCCCATTAATTAGCAAAAATTCAGAACTGGAAATATGACTCAAGTGCAAAGTTTAGTTTTGCAGGAGAAAGCCAAGCAAGAGTCAGAGACCCAGTTAAGCCATGATATTTTAGTGCCTTGCGTCTTGTATATACATTTTTCTAATTTGGGGAGGGAAAGGGAAATAACAAAATGCTGAAACAAGGATACAGGTTGACCCATTGTAACAATGAGATGTACAAGACACTATGATGAAAAAGAACTTTACAACTTTGGCCAGGCAGGGACGGGGTGGGGGAGGGGAGGGGGAGATGGGAGGGGATGGGAAGGGGTAACAAACGAGAGGAAACAATGTTTGATAAGAAATGTACTCATTACCTTGCTCATGTAATTTGTAACCCCTCTGTACAGTAATTTCACAATAAAAATTAAAAAATAAATAAATACTTTATGTAAAAAAACACAGGAGGATGTAACAAATCACGTTAGGAAACTTATTCATGTAACTGTAAATGCTCTGTACAGTATTTTTATAATAAAAAATTAAAAAAACTCAACAAAACAAATAGAAAGTGGAAGTTAAGGTTGGTACCAGGTAGTTAAATCAAAATGAGGAAGAGACTTGACAAATACTAGGCAGAGTAATATCAGTGAAAATATATTTGTACTGTATCAAGACATTAGCATAAATCTGGAATCAGGAATTGAATGTGGTGAACTTAAACAGCATTGTTAACTGGAAGGGTCCATTTGGTTTACCTCCTTTGGAGGATTATTCACCTACCTTGCTCTTTTATAATCAACTATGTTGATTTAGTAAGGAAAGTCAACTTTTTGAAAGTTTTTCTATAATGGATCGAACCTGCTATGGAAAAATAAGTATGGCATATTAGTAAAGTGTTTTGTGTGTGTGTGTGTCTGTCTGTCTGTGTTGCTCTGAGATTATATAAATTAGGTATTCATCCTTGGCCATGGTTAGTGCCGGGAACAAGGAATCACATTTACAAATTTAAGACAAATGGGCCCCACTGATCTCCTCTGTATACAAAACTGAAAAGAATCCATCCATAAAATGTGCTAAGAGAGTTCCGGGAAGATGGCGGAGGAGAAGATGGAGGCAAAACGAGCTCTCCCAAAGAAAACAGTTTTAGAGTTCCAGTGAACAGTCCCAAGCCAGAGAATCACACCAAGTGTGCCATCACAGGACAGAGAGGCCAGAAAGGGAAAATCCAGGCAAGGAGACAGATCTGAGCTCTTGCCAGCAGCTGCCGCTGTGGTGGCAGCGGCAGCGGCAGTGGTACCAACATACCTGAAACAGAGAGAGTCCAGGACGAAAGAGCCAGAAGCTGCGGGCAAGCAGATTCTATTCAACACCAGCAAGAACCGACAAGGAGCAGACATCTTCATCCTGCAGTTCGCAGACAAGAGACGACCCAGGAACCAAGAATCTGAGTGAGTAGAAGCATGACGTCCTCACTCCTTCTCAGGGAGCAGAGGAGGGAAGGCCATCACTCCCTCCCCAGTACAGGAGATCTCCATCTTGGATACCAACAAAGCTCGGTGGAGTTGCTAGCTCCAACTCAGGCCGTGGCATACAACTAGAGTCATTTAGCAGGTCACAAGAACTTAATGGCATGATCTGCCAGACTCAGCTCCACCCAGGGAAAAGGCACCCAGTTTGGGTGCCAGTACTCGGAGTGACTTTCTTCATTGGTAAATCAGAGCCAGAGGCTGCCCCTCCCCTTAGCAGCCTCAACAATCAACTTAAATTCAGTAAACAGAAACCCTGAGAGTGGCTCCAGACTGGTCTCTGTGAGTTTCTCACAAACTAGGCTCCAGAAAAAGCTACTGTTTGCTGAAAGGCCTCAACTCTACCCAGAACCTAGCCTCCTCACAGCATCTCCAAACTTGAGGAAAAAGCCATCTCCCTCTTTTGTGATTCTCAAAGCATACCCCCATCCCATTGAACTAACTTAGGAGGAGGATCGAAAAATCCTGGGTAAAGCAGAGCATTTTTCTGCCTGTCCATACAAACTGATTTAAGAAACCAACCAAGCCAAAGGACAACAAGCAGACAAGAGACTCCAACCAGAGGCAGATTACAGACACAATGGAGATACAGGATTTTTCCCAACCCTCCCAAAAAAATCAGAAGATTTTTCCTCTTCTTCTTTTTTTTATACCTTTTATAAAATTTTTTTCTTTTCTAAACCTTTTTTCAATTTTTAATTTTTACCTATTTGAAAAAAATTCTTTTCTACTAACTTTTTTCTCCGTTATAATCTTTATTTTAGGGATACATGCGTGTGTGAGTTTATCTTTCTTTTTCTCTTTTATTTATTTATTTTATTTGTTTTTTGCTTAGCTCGACTGAACTTCTGATCTTTTTTTTCTTTCTTCCTTACCCTTCTCACCTTTTCCTCTCTTTTGATCTTCTTTATGTGACTTAATTGTTGTTCTGCACATCCTCATATAAACCCGTAGTTGACTATTGGACCCTATCCCACATTGTGTACACACTTAATCCACAAATTTATAACTCAATTCAAAACTTCTGAGACTTAAATTCATTAATAGCAGTACAACCTCTTTATAACTACATAATATTTTAAGTATTTTTATTTTTAATTTTTTCACATCTCCTTTATATCCTTCCCCTTCTCTCATTATATTCATGTTCTTTGAATAGATAGTTCTCCAATCTGCATGTTATTAATTTTTATTTTTCTATTTTTTCTGGTCTCTTTTTTTCCCTTAAACTTTCTTCTTGTTTTCTCTCTCTCTACTGTCATCCTATCCAACCAATCTACTGCTTTGAGACTAGGACTTATTTAACTCTCCCTGTACCTTTCCACATCACTCTATTCCTATTTTTTACCCACATCTCTCCTTATACCTAATAATTTCTGGTTTACCAAATTCTTTTTTGCGGTTCATAGCCCATTAATATATAGTTGTTTGATGTTGAATGGAGGTATCTGTTGAACTAGATTGTAACTGCAGACTATTGACTGTGCAAATTCAGACTTTGTTTGATGCTTGCCTTAAGTTAGTGTTCTAGCACAAAACTGGTGTTAATTTCATTCCAAATGGGCAGAGTAAGCCGGAAAACCACAAGAAAAATGGCAAGTCCGGGTACTTCCACTCCCACTCATTATTATCAGGGGAAAGAACAGATAATGGATAATCCAGAGGAGAGTTCCCAAATAGCTCTACAAACACTGCTGGCAAACATGATAAATGAAAAAATTGAAAACATACAAAGAACTCTGTATGAGTGTGATAGGGATAGAGAGGAGGCAAAACAAAGTTCAATTCAGGAAAAGATTGAAAACCTACAAAAGACTCTGTATGAGCATATAGGGAGAGAGAGGAGGCAAACAATAGGTCAATGCAGGAAAAGATTGAAAACCTACAAAGGAATCTGTATGAGCGTGAGAGAGAGAGAGGAGGCAATCCAAAGGTTTATACAGGAATATCATGAGCATGAGGAAGCTACTCAAAAACTGATACAGGATTTGCATGAGAAGAGTGAGAATACTCAAAGATAAAGGCAGCAACTGCTTGAACAGGCTTAAAACACTCAAAGAGAACTACAAGAATGGCATGAACGGGAGGAAGCTAAGCAAATTGAGAGAGCAGGATTAGAATACACAAAGAACATTAAAGGCATTCATGGAATCCATTAACAAAGAGCTGAAGGAAGTCAGGGAGACCACAAAGGCAATGCTGAATGGAACCCAACAGAAGGAATGGGAGTCCAAGGAAACCATAAGCAATCCACTAAGTGATTTGAGAATAAACACTGAACACCAAATTAAAGCAGTAATGAAGTCCATACAAGATATAAAACAAAGCTTCAACAAAGAATTTGAAGCCATCAAAGCTGACCAAATAGAAGGAAAAGAATTAAAAAACAAAGTAGAAAGTCTTGACAGCAGGTTAGACCATGCAGAAGATCGTATCTCGGGGATTGAAGACAGCCTATATATTATAGAGAAAGAACATACAACCATCCATGACAAGTCCAAGAAATATGAGAGATCTATCCAACACTTGGAAGACACCATCAGAAGGCCTAATATAAGGATAATGGGTGTAGAGGAGCACATAGAAACAGAAGTTAATTGTCTAGAAAATTTGTTTAACAGGTTCCTAACAGAGAACTTCCAAAACATGCAAAAAAATAGGCCTATTCAGATACAAGAAACTTTTAGAACTCTAAATAGACCAGACCAGAATAAGATATCCCACCAACACAATATAATCCACACAGTATCAACTTAGAACAAGCAAAAGACCATGAAAGCTGTGAAGGAGAAAAGATTAATCACGTATAAAGGGAAACCAATTAAAATCACCTCAGATTTCTCAGCAGAGAAAATCAAAGCAAGAAGAGCCTGGAATGATGAATGCCAAGCCCTAAAAACAAACAAATATCAACCAAGAATAGTGTACCCAGCTAAATTCTCCTTCATAACGGAAGGCCAAACAAAAACCTTCCATAGCAAAGAAAAAATGAAACAATGCATCTCCACCAAACCAGCACTACACAAGATTCTTAAAGATATCCTACACATAGAAAACTAACAAGACCACAATAAATGCCAAGAAACTGCACCCAAACTGAGAATTCAAGAACCCTAGGAAGAACCCAGTGTTCGCAACCCCCCAAAAGGTGAATAACATGGCAGGAATTCCAAAATACCTCTCAGTCCTATCTCTTAACATAAACGGAATTAACTTTCCAATTAAGCGAGACAGACTGTCTAGTTGCATTAAAAAACAAGATCCTTCTATCTGCTGCCTGCAGGAGTCACATCTTGCCCATAAAAACAAACACATTTTCAATGTTAAAGGCTGGACAAGATCTACCAAGCCAACAGCCCCCTTAAACAGGTGGAAGTTGCAATCCTAATATCAGATAAAATAGACTTCAAATGAAAATTCGTGAGAAATGACAAAGAAGGTCGCTACATACTAATTAAGGGATCTGTCCTTCAGGAGGACATTACAATTGTAAATATGTATTCGCCAAACAATGGAGCACTTAAATTTATCCAAGAAACACTACTTTCCCTCAAATCCCACATAGATCCAAAGACATTAATTATTGGGAATTTTAATACAACACTCTCCCCACTAGATAGATCAACTCGGAAAAACTCAACAGAGAAACCACAGATCTAAATAGCTGCACAGATGAATTAGATTTAACAGACATCTACCGAATATTTCACCCAGCACCCTCAGAATACACGTTTTTTTTTCGCAGCACATGGAACATATCCTAAAATAGACCACATTTTAGGGTACAAAGGAAACTTGTTCAAATGCAGAAACATTGAACTTATACCTTACATTCTCTCTGACCAGAAGGGAATAAAATTAGAACTCAACACCAAAAGCCACCAAAGCAAGTCCGGTAACACATGAAGGCTAAACAACACACTGCTGAATCACGAGTGGGTCATGGGAGAGATTAGAAAGGAAATTCCAATGTTCATGCTATTCAACAAAAATGAGCACACAAATTACCAGCTCCTCTGGGACACAGCAAAGGCAGTACACAGAGGCAAATTTATAGGTCTGAGTTCCTACGTCAACAAATTGGAGAGATCTGAAACCAACAATTTAATGAGACATCTGAACTTCCTTGAAATTCAGCAGCAAGATAAACCCCAATCCAGTAGACGGAAAGAAATTATTTAAATTAAATCATTATTGAATGAATTATAATCCAAAAAAAGTATAGAAAGAATCAACAAAACAAAGAGTTGGTTCTTCGAAAACATTAACAAAATTGACAGACCCTTAGCAAATCTTATCAGTAAAAGAAGAGAACACACCCAAATAAATAAACTCAGAGATGAGAATGGAAACATCACCACGGAAACAACCAAGATTCAGAACATTATAAGGGAATACTTCTCAAAACTTTATGCTAATAAGTTTGATAACTTGACAGAAATGGACCTTTTCCTAGCAAATATTGACATGCCAAAACTAAAGCAAGATGAGTTACACTAGCTTAACAGGCCCATCTCAAGCATTGAAATAGAAACAGCAATAAGAGACATCCCAGATAAGAAAAGTCCAGGACCAGATGGTTTCACAGCGGAATTCTACAAGGCCTGCAAAGCAGAGATCACACCAATACTCCTCCAACTCTTCAATGAATTTGAAAGAGAAAGCGCACTACCGAACACATTCTATTAAGCCTTCATATCCCCAATCCTAAAACCAGCCATGGACTCAGCAAAGAAAGAGAACTATGGACCCATTTCTTTGATAAAAATTGGTGCATAACTTCTCAACAAAATGTTGACCAATCGACTTCAATATTTCAGCCAAAAAATGATAAACCACGATGAAACAGGATTCATTTCAGGGATGCAAATCTGGTTCAATATACAAAAATCAATTAATATTATTCATCACATCAACAGGAGCCAGGATAATAAACACATGGTTATCCCAATAGATGCAGAAAAAGCATTTGACAAGATCCAACACCCCTTTATGATGAAGGTTTTGGAAAAATTAGGAATCCATGGAACATTCCTCAATACAATAAAGGCTGTATATGACAAATCTACAGCCAGCATTATACTTAATGGGGAAAAAATATAGCCATTTCCTCTTAACTCAGGAACAAGAAAAGATGTCCACTCTCTCCACTTCTCTTCAACCTAGTATTAGAATGCCTCGCTACAGCAATAAGACAAGATGCAAACATAAAGGGGATCCAAATAGGGAAAGAAAAAATAAAACTCTCCCTCTTTGCAGATTACATGATCTTGTATTTAAAGAATCCTGTACACCCCACTCCCAAATTATTCAAGCTGATTCAAAACTTTGGTAAAGTAGCAGGGTATAAAATTAATCCCCCAAAATCAATGGCTTTTCTGTATGCCAACAATGAGAAAAGTGTGGCTCAAATTAGAAATGCAACTCCATTTGTAATAGCCTCTCAAAAAATAAAATACCTGGGAATTAATTTAACCAAGAAGTGTAGAACCTCTATGATGAAAACTTTAAAATCTTGAAAAAGGAAATCAAAACAGAACTTAGAAAATGGCAAATCCTCCCATGCTCCTGGATTTTAAAGATTAATATCCAGAAAATGGCAATACTTTCCTAGGCGATCTACAAATTCAATACGATACTTATAAAAATTCCAACCTGATTCTTCAAGGAAATAGAAGAGGCAATCCAAAAATTCATATGGAACAATAAAAGACTCCAAATAGCAAAAATGCTCCTCAACGGAAATAACACTGCTGGTGGAATATCAATACCAAATTTCAAACTCTCTTATAAAGCCATACTAATCAAAAGAGCATGGTACTAGCATAAGAACAGACCTCAGGACCAATGGAATAGAATTGAAAACCCAGAAATGAACCTACAGATCTATAGGCAACAAATCTTCGATAAGGGAGCTAAAATAATAGAATGGAAGAAAGACAGTATATTCAGTAAATGGTGCTGGCAAAATTGGTTAACTACTTGTAGAAGACTAAAACTAGAACCTTATATATCACCCTGCAACAGAATCAACTTCAAATGGATCAAAGACCTCAGAGTCAAAGCAGACACGCTGAAAACATTAAAGGATGGAATAGGAGAACCCTAGGTCTCCTTGGCTCAGGCTAAAATTTTCTGAATAGAGACCCGGAAACACAACAAATCAAAGAAAGGTTGGACAAATGGGATTGCATGTAGTTGCAGAGCTTCTACATGGCAAAGGACATAGCTAGCAAGATCAATAGAAAGCCCAGGGATTGAGAGAATATCTTCACTAGCCATAAAACGGACAAGGGTCTCATATCTAAAATCTAATTGGAGCTCAAAAAATTCAATCCCCCAAGAACAAATCCTCAATGAAACAACTGCCCAATAAATAAGTGGGCTAAAGACTTGAAGAGAAACTTCTCTGAAGAAGAAAGGATTGCCAACAGACACATGAAGGTATGCTCAACCTCCCTAGCCATAAAAGAAATGTAAGTCAAAACAACATTGAGATACCACCTCACCCCAGTTAGAATGGCTAGAATCAAGAACTCTAACAACAACAGATGCTGGAGGAGATGTGGACAGAAGGGAACCTTACTTCATTGTTGGTGGGAGTGTGAACTTGTTCAACCACTTTGGAAAGCAGTATGGAGGTTCCTGAAAAGACTTCACACAGAGCTCCCCTATGACCCAGCAATCCCACTTCTGGGCATTTACCCAAATGTTTACATACAAGACCACACTAATGCTATCAGCACAACAATGTTTATAGCAGCCTTCTTTACCATAGTGAGATATGGAAACAACCCAAATGCCCCTCAGTATATGAATGGATCAAAAAATCTGGTATAAATACACAGTGGAATTCTATACCTTCATCAGAAAGAATCACATTGCCACATTTGTTAAGAATTGCAAAGCTTGGAAAAAAATTATATTAAGTGAAGTAAGCCAGGCCCAAATAAACAAAGGTCCCATGGTTTCCCTTATTTGCAATATCTAGTATATGTATGAGTCAAGCAGGAAAGGTTAGGTAATGTGATGTTAGGAAAATGAATCCTTAGATAAGTATTCAAATGTTTTTTTTTTCTTTCATGCATTTGTTTCTAACTCATTCATAAGATTATTTCTTTGTAGCTTTGTATGTCCCTCCCCCACAGTATAACCGCTGCTTTCACTATATTTGTTGTCGATATAATTTGTGGAGGAAATGGGGAAAATCAAGTCGTTTAAGGATACAGGTGGACCCGATGCAACTATGAGAAGTACAATTTGTCATGTCAAAAACGAACTTCACAACTTTGGTGTGGGTTGGGGGATTTGGGTGAGGGGGCGGGGGGAGGCTGGGAAGGGATGTGAAGGATAAACAAAGGAGGAGGCTGCAATGCTTGATAAGAAATGTACTCATTATCTTGCCCATGTAATTGTAACCCCTCTGTACAGTATGTGCACAAAAAATAAATTAAAATTAAAAAAATTTAAAAAATGTGCTAACAAGATATCTGGATTATCCGTTTAATTTATTTGATCAGAGAAAATATGGAAAGGTTTGTTTCATTTTAAGCAAATCTTTGTTGGAAATATGTAAGTCAGTGTAGGTAGAGAGTGATTGAACAGGTAACTTGATCCCAATAATAGCTGATCACAAGATGCCAATTAAGTTCCAAGATAGAAGATACGGTGTGAGTACAAGTCTAATTTTATCATAATGTCAAATATTGTGTTTATCACTACATTGCTAAAACACCCCTAAAAATAAAGACTGGCCTCCCATTGCTATAACCTCAATTTTGGACATTTGGCTCTCAATTTTAGCTGTAGGCCCTTAAATTATACCCTTGAATGTGTCAAATGTCAATGGCATAATGTTGTGCATCCATTACTGTGGTTGAATAAAGTGTTAACTTGCCTAATTTTAAATCTCAAATGTGCTCTCATTAGAGCATTCTACCTACTTGATTTCTTAGTATATTTTTGCTAATTTTCAGAGAAAATGTTGGCAAGGTTTACATATGGTGCGTCAAACCTGGGAAGAATTGCCCCATCTTGAGGAAAGGATTAGTAAATGTTCTTATCTGGGAACACTATCATGAGTAACAGAGAAGTCACACTTTGAGAGACTGAATTTGGGGTATTTATTAGAGAGCCAGTGACTTCAGGTGCACTCCTTTTCAAAGACCTGCAGCCTAACAGTTTTCCAACCTGAGCTCTAAGGGTAGGAAAGCAAAGAAAGAGTGGAAAAAGAAACCCAACAAACATGACCAATTCTATTGGAGAGCTGAAGAGAGATGCCACAGTGACCCGAAAAGAGTCAGCAGACACTTGGCATGGTGCACAAAATGGAACCTCAGCTGTTAAGGGCCTAAACAGGGTCCCGGTCAGGAGCTAGGGTAACAGGGAGCTCAAGAGTCTTTGAAGTTCATGGCTCAGAACTGGCAGGTACAGTAACCTATTATTCAAGTCTCTGCCCTTGCCTCTAGGAATTCAGCTATACCCTCATCTGAAGATGTGATTTCACCTTTCTCCACCATGAAGTCAAGCCAGTTAAACCCAATTCCCTATCATCCACCACATGTCCAAGATGGCACTGGTTAAACCAAGTATCCTTATTTCCATGTTTACTATGCAGAGATATTCTTAAGAAAATGATCCAGTACCAAGAGATACATGAAAAAGTTACTCATCTTTAGCACAAGTTGGGTGCTATTATAAGAAAAATAGAGTTGATCAACTATCCTACTGAATTCTTCATACTGATTATTCACATTTTTTCTTGAACATGATGTCCTTAGAACTGTGTGTCTTGAATAAAGTAAGGTCTTTTGAATTAGCATTTGATTTTAAGCATATTTATTCTGAGCTACCTACATGATTTCTAAGATATCAGGTAAGTATTTGGATATGGTTACTACTTCTGGAAGTTAATTTTAATTTCACTAGTGTGAACAATGTTGTGCATAAACACTTAGCATAAACAAAAGTGTACACTTAACCACTCTTTGTGTTGGTATATACCAAAATCTGTGGCAGGGTCATTAGGGAGGTGACTATTTTCGTTTTATTTTTAGCAAACACCATTATGATATCCATAGTGGTTGCACTAGCCTACAGTGTATGAAATTTTCTTTTTCAGCTTAGCCTTCTCAAAATGCATGGTTCTTTGTTTTCTTATTATGACTGGGCTGAGAGAGAATTTCAATGTGCTTTTGTTGGTATTTATTTATGACATAAAGATGTAGTACATTTACTCATGTATGCATTTTCCATTTGTACTTCTGAGATTTCTCTGTTCAATAATTTCTCATTTATTAATTGGATTACTTGTTTAAGAGGAGTTACCTTATTAAAGTCTATGTATATTCTGGTTATTAAATCTTCATCTGATAAATAGCTGAACAAGATTTTTCCCATTCTGGGAGTTGACTCGTCATTCTTTTTGTAGTTTGTTTTGTCAAGACAAATCATCATTTTTGAATTTGATGCAGTCACAATAATCGATTCTTGATCTTATTTCAGAGGAAATTGGATTTCTATTCAGAAAATAACTGCCTATGTTTAATTCTTCAAATGTTTTCTACATTTGTTATAATAGTTTCAATGTTTAAGTCTTAATCAATTTTAAGGAGCAGAGATCTAATTTTAGTCGTTTCCATGTAGATGTTCAGTTTGTCCAACATCACTTAAGAGGTGTCTCTTTTTAATGTAAGATTGCTGGCACTTCGATTGTCAAAAAATCAGCTGGAAGAACTTCTGTATGCTTATTTCTGAATCTTTTATTATGATTCATTAATCTTATGCTGGTTTTGTGCCAGTTCTATGTTGTTTTGGTTACTATGGGTCTGTAGCATGATTCGAAAATTAGTATTGAAATACTACTAATATTGATGACTATATTTTTTGCTCAGGATTACTTTTGCTATTTAGGGTCTTTTTATGTTTTCATATGAACTCTGTTATTGACATGACTGTTTCTGTGAAGTATGACATTGGGCTTTTGATAGGAATTGCATCATATCTGTGAATTGATTTCATTACTGTAGCTATCTTTAAGATATTTAATGCTGCCAAATGATGAATTGTTTGTTTCCTCACACCTTTAGAAAGCCTACATTTTGGATAGAACTCTTAAATTTTGTTATATTAAAGCTTAACATATATTTTGGTCTGTCTGATTGAATGATAGTATTGGATCTACATGTTTAGAAGAAGGGTTTATAGTGGGCGATTATAAATTTCTAGCATATAAATTTTAAAAATGATTTGCAAATCCTCAAAGAAACAACTTCCCAATAAATAAGTGGGCTAAAGACTTACAGAGAAACTTCTCTGAAGAGGAAAGAAGGATGGCCAATAGACGCATGAAAAAATGCTCAACCTCTCTAGCCATAAAAGAAATACAAATCAAAATAACAATGATAACCCCTCACACCAGTTAGATTGGCTATAATCAAGAACTCTAATAACAACAGTTGCTAGAGGGGATATGGACAGAAGGAACCTTACTGCATTGTTGGTGGTAGTGTAAACTTGTTCAACCACTTTGGAAAGTAGTATAGAGGTTCCTCAAAAGACTCCACATAGAGCTTCCCTATGACCCAGCAATCCCACTTTTGGGCCTTTAGCCAAATGATCACAAGCAAGACCACACTAAAGCTACCAGCACACCTATGTTTACTGCAGCATTATTTTTCACAGCTTAGATATGGAACCAACCAAGATATGCCCCTCAGTAGATGAATGGATCAAGAAAATATGGTATAGATACACAATGGCATTCTATGCCTCCATCAGAAAGAATGACATTGCCCCATTTTTTAGGAAATGGAAAGACTTGGAAAAAATTGTATTAAATGAAATAAGCCAGGCTCAAAGAAACATAGGTCCTATGGTTTCCCTTATTTGCAATAACTAGTATATTTCTGAAACAAACAGAAATGGACAGATAAGTTGATGTTAGGCGAAAGGAACCTCAAGATAAGGACTCAATTGATTTTTCTTTCTTGCTAATCTATCTAACATATTTATAATGTGATTTTTTCGTTGCTTTGTATGTCCTTCCCCCACAGTATAACCCTGTTTTCACTGTATTTGATGTTGGTATAATTTGGGGAGAGGAAGGGAAAAAACAAATTTTTTAAATCGGGACACAGGTGGACCCATTGCAACAATGAGATGTTCGGGATACTATATTGAAAAACAAACTTTACAACTTTGATGGGGGGCTGAGGAGAGATGGAAGGGCAGGGATGATAAGGGGAAACAAAAGTGGAGTCAACAATGCTTGCTAAGAAATGTACTAATTATTTGCTCATGTAATTATAACCGCTCTGTATGGTATTTTCACAATAAAAAACTTATCAATAAATAAATCAATTAAAATAATTTTCAGCATATAGTATTAAAAAGGGTATAAAAATAAGACTAAAATCTAATTGGCTTGATGAAAAGGCAATTCACTATATTAGGGCATTTATTACTTAGAAAAAGGAAAAAGAGCCATTTAAGTAAAGACCCTAGGAGCTTTTTTCTAATTTTTTTAATTAATTAATTTTATATTATTTTATTTTATTTGTGAACATACTGTACAGAGGGGTTACAATTACATGGGCAGGATAATGCATACATTTCATACCAAGCATTGCAGCCTCCTCCTTTGTTTACCCTTCACTTCCCTGCCCAGCCTCCAGCCTCCACCTCCACACCTTCCCCCACCCCCCGACATTGAAAAGCTCGTTTTTGACATGACAATTTATACTTCTCATTGTTGCAACAGGTCCACTTGAATCCTGAGACGACTTCTTTTTCCCCATCACCTCCACAAGTTATACTGACATCAAATGTACTGAAAGCAGGGGTTATACTGTGGCGGAGGGACATACAAAGCAACAAAGAAATAATCTTATAAATGCGTTAGAAACACAGGCATGAAAGAAAAAAAAACATTAAAATACATATCTAAGGGTTCATTCTCCTATCATCACATTATCTGACGTTTTCCGCTTGACTCATACATATACTAGATATTGCAAATAAGGGAAACCATGGGACGTGTGTTTCTTTGGGACTGGCTTACTTCACTTAATATAATTTTTTCCAAGTTTTTCCATTTCATAACAATTGGGGCACTGTCATTCTTTCTGATGGAGCATAGAATTCCATTGTGTATATATACCACATTTTCTTGATCCATTCATATACTGAAGGGCATATTGGTTGGTTCCATAACTTAGCTATGGTAAATAATGGTGAAATAAACATTGTTGTGCTGGTAGCTTTAGTGTGGTCTTGTGTGTAAACATTTGGGTAAATGCCCAAAAGAGTGATTGCTGGGTCATAGGGGAGCTCTATGTGAAGTCTTTTGAGGAACCTCAATACTGCTTTCCAAAGTGGTTGAACAAGTTCACACTCCCACCAACAATGAAGTAAGGTTCCCTTCTGTCCACATCCCCTCCAGCATCTGTTGTTGTTAGAGTTCTTCATTTTTGCCATTCTAATTGGGGTGAGGTGGTATCTCAATGTTGTTTTGATTTGCATTTCTTTTATGGCTAGGGATGTTGAGTATTTCTTCATGTGTCTATTGGCCATCCTTCTTTCTTCTTCAGAGAATTTTCTCTTTAAGTCTTTCGCCCACTTGTTTATTAGGCAGTTGTTTCTTTGAGGATTTGTTGTTGGGGGATTTAATTTTTTGAGTTCCAAGTATATTTTAGATATAAGACCCTTTTCTGTTTTATGGCTAGTAAAGATCTTCTCCCAATCCGTGGGCTTTCTTTTGCTCTTGCTAGCTATGAACTTTGCCATGCAGAAGCTCTGTAACTTTATGCAATCCCATTTGTCCAACCTTTCTTTGATTTGTTGTGTTTCCGGGTCTCTATTCAGAAAATTTTGGCCTGAGCCAAGGAGACCTAGGGTTTCTCCTATTCCATCCTGTAATATTTTCAGAGTGTCTGATTTGACTTTGAGGTCTTTGATCAATTTGGAGTTGATTCTGTTACAGCGTGATATATAAGGATCTAGTTTTAGTTTTCTACAAGTAGTTAACCAATTTTGCCAGTACCATTTACTGAAGAGGCTGTCTTTCTTCCATTATATTGTTTTAGATCCCTTATCGAAGATTAGATGGCTATAGGTCTGTAGGTTCATTTCTGGGTTTTCAATTCTATTCCAGTGGTCCTGAGGTCTGTTTTTATGGCAATACCAAGCTCTTTTGATTACTGACATTAAATATAGTGAAAGCGGGGGTTACACTGTGGGGGAGGGACATACAAAGCATTAAAGAAATAATCTTATAAATGTGTTAGAAACACATGCATGAAAGAAACGAAAACATTAAAATACATATTTAATGGTTCATTTTCCTAACATCACATTATTTGAACTTTTCCGCTTGACTCATACCTGTACTACATATTGCAAATAAGGGAAACCATGGGACCTATGCTTCTTTGGGCCTGGCTTACTTCACTTAATATAATTTTTTCCAAACCTTTCCTTTTCCTAACAAATGGGGAAATGTCATTCTTTCTGATGGAGGCATAGAATTCCATTGTGTATATATACCACATTTTCTTGATCCTTTCATCTACTGAGGGGCATCTGGGTTGGTTCCATATCTTAGCTATGGTAAATAATGCTGCAATAAACATAGTTGTGCTGGTAGCTTTAGTGTGGTCTTGCTTGTAAACATTTGGGTAAATGCCCAAAAGTGGGATTGCTGGATCATAGGGTAGATCTATGTGAAGTCTTTTGAGGAACCTCCATACTGCTTTCCAAAGTGGTTGAACAAGTTTACATTCCCACCAACAATGAAGTAAGGTTCCTTTCTGTCCACATCCCCTCCAGCATCTGTTGTTGTTAGAGTTCTTGATTTTTGCTGTTCTAACTGGAGTGAGGTGATATCTCAATGTTGTTTTGATTTGCATTTCTTTTATGGCTAGGGATGTTGAACATTTCTTCATGTGTCTATTGGCCATCCTTCTTTCTTCTTCAGAGAAGTTTCTCTTTAAGTCTTTCGCCCACTTATTTGTTGGGCAGTTGTTTCTTTGAGGATTTGTTGTTGGGTGGTTTAATTTTTTGAGTTCCAAGTATATTTTAGATATGAGACCATTGTCCGTTGTATGGCTAGTAAAGATCTTCTCCCAATCGGTGGGTTTCTATTGATCTTGCTAGCTATGTCATTTGCCCTGCAGAAGCTCTGCAACCGTATGCAATCCCATTTGTCCAACCTTTCTTTGATTTGTTGTGCTTCCGGGTCTCTATTCAGAAAATTTCGGCCTGAGCCAAGGAGACCTAGGGTTTCTCCTATTCCATCCTGTAATGTTTTCAGAGTGTCTGCTTTGAGTTCCAGGTCTTTGATCCATTTGGAGTATCTACTTTTAAAAGACAAAAGTTGTATACAGTTGTAATCTCTATCTAATATTTAAAGGTCCTTTGCCTAAACTGAAATTCATGTAACAGGAGCCACAAATTTTTTGGCCTGCTTAGTTTTAAATCATTCCTACTTCGACCTATGTCCTCTCTGGACCTTTTGTTATATTTATGTTACTGTTTAGCCCATGTCATGTTTGTCTCTGCATCCTAGTATATCCTAGGAATTGCCTACATTCTTGTAATAGTAATGTCTTCTGTCTCTATCTCTGCCCCTACTGTCTTTCTGTCAGTGTGTTTTTGTCTCTCCTCTCCTCTTCTGTCCCCTCCCTTCCCCTCTCCTCCATCCTCTTCTCTCTCTCCTACCTGCCTGCCTGCCTGCCTGTCTGTCTGTCTGTCTCTGTCTCTGTCTCCCTCTGACCTTTGCTCTGCATGTGTGTGTATATATTCTACTAGGAAGAACTTCAAATAATACAAATAATGTCATTCCCCTCCTAATCTTTGACTGATATTGAACATACAACCTGCCTTAAGCCTGAATATATTATAAAGGCAATGAAACACTTGTAGAAACCACTAATTACATGAATTTTCACAAGCAAATATCAAAGTTTAGTAATGTGGAACATTGAATAAATAACTCAAGATATACTTTGATATAAAATATATAATTTCACCAGGAAAAGCAGGCAAAATTAGAGTGGTTGCCTAGCATCGGTAAAATTTTAAATTTCATCCCAACAAATATATAAATATATAGGTGCCAGTCCTGGAAACTGAGCTCAGGATCTGCGTATTGTCCCTGTGCTTTTCTCTTTCAATGGTACCCATAGCTCTACTTTTTTCTTTTTGTGTACTGGTGGCTCACTCTTGTAATTCTAGCTACTCAAGAGGCTGAGATATGAGAATGGCAGTTAGATAACAGGCCAGTTAAGAAAGTCTTTGAGATTATTATCTCCAATTAACCACTAGAAAACCAGAAGTTGCTCTGTGGTTCAAAATAGTAGAGTATTAACATTTAGTAAGAAATCTCAGAGACAAAGCCCAGGCCCTAAGTTCAAGCCCCATGATTAACCAAAACAAAAATAAAATCAAAAAGAGCCTCATGGCCTTTCCTGCCTGGCCAACCTTTAAAAACCGTTCCTCAACTCTCATCCTCCTGAGTGACTAGGGCTATAAATGGGAGTTGCAGACATCTGGCTGAAATATTGATTTTTTTGGAGACCAGAGGCATAGTTCAGGAGGAAAAGAACAGGTTGACAATAGGAGGCTCAGAATTCAAATTCCAGTATGATTCAAAAATATTGTAATGGGGCTGGGAAGGTGGCTCAGTGGTAGAGCGCTTGCCTTGCATGCCTGAGGCCCTGGGTTCGATTCCCCAGCACCACATAAGCAAAAAGAAAAAAAAAAGGAAACTCGGGCTGGGAAGGTGGCTCAGTGGTAGAGCGCTTGCCTTGCATGCATGAGGCCCTGGGTTCAATTCCTCAGCACCACATAAGCAAAAAAGAAAAAAGCTGGAAGTGGCGCTGTGGCTCAAGTGGTAGAGCGCTAGCCTTGAGCTGAAGAGCTGAGGGACAGCGCCCAGGCCCAGAGTTCAGGCCCACGACTGAACTCAAAAAAAAAAAAATAAAAAAAAATATTTTAGTAGTAGGTAGAAAGAAATACCTATCAAAATCTTAATTTAATTCTAACACTATCACAAATACTGTCTTTGTTACTGTCTAGTGTGTGTACTTTCCATAGTATAATTGCTTTATAATAAACATAATTCATATTAGGGTTAATGTCTTAATAAGAAGACTGGTAAGTAGTGAGGTACTGATGACTCACTTCCATAATCTTTGTGTCTCAGGAGGCTGAGTTCTAAGGATCATGGTTCAAAGCCATCCAGGAAGGAAATCTATAGGACATATCTGCAATCCACCACTCAAAATCAGAATTGTAGCTGTGACTTTAGTGGCACCAACCCTGAATAGCAAAATCTGAAGGACAAAGGTCAGACCCCAATTTCAAGCTTCATTACCAGCAAACACATGCACAAAAATGTGGCTGGTAGGTGAGTAATTTTAGTCAGAACATTATATGCATACTCTACCAATTATTTCTGTATTGTATGTATTATTGACTTAAATGAATTGAAGTTAAAAATATTTTAAAATGTATTCTTCTTTGCAACATGACATCTATTACTTGACAGCTTAAATCGACAAAATGTAAATTAGTAAACAGAACATAAGTGGACCCTTTTAATGCTAGCCGTGTCCTCCTGGCATTTTTCTTGTAACCACAGGAGACTTAGGAAAACATGGGTAATGTTTTAAAGTCCATATTTACAGCTGTGACAGCTTGACATTCACTTTACTGAAATGGCATGTAAAGAAAATGCCAGATATACTTCAAGAGAATTTTTCACCTCGGGTACTGAGAATAATCTGGTCAAAATGATAGAAATTGACATCTCAAATCAATCAAATATGATACCATTGGTCTTACCCTAAATTAACTAATAAGAATGAAAAAAATGCTGGATGTTAGATACAAAAGAGATTTTGAGCTTCTTTAGCTCTAAGGAAATACACAATTAGCTGAAACAAAATGGGTCAAATCAGAGTACACATCATTAAATTTATTGTCTAGTAAGAAATAAATTTTAGCATCATTCCATATGCTAATTACCCACTAGTATTTCTTCATGCATATGTAACAGCTTATATGTTTCATCTAGGACATGATTGATTCATGACTTATTTAAAACAAGAGGTTTTCCATATAGCTCCAGTAGTTTTGTCCAGAAATCTCCTTAGTAATCATCCTAGACTTTATAGTATTTTCTGGTTGGTCAACTGCATTCTAGACTTTCCATCTTCCTTTTTTGGAGTACTCCATTGTCCGGAGGGTGCATAAACTCTCAAGGATTAATCAGAAAGGAAGGATGGTAGCAATGTGGATAGCAATATGGTAGCAATGTGGAGAATATGGATGTATGAAAATGTCTTTATTTTCATACATTTCACTTAAATTTGACTCTAGAAGGATAATTTCTAAGTAAGGAATGAAAATTCCATTTTCCTTAATACCTTAATAATCTAGAAAACAGATTCTAAGTTAACTAATACATGGAAACTATGGCTAATTGGGGTTGTTCAACCAAGAGTTTCTGCAGCAAAGTGATACAATTAGAGAAAGGAGAATTATGTGAGGAGTTTCTGGAAAAGAATGTTTGTCCTCTTTCTTCATCTGTTGTTGGAAGCTAGTATTTCTTTTGTCTTTCTGCATGATGACTTGTGCAGAATGAAAGTCTCTGTCCATTTTCCCTGTAGGGAGTTGATGTCTTTGATACCAGAGTTGATAGATAAGAAAATACTAGTTTGTGAATGAGAAATTGAATAAGCACAGCCCTCAAAGCTGTCAACTGAATCATGAGAAAACAAATACTATTTACATAAAACCCAATATGAACTTGTTGCCTGTAATTTATCCAGAAAGAATTCTAAGAATGAAATACATTGTATAGGACATACATATTAATCACTATGTGTTTTGTTTTGTTTTTTATCATTCTAAGAACTACAACCTTAGCAATCCAAATGATCAAAGGGCAAGTAATTTTTCTTTTGAGTATCTTACAGACTTCCTGTTATACTTGATGTAAGAGTCTGAGCATCAACAATAGCTTTAGTGATTGCCTTTCAAACTGCTACAGTAGCAATAACAGCAATAACAATCCACGTAAAATGAAGACAACAATTAAATATCAAGTTAGTGAGTGTTTGTGTTATTGTGATGAATGTGATATGCATGTAAATTTAGAATAGATGTATAAAGAATGTCCAACTGGTAAGAAAAGTTCAAATTGATGAATTTCAATGGTCATTTTATGATATATTCTTTTTTTAGTATTTGTTGTTTATGGAATATTCTCTTATGCCATGTATAAATGAAAACTCAATATTTTTTAATATTTTTAGAAAAAGTTCTCAAATACTTATGTTCCTAAGAGTTTTCAGAGAATCATGAAAATTAGAAAAAGTATTTTAAGGTAGTTTAAAGATGCCTAGTTTATTACTCATTTTGGATTCATAAATTCATTTGATTTAGCCAACTGTCAGATGATTTTAAAAATCAGAGAAAATTCTGTTTTTATGAGTTCACTTCTAATATTATCTTTCTTTAGAATTATGGGAAATGGAAAGACTTGGAAAAAAATTATATTATGTGAAGTAAGCCAGGTGCAAAGAAACATAGGTCCCATGGATTTCCTTATTTGCAATAGCTAGTATATGTCTGAGACAAGCAGAAAAGGTCAGATAACATGATGTTAAGTGAAATGAACCCCAAGATAAGGACACAAGTTTTTTTTTCTTTCTTGCTATTGTTTCAAAAATATTTATAAGTTACCATGTGTTTTTTTTGTTGCTTTGTATGTCCCTCCCCCACAGTATAACCTCTGTTTTCACTTATTTGATGTTGGTATAATTTGGGAATAGGAAGGGAAAAAATTGTTTAAATAGGATACAGGTTGACTCATTGCAACAATGCGATGTACATGATGCTATGTCAAAAAACGAACTTTACAATTTAGGCAAGAGGGGAGGAGGAAATGTAGTTGTGGAGATGGGAGGGAAGGGATAGTAAGGGGAAACAAAGGAGGAGGCAACAATGCTGGATAAGAAATATATTCATGGCCTGGGAAGGTGGCTCAGTGGTAGAGCGCTTGCATTGAATGTCTGAGGCCCTGAGTTCGATTCCTTAGCACCACATAAGCAAAAAGAAGGAAGCTGGAAGTGGCGCCTTGGCTCAAGTGTTAGAGCGCTAGCCTTGAGCTGAAGAGCTTAGGGACAGCGCCCAGGCCCAGAGTTCAGGCCTGACGAATGGACCCTAAAAAAGAAAGAAAGAAAGAAAGAAAGAAAGAAAGAAAGAAAGAAAGAAAGAAAGAAAGAAAGAAAGAAAGAAAGAAAGAAAGAAAGAAAGAAAGAAAGGAAAGAAAGAAAGAAAGAAAGAAAGAAAGGAAGGAAGGAAGAAAGAAAGAAGAAAGAAAGAAAGAAAGAAAGAAAAAAAGAAAGAAAGAAAGAAAGAAAGAAAGAAAACAAGAAAGAAAGAAAGAAAGAAAGAAAACAAGAAAGAAAGAAAGAAAGAAAGAAAAAAGAAAAAAAGAAAGAAAGAAAGAAATGTATTCATTACCTTGCTCATTTGATTGTAACCCCTTTGTACATTATTTTCACAATTAATAACTTATTTTTTTAAAAAAGCAATATAAAAATTATTACACATCAGTGCTTACATTCAGGTTATGTAAGTTTCACTAAAATTTAGGCATCTAATATTATGGCAGAATTAATTCAAACCTATTGAAAATTTCCCAAGTTACACAAATACAAAACAAAAAAATAATTCTCAGAAATTGATGTCTGGGCCAACTACCATGCTAAATTAATTACACCTAGATACTGCAATGGTAACTTCAAATGTTACCTGTGGAATGAAAGACATCATGAATAATCGTAGAATGTGTTACCCTAGCCTAGTACTTAGCCACGATTATTTGATTTAAAAAAAAAGGAACACAGGATGGCACTTGCGCCAATTGTCCTTTATCTGACAAAATGCCCAGTTTCTAATAGCACCTAATATATATGGATGAACTAGTATGGAAGGAATGGAAATATATTTTCATACTCTGAAGACAATGTGATTACAAAAAAACTATGGATAACTCAAAGCAAAGTTTTAAACTTAGATATGCTATTTAAAAGAGAAAGTGCAATAACATCTTAGTTTGCTTAATAATTTGTAGGTCAGAAATTATTATCTGTTAAGGTAAGTGCTTATATAGTAAGCTCAAAGCTAGCTGCCTGTGGCTCATTTCTGTACTCCTAACTATTCACCAGGCTGAGCTCTAAAACCTGAGGTGCAAAACCAGTTCAGGCAGATAAATCCAAGACACTTGTATTTCCAACTAAATAGCAGAACCCCAGAAGCAGAAGTGATTCAAGAGATACATTGCCAGACTGAGCAAAGAAAAGCAAACAAGAACACAAGGCTCTGAGTTTAAGTCACTGTACACACACACACACACACACACACACACACACACACACACACACACATGAACCGACAACTACAAACAAAAGAAAAGTAAAAGAAAAATGTAAACTTAAAAAATATGGTGGCTCTACAAAATATTGCATTAATTAGAATACTGCATTATGCCTTATGTTCTATATTCATTCCTTTTTGTTGTATGGGTTGATTGCATATATTACCTACTGTAAAAGAACAAGGATGTGCACCTGGTCAAAAAATGGTGTATTGGGTATATTGCTGCATATTTTAGAGACATGCCTACAGATGTCCGTAAAATCTCAATATTTTTGATAATTTTGTAATTCTATGCCTCCACCAGAAAGAATGACATTGCCCCATTTTTTCGGAAATGGAAAGACTTGGAAAAAATTATATTAAGTGAAGTAAGCCAAGCCCAAAGTAACATAGGTCCCATGGTTTCCCTTATTTGCAACATTTAGTATATGAATGAGTCAAGCAGAAAAGGTCAGATAAGGTGATGTTAGGAAAATGAACCCTAAGATATGTATTCAAATGTTTTTTTTCTTTCATGCATTTGTTTCTAACGCATTTATAAGATTATTTCATTGTTGCTTTGTATGTCCCTCACCCACAGTATAACCCCTGATTTCACTGTATTTGATGTCAGTATAATTTGTGGAGGGGAAGGGGAAAAACAAGTCGTTTAAATAAGGATACAGGTGGACCCGTTGCAACAATGAGAATTCCAAGTTGTCACGTTGAAATGAACTTTACAACTTTGGTGGGGGGGAGGGTTGGGCGGGGGGGTGGAGACGGCTGGGAAGGGATGGGAAGGGGAAACAAAGGGGGAGACTACAATGCCTGATAAGAAATGTACTCATTATTTTGCCCATGTTATTGTAACCCCTCTGTAGAGTATTTTCACAATAAAAAATAAATAAAAATTAAAAAAGAAAAAGGTTTCAAATATCAATTCTCAGTAAGAATGGTAAGAACACATAAACATAAAGATAAAAGGTTAAAGAACAATCTTTATTGAACTGAGAAGATTTAGTCTTACTGTTAAAAAATAACATTTGGAAATAGTATATCTGAGAATATTCCTAGATAGATAGATAGATAGATAGATAGATAGATAGATAGATAGATAGATAGATAGATAGAGTATGTTTTAATATATATAGGCTATAGAATGTGTGGGTGTATATATGTTATAGAATGTGTATCCTATAGAATGAACACACACACACACACACACACACACACACACACACACACACACACACACACACACACACACATCTACAGGTCAAAAGTCTGCAGGAAAATCTCCTTCATATTACCATAAGATTACCATTGCCCTTACTATGCACTTCATTTCTTATTGTGTTGATTTCACATAATTTAAAATCAAATAGGATCCATATATTCAAAACTTTTTATTAAAATATGAACTTTTAAACTGATGAATACCAATGCCATTGCTATTCTTACTATTGCTAATGAAAGTAATATTGATAAAGATGAGTATAGCAATAATATTATCTTGTAAGTGTTAATGTGTAATAAGCATTCTGCTAAGATATTCATGCACTTAATCACTTAATTGTGAAATTGTACTACATGATGCTATTTAAAATTAAACAAGTATTTTCTTCGCTTTTTTAAAAGCTCAGAATCCAATTGCATAGATTAATATGTATAGATTTTCATCATTATTATAAATATTCCCCTTCAATTAGGTCATCAAGTGACAGATTTTCAAACGGTAATTTAATGAGTCATTTCTCTCCAATATCTCTCAATCTGAGTAATAAAATAAGTACTTATAATAAATATAGAATCAAGTATATAAGTTATGCTTTTCCAAAAACCTCAAAGTATTCTAGAAGCTATTTGAGATACCTCACAGTTGAAATAAATAGAATATCCTTTTTCCTAAAAAGTATACATATGTTTTTGATACCAGATTATTTATGCTCTTTTTATCTTCTTTTTAAACTTAATAGTGTAATAGACAGGTGCTTATGTTTCAATAAAAATAATGTTATATGGTAATAATATTAAGCCTTGGTTGTTCCAATAATGTTTCACCATGTTGTGCAAACTATTTAATTTTTCATAAGACCTCTGAGAAATGGATGCAATCACTCCTCAACTCTACAGAAAATGCTCACGAAGCATGTGAAGAAAAACACCTGTGTCGGTAGGCACTGCAGACTAGCCTGGTGGGTCATGTGGATAGCTGGAGGCCAGGTGGATAGCTGGAGGCCAGGACATGTTCTGAAAGCATAGAATGGTAAAGATGGTGGAATGCATCTGAGCCCAACATATGAAAATACCTCGTGATAGTCATAGTCAGTTACACCTCACTACCCAAGTAACCGAGCAGAATACTGGCATGCTTTCCTAAAACTTGATATCTGTATGAGGTCATACAAGCAGTCAATGAATGAGATGTTCAACAATGATTAATTACAAATTTAACATCAATAACCAAATAAAGTTAGTGTTTAGTTCCTTCACAGAATTTTTTTTTAAAAAATGCCTACTGTTTGGGTCTAATATAATATACAGAATGAGAAAAATAATGCAGGTATTAAAAGAAATAGCTTTCACCTTTCAATTTACAAAGAATTAATTTCAGGAGAGTAAGTCAGGTAGCCTCTGGAAGGTATATAATCACATTGTCGCTATCTAAAGTTGAGTTACATGTTATGGAAACAGATATGAATTAAGAGTGTCAGAGCAGAGTGAAAAAATGGAGGTGATCTGTGATCATTGAATGAACATATCACTACAAATCTTAAACTAGAAATACTAGTGCATCAGCTGACTTTTACTTTAAATGAAAATGTTGCTAGGCACTGGTGGCTCACTACTCGGGAAGCTGACATCTGGGGATGGAGGTTTGAAACCAGTCAGTAAGACAAAACCAAGGGATGTTTATTCAACTAATCAGCATAAAACCATAAGTGAAGGTAAGGTTCAAGTGGTAGGGTGTTAACGGTTACAAAATACAGCCCTGAGTTCAAACCCTAGTACTAGGACAAAAATAATAACTAAAACATAAATATTATAGCAACAGTTAAAATATTTTGACACATTTTCTTTCTGTAAATTAATCTGAGGAACTGGGTACTGTCCCTTTGCTCAAGGCTGGCACTCAACCACTTAAACTACAGTGCCACTTCTGCATTTTAGAGCTGTCACTCTGATTTGTCTGCTCAGGCTGGATTTGACCATGATTCTCAGCTCTCATTCTGCTGAATAGGTTGGATTACAGGTAAAAGGCACTGGCATCTAGCACAATTTTTTTTTTTATTTTGACAGATGTTCAATTAAGAAATTCTTATTTCAGTTCTCTTGACATATTGTTGGGGTTGTCTTTACTTTTTTGTATTTTTAGTTAACATTAATATTATTTACTGGGAGAAAATATCTTCATCAGTTTCAGTGAACTATAAACATCAGTTCATTTTTTAAAAGTCTCCAGACTATATGCTTTATTTCAACCTCTATGACTCTCCCCAAAAGTTTTAGCCTTCTTTGAAGTTAGAAGAACTAGCAGAACAGATTTGTAAATCATCTCTCTCTAACTGTCTTCCTTGTTTGGGCCCCTCGATGATTTCTCTACGTGAAATTGTCTTTCATCTTTTTTTTCAGGTGAAAAGTTTACATGGAGGCTTTCTACAAATGAATCCAGCTAAAATCTAAGCTCAGAAAGAAAGCCTGGCATCTTTTTGAAGGAGGCTTGTGGGCCATAGCTACTCAGCTGCACAACCCACCACTTGAACAAGGGGCAGATGCCAATTAAAAAGAAGCCATGCAGGTAGTAAGCAGTTAAGCAAGAAGGCACCTGTTCTGTTCTGTGCCAAAGGGTATAGCCTGTCAACGAGGCATGTGAGATACAACTCTGGTCTCTCTTTTCACGGGTTATTAAGGGGATCTGGGGCAAGAACTAAACACATGTGGTCAAGTTTGCTGGGTGCTCTGGATTTTTATTTCATGAACAAAACCGAACTGAACTGGTCTGAATCCACTACCTTAGGACTGTTGGCAGCTTATCTAGCTAGTCATTATTTTCCCTTCCTTTTTCATTAGAGTACCACTTCAGTGGGAAAAATGATAGATTACTTCTTTCGGTTTAGAATATAATGGATAAAATTGGCTTCGATTTTTCATAGTGATTTGACATTTTATAAAGCCCCAAATAAAGCATAGGCATTGTTGAAGTCTTGCAATGAGGCAACGAAGATGAGAATATCTTGAAGTAGTATAAATGTGTGAATTATTTCCTTATCTAAGCATTATTTGTTTTTTCCTTACATACATAATATGCATGATTCTAAGTATGCATAACTGTTATTGTCAGCCATGTTGGAATTTAGGATATTTGACATTTCCTTTCAGTAAAATCAATTCTTGATACACTGATGAGATGATAAAAAATTTTGTATGCAGAAATTACCATTCTTCCTGCTTTTCAGTGTTAACTTTCTCTGGATTTTGACCCTCAAGCAGTAGGATTTATTAAACGTTTTCAATGACTTTTCTATTGACAACACCAAAATTACTAAATAAAATATTTGTAAACAGAGGACTGATGTAGAAAGGAAAGGAAAAAGCCAGCAAGTTTAAACACGGGTGGGTAAGAAACAAGTGTGTTTTAAAGGTATATTAATTATATACGGTCAGGTAGTCCATAGGCCTCATAGTATTCCATAAGGTGCACTCATAGCAGGATTTAATAAAATTAAGGTATGTTAAAGGAAGAAGAAGTTGAGGCAAACATTAGAAATGCTCAACACTCACAAACACAGCTACTACAGAGGTGGCAAAGCTCATAATTTAACTTTAGATTATTAAGCACTACACAGAATATCCAGATCTCAGGAAGCTCTTTGACTTCTCAGAAGAATCTTTTACACTTGTCTATTAATGTAGCCAAAGTGACTCTGCATTATTCTACTCAATATAAATATCCAGAGAGCTAAAGAGCAAGCAAATGGAAACTAAACCTGTCAGTTTTCTATATGTTGTGCTTATTAACTAATGCAAAATTGCCTTCTGGTTTGTCTCAAATCCTAGTCCAGGAAATGAGTCACTAGTTAGTACAATATAAAGTTAGGGTCAAAAGTCCCTCCAGTTCCCAGACAACTATGGAATTATGCACATGGTCGAAACAGATAAGTTGACATTTTAATTTAATACATACAGAAAATATACATTTTTTGAGGGCATACTGGAATTGAATCTTTAAGGAGAAAATGAATATTGTAGAACTGAGGAGAAAACATCTACATGGCTAGGCTAATACATTCCAAATAGAAAAAATAAATACAAAACTTCCCTTATGAAATTATGACAAAGGTTTTGTAACATATTAGGGAGAAAATATTGACTGTGAGGGTTAGGAAAGACAGCGGATTGGGTAGTTTGCCTTTGCTGTAACCAAAACACCTGACAAGATCTGCTAAAAATAGAAAAAATTACACTTCAAAGGTATGTCTGTCAGTTATGGATTTCCTCTGGCTAGGTCTCTCTTGAAAACATCACCACTTAGAAAAGTCTATACCACCTCTGAAATTCTCCATCACCTCCAAAATTCTCTAATACAGCTCTACGACCACCAACTGTAATATCCCATTAACTTATGAAACTATCAATGAAAAATTATCCAGAGATGGAGTCAGAGTCATCACAATCATTCCGCCGCCTAACGTTTTCATCTTCAAACACTACTTCATTGAAAGAAATACCTGCTGCATCTGAGAGTTGGGGAGATATTTCAGATCCCAGCCCTAATATTCAATGCGTCATAACCATCGTGGAAGTCAAAATAAACCTAGAAAAAAATTAATAGACCAAGAAAAAAACACCTAATTATGGTGTCTAACAACAAATCTATCTTTGAAGAAAGATGTCAAATATTGAGATTTAGATGGAAGCTCTGCATAAGACAAAGGACAAGGAAGGAAATAATACAACGGCAATACTCCAAGACAATATGTTGGAAATGATTAGTACAAGGTCGGGGAAGTGAGTAGAGGGGCAGAAAAGTGGGAGAAAAATGAAGGAGGGGTAAAAAGTTCAATAAGAAATGTACTCACTATCTTACTTATGTAACTGTAACCCCTTTCCCTGACAATACTTTTTAAAATAGAAATACTAAAGAAGACAGAGAAAAGTGAGTCTTAGAAAGGTTGAAATATAAGAATGTTTATTGAAGATAACAATGTATATGAGTTCATTCAAATATATTTATCATATTTAGTATTAAATAAATGATTGAGGTAAAATACAGAGTAATTATATATTTTTATGGCACCATTTATGTTAGGTTTTTAAAAAGAGGTATCCGAGTAAGAACTGCACCACACACGTGGTATTTAGGTAAGGGGAAGGTTTATTCAGTAGACCAGCTGGGACCAGGCAAGGTTGGCACTCCACGTGGCTGGGAAAGAGAGGAGAGAGAGGAAAGAGCTAGAGCTAGAGCAGAGAGAGAGAGCAGAGAGAGCTAGAAAAGTAGAGCAAGAGCAAGAGCAAGAGCAAGAGCAAGAGAGGAAGAGCAAGAGCAAGAGAGGGGTAAGAACAGAGAGAGAGCAGAGAGCTAGAAACGAACAGAGAGAGAAAAAGCTAATAATGTATTTTTAAGTGGAGGAAACTTGAAATTAGTTTCAGGGATTTCACAGAATCCTTTGTCTTGTTAATGAGCTCTGAATGGAGGATATACAAATGTTTGCTCTTTGATCAAAAGATTTCATAATAAACTTATAGCATAAAGCTATAATCCTAGCTACTCAGGAGAGTGAGATCTGGAGATCACGGTTTGAAGACAGAATGGGCACAATTAACCCACAAATGTCAGAAGTGGAGGTGAAGTTCAAATGGTAGTGAGCCAGCCATGTGCATAAATGTCAAGTGAGAGTTTGAGGCCTTGAGTTCAAGTCCCAGGATTGCTGCGGTGTGCGTGTGCATGCACACACACACACACACACACACACACACACACACACACACACACACAAACATTCCAAAAAAAAAACAAACAAAAAATGTAGAAACATAGAGAGAATATATATTGTGATGTGGCAGTCAATCAGAAATATAATAGCGTTCTTGGGTTTTTGCTGAACAATATTTCTTTTCTCTATTACAATGTACAATGTTGCTTATTGCCGGCGTTGGTGGCTCACGCCTACATCCTAGCTACTCAGGAGGCTGAAATCTGAGGATTGCAGTTCAAAACCATCCTGGGCAGTAAACTCTGTGAGACTCTTATCTCCCATAAACCAATCAGAAAACTGGAAGTGTTGCTGTGGCACAAGTGGTAGAGCACTCACCTTGAGCTGAAGAACTGAGGGATAGCACCCAGGCCCAGAGTTCAAGCCTCTTGACGGACAAAAAAGCAAAAACAAAAATAAACATTGCTTATTATACTTAATCAAATACAACCAAAAGCCTATGGAGTTAATGTTTACAGAAATAAAATGATAATTGTGTTCCAATAGACATTTCATTCCTCTCTTATATAGGGAAAGAATTTTACACTTACAAGTCTATGAGGAGGCAATATATTTCTTAACATTTCAATTCAGTGGCAATGATTTGCCATTTATGTATTTTTTCAGACTTGGGTGTTACTTGGAAAGGAAAAAATAAGCTACCCTAAATGACTTCAAAGAAGTTAGATACCAAAATGTTATCGAAGGGGGTGTATGGAGGCATGTGTGGACAGGTAGGTGGAGGAGGTGGATGAGATTAGGTAGGAAGGGAGAGGAAATAGAAACCATTTTGCCTGAAAGACAAATTCTTTTCAAATGTTGGCCTGCAGATGACTAGACATTAAAACTGAACCTCAAAGAAATGTATGCTAGATGTTTATGAAGAAATCTTGTTCTGTTATCCAAGTGGAATCTTCGTATTTGCCCAGAAGTACAGGCAGTCTATTAATGCTCTTATGCAAAGTTAAATAATATTTCCCACCTTTTTCTTTTTCTTAGCAGGTAATGTCATATGCCACATGAGTTGCAGGAGCATAGATGATTACTTTTGCATATTGCAAACTGTTAAAAACATCCTTGGTGTGCCATATCAACAATAACTCTGATAGTGCTGCCACCACTTATTATTAACTTACCTTTCTAAAAAGACAAAGACACTACAGATACTAAATACGAAGCTGAAGTGACTGAGTTCTTTTCACAACTTAAATAAATATATCACTGTCATTTAGTAATCCTCTGCGTTCACATGGAATTTTTCCAGCACTGTTAAAGAAGGATGAAAATGGAGAGACAGCTCATTGACTTCCCATGCATATGTCCATACCACTTTAATCTTGCACATAAAAGGTCAAGCATAAAATTATTTGCCTGGAGTAGCTGTCCTTGGAGATTTAAATTAATATAGAAGGAGAGTACCACGAGGGGGGAAAGTTAATTTTATCTTAATTGGATTAAGCCAGGTCACATCTACAATGAGGGAAAGAGGTTACAGAAGACTATAAACTGCTGGGTTGACAGAAAAGGATTAATTCATGAGCCAGCGTCAGGTTGTTGACTAATAACATATTGATCAGATCTATAAAATATGCAGAATGTCTGTCAGGAGGAAAGACATTATTGAATTGAAGATTGCTAGCCTCTGACATGATCAAAGTTAGATTAATATGATTAAGAAGCTTTGAGGGAGCTACTATTACCTTAGCAACCACCGAAATTCTCTGCAAATGGCTTGGATTGACTGTCCTAAGCAACTGCAGTACTTGTTGGTGAGAGGGAAAAGACTGATTAGTGTTGCTGCTGCTCCCTCCCTCCTTCCCCCTTCCTCTTTTCATGTGTTCCAACAGACATATTGAATCAGTACAGTTTAATCCCAGTGGAGCCTGCAGGTGGTATTGTCCTAGCATGGAGGAGTTATTAAATTCTTAAGGTCACCATAAAAAGGTTCTATTAAATTGAGTTAATAAAAACATTGGACAAAGGTTTGCAAAGAGCAAGGTGTCAAAGTGGGGGAGGTGGAATGTTTCTCATGATCATAGACAAGAAGAATAATTTATATCCATCAAAGTGTAAAGAAGATAAAAAAATTGTATTCTTCAATAAAATGTGAGCTTTTTGCCCCTAGCTAATACACATGTGTATATACAAACAGTCAGATAGGACATTCATTTCTTTGGATTTTTTCAGTTGAAATGGACTTAGAGTGGTTAAAATACAAGGTCCCTGGTAAATACCATTCTGACAATAAAAACATAAAAGCTATGGAATATTAGGCAATTTGTGCATGTGTGAAAGCTGATTCTTTTCCTTTTTACTTCTTTTCTGAATTATCTTCAAGTAATTGTACAATGGGGTTTCAGCTCAACAAAAGAAATGTTGGTGCTTGATTTAGAATCACTGTGGAATTTTATTTGGAATTCTCTGCTCTCCCAGTAATCCCTCCACTCACACTGGAACTAGTTTTACTTTCCTGTCATTCTCTCTCTTTTCTTTCTCTTTATTTCTCTAGTGCATATTAAGTCCACTAAGGGATTTCACTATGGTAATTTAGATGTGCATATATTGTATTTTGCCCAGAATATATCTCTCCATTTCATTTTCTTTCCCCACTCTCTCAATCCCCTTTTAATCAACAGGTTTCCCTGAGATTCCTTAGACTGCCTTCACACATGTACTGATATCTGTTTTTCTAAAGAAATAGTCTATTGAACATTGCTGTATATTTTAAAGAATTTTTGGACATGTAAAAACAGTACTGAATTTGAAACCATTTCTCAGAGATGTACAACATCTAATCAAAATATTTATCTGCTTATAGTAGATATAGTTCCTATATAAAAGTGAGAATAGGAAAATTGAAGTTTGTTTTTAATAAAAAAAAGGGAAACTGAAAACAGCAACAAACCTAGAAATGAATCATTAGCAATGTACAGTAATTTATTTTGAGGAGTATAACAGAGAGATTCACTTACAGTACTCCTTTCATAAAAGAAACCAAGATAAAAGTTTTCCAAGGCCAATTTTCATATTCCCAAAGGCAGATGAGAAGTCCAGAGGATTGCAGATGCCCAGAATTCACCGGCCCAAAGGTAAAGCGAATTTATAGGCAAAAACTAGGGTATATTTAAGGTTTGAAATTTGAAGTAGGAAGAAGGAAGAAGTAATAATTTAATTATCTGCTATCTCAGCAGAAGGAAAAAGCAAAGATCAGTTGGTAGAGCTCTATTCAGAGTGAAAGCATCAGCTACTTAGAGTCCCATTCTTGGACTAGAGAGTAGGGTAGAAAGAGGACAGAGAGAGAGAGATGGGGGCAGAAGGGGAGAGGAAAGTGGAAGAGAGTGAGAGAGCAAGATAAGAGAGAGAAGGGAAGGAAAGAAAGAAGGAACAAAAAGGAGAGGAAGGAAGAGAAAAGGTGAGGAAGGAAAAGAAAAGAAATGAAAGGAAGGAAAAGAAAAAGAAAGGAAAAGGAAAAGAACAGAAAAATAATTAATTAAGTCCCTTCCTTCATTGTTGGACATTGAAGCCACTTTGTGAGGAAATCTGTTTTCATTTATATCAGTGAAGATAATTCCAACCTAAATTTTTAATTAGGAATAAATGCATTGGGAGATGTATATTATATTTCTTCTTCTTCTTCCTATAAACAACTTAATCTTAAACTGTATGAAAAATATACAGGGAGAATGAACCAGAATAAGTTTAACAAACATTCTTTAAATGGAAACAGTGCAGCATCTTACCCTGAATAGCTGTAACAAAGTATCTTAGACTAGAGGATTCAGAAACAAAAGAAATGTATTCTCACGGAATTTCCTGCCCGGGCTGGCTTTGAACCACGATCCTCCCTTCTCAGCCTCCTGAGTAGCTAGGATTACAGGTGTGAGCCATCAGCGCCCAGCTCATATAACTTCTTGAAACATAACTCATCAGGCTAAAGATGTGAAAAATTAGAATAAATAATATTTTATCATTTTAAGATATTCTCTGTAAAGATTTGTTTTTAAATAATATGTGATGATTATTATAAAAGCTAAATAATTGATTTCTGAATTATAAAAATGATAAATTATAATTAAGTAATGATCAAGAAATTGAAATAAAAGCTATCATACAACTGCCTTTCTCAAAAGTTACAAAGAATTTAAATTTTCTCAAATCTTTGAGTATTTTCAAAATACCATTGTGAGTTTAAGGTTATTGGATTATTGATTTTTTTGGTAAAACAAAACAGGGAGAAATCAATTTGTAGGTATTTCTTATTTGCAGGGGGAAGATAGCTCATGGGGCTTGAACTAGGAACCTGGTGCTCACTCTGAGCTTTGTTGATTAAGGCTAGTGTTCTAGCACTTTGAGCCCAACTCCATTTCCAGTTTTTTTTCTGATTGTTAATTGGAGATAATAGTCTTATGTACTTAACTGCCCAGGCTGGCTTTGAACTGCAATCCACAGAGCTTAACATCCTGAGTAACAAGGATTACAGGAACGAACCACCAGCACCTGACAGCTGCAGATTTAACATACAATGAAAACAAAAGAAAATCTAGAAAGGGACCAAAAAGAATAAAGCATCATCTTATCAACTGAATGATAACTGTTTCGTTAAACTACATAAGAATAATAAAACATAATTTAAGATAATACATAAACAACAAAAAATATTCAAAAGCACTTTGAAGGCAATCTTGGGGTCAGTGAATACATTTGCTTTCCTAATATGTTCACATTAAAGTAAACTTCAATCTGCTACTGGGAAAAATCAATAAATTAATGCAATATTGAACAAGATTATGACTCCTAATTTATTTTTATTGTGTAGTAGTAATCAGTCATGCATTGGGTAACTTTGTTTTAAAAAAACAGATACATAATTTGGCTCCCTGAGCCTTGATTTTTGCCTTTAGGAGGAACAAATTCTCCATGTATGCTTGTGGCTGCTCTAGAAGCACCTTATTATAAGAAAGACCACAAAATAATTTACTAAGAGCAGCAAGAAAATAAAACATGAACTATCTATGGGCTTCCAGAAGTTTCTAGCCCATAATGACAAAAATAAGAGTGTAGAGTTTTCTTCGGTAATTAGGAATCATCTTCTCCGTCTATTAGAGAGGGAGTATCCAAATAGTAGAAAGATATTTGGACTTCTTAAATGAGCTTTCATGCAGATGAATACTGTATTACAAGACAGGATTTCTTCTCTTAAGGTTTATTACTGGAAAGGTTATCATTGTATAACATTTTCAAGAGCAAATTCTGTTTTATGAATTCTTGGAGGTGGTAGAAGTGCAGAGGGTGCTGGCATAAGATAGGATTCCAATTATTTTAAATGTTATCATGATTTACTGCTCTTTTTAATCTTCACTTCTTTCAGTGTGACAACAGAGGGCACTTATACATCCAGAGAATTCAGAGTATTATAGGAAACTAAACCTTGAGCAAAGGAAGTCCCCAGATACAAGGATCACTAATACGGAAAATTAAACATGATCCTAGTCTACCAAATGAATCCCTATCCATTTACTGTTATTGTGTATTAGCACCCAGAGACTAGGTAGTGAAAAACCAAGTTGTTGGGAAAATAGTGTATTCTCTCCATTTCACAGGAATAAAATTTTGAAGGAAAGTGAACAAGATTTCTTTTTTTCTTGTCCTTTAGGTGCTGGTATGGAACCTGAATTCAGGGGCTCTGGCTCTTGCTCCACTATATTTTTACTCAAGTTTGGCACTCTGCCATTTGTACTACAATTCTGCTTCTGGATTTTTAATAATTAGTTGGGAGACTCTCTGACTCTTCTGCCTGAGCTGGCTTTGAACTAATACCTTTCATAACTCTACTTCCTAGGTATCTAGAATTACAGGCATGAACCACGAGAAACGTTTCATTATGTTTTCATTTTATGCTTTTAAAATGTTACTAGAACTCTCCTACAATGCAGTTCCTGTGATTTCCTTTACCCAGGGGTAGTAGCCTGTAGTTAGCTAATTGATATCTCTGTTAGCAGAACAGTCTTGAAAAAAAATCAAAAAGAAATCCTTTAAGCTGCTCTATCAATTCATATATTACAAGATATTTTAGAGAGATATTATTTAATCTTTGCTTTGATACTGCAGCATGTGCTTTCGTTACACATAAGGATAATTAACCTTTATGATGGGCTTGAGATATGGGAAGACACAGTATGAAATAGCTTGAATGTTATTTGTGCAATCACAAACTAAAGAGGTAAAATCTTACTAAATGTTCTTGTCCCTTCAATACGATTCTGTTTGTTTATTTATATTGCTTTCCATATGACTTTCTTTGACTGGAGTCTTTTTATTTTGTTGGTGGGTGGTTATTTTTAAGTGAAATGAGAAACATTCTAAGACAGTTTTCAAGATGATGCAATCTAACCTTGGATATATTGTATAAACCCTGCAACTTAATTAGTACTTATTCTGCAGAGAGAAAAAAAGCCTTGTAATTACTAAAGACAGCATATGGCAGGTGCATTGAAACTCTGGAGTGACAAGAAAAACATATGACTTCAGCTCATTATAAGTATTTTCAAAGATACTACTAATTGCAACAGTAATTAAAATTTACCAATATTTGTGAAATTGCCAGCTGACATGTATATATGGAATCAATGTATGCTTTGCATTATTAAATTTGCAAAAGATGCATATTCAATTATAAATTTTTTTCCTCTCTGCATATATACATATGTATGTGTGTATATGTGTACGTACATGTGTATGCATACATATATACATATACAGATATGTGTATATGTGGAGTATGTGTATAGAATCTTATGATTTGCACATCTCATTTTCATTTATAATATACAGTAGCTTTGTGTATCAATGTATTCTGATTACTAATATATGTACCATAGCATTTGTAATCTGCTGGAATCATGTAACAATTAGCATTAAGAAAACGTATTGATTCCATTCAACAAGACCTCTCAGTTTCCAGATCACATAGTACTGTTGGCAACACCACTGTGATTATAAGAAATGTTGTTGATTGAAATACAAATGCAACTCTAATAATATGCATTAACATCTTAATTCTAAGAATTCACACAACAAGGGAAAATACTTTCTAAGGAAATTAGATTTTTCTCCCTCCCTAAACCTTTTACGTTACATATTACAGGTTACTGACTACCCTTGAGAAAAGTTATTTTAAAAAATATATAATTTTAAATTCATGACAACATAACCACTTGAAATTGCCTTTCAAATAAGGGTTTACTTTTATTTCTTTAATCAATCCAAGCTTTATGGAACGCTTAGAGGGCTATAAATAGCTAGAAACTTTCTTAGGAAAGGAAAGAATATATAATAGGCTAACTAACAACTTTCATAAAGTCAGCAAACTCTGAAATATAGTTCTCTTATGAATTATGAATCAAAGTGCATATAGTTTAAAAATATAAAATGTTTAGGAATGTAATGTAACATATGTAACATGTAACTTTTTTCCTAGTTAAAAAATATTGTTGTTGTTATTCTAAAGGTGAGGAACAAAAGGTTTACAATTTCATAAGCCAGGTAATGAGTACATTTCTTTTTGTATCGTCACTGCTTTCTTTGCTCTCCCCCACTCCTCCCGCCAGTCTCCACCCACAAATGGTATAGTTTCGTTTCAAACTATCATCTAGAAAGTAACACATGAAATGTAGGGTTTTCTTTCTTTTTGTTTTTATTTATTTATTTATTTTTATTCATTTATTTTTTATTGTGAAAATACTGTACATAGGGGTTACAATTACATGGGCAAGATAGTGAGTACATTTCTTATCAAGCATTGTAGCCTCCTCCTTTGTTTCCCCTCCCCATCCCTTTCCAGCCTCCCCCCTTCCCTCCACCAAATCCCCCCCCATCAAAGTTGTAAAGTTTTTTTTTGACATGGCAACTTGTACTTCTCATTGTTGCAACGGGTCCACCTTTATCCTTATTTAAACGACTTGTTTTTCCCCTTCCCCTCCACAACTTATACCGACATCAAATACAGTGAAAGCAGGGGTTATACTGTGGGTGAGGGGCATACAGAAGCAACAAAGAAATAATCTTATAAATGCGTTAGAAACAAATGCACGAAAAACAAAAAAAACATTTGAATACATATCTTAGGGTTCATTTTCCTAACATCACCTTATCTGACCTTTTCTGCTTGACCCATACATATACTAGATATTGCAAATAATGGAAACCATGAGACCTCTGTTTCTTTGGGCTTGGATTACTTCACTTAATATAGAAATGTAGGATTTTAACATAAGCTTAATTTTATATTTTGAAGCATGCAGGTTGTATCAACTCTGGACAGAGTATTCTTTTGTTTATTTTGATTATGTTTCAACAGAATGGGGAAGGGCTTCTAAAATTATAGATGGTACTAGAAATTCTGAGTTTGAAAACGCAGCTCCTGGAGAACACAGGCATATGTGAAGACCCAGATCCAGCAGTCTTTGCCACTCACAGCTCAGCATCTCACAGAGCCCACAAGGGTCTGGAATGCTGAGTAGAACCAGCTCACCTGATTCAGAAGAACACCCACAACTAGATACTGGATGCTTGAGTCCAGGAGAAACAACTTTAATCCACCTTACACAGAAGTACTTCTGAGTAATTGGAAGCACAAAATACAATATTACTCTTTAGAATAGCAGGAATTCCATAAATGAAAGGTTTTCTTCTTATTATTGTTTTGAGAAGCCCACATGAACAGTGACCACCTCTCCTAGGTGAGCTGCTTAAGAGCTAGAAGCAACTGCTATTACCATTAAGGAGAGATGAAGTAATTAGGAACTATCAAAAGGATTCACTGTTGACTTTTGGGAGCAGAAACCATGGTAGACATGTCTGGGTGGAGCTGGAGTTATGGAGAAAGTAAAAGGATAGAAGGGCAGAATTATGGCCCTTCCTTCTCCATCACTAAAGCATTTTATTGTCACTAATACTGATGTAAAACACAAGAAAGTGCATGGCATACTTTTATATATGATAATTCTCACCATAAAATCAGATGACAAAGGAATCATAGAATAGTTTCAGCTTTCTATCCAGGTGCTTAGAGGAATGTTCACTGGCCTAATAAAATAGATTCTAAAATAATAGTTCAATGTATTCAATGAATTCCACCTCTGCTGCTACTCAGTAAGTATCCATCTGCTTACAGATTCTGTGTGTTCAGCTAACTCCAGTAAATATGTTTTCAGAAATTAAAAGAAACAAAACTATCACTGTTTTCCAAAATGGAAATATAGCCAGGTGCTTTTAGCCTATCCCTTTATTCCAATCTACTTAGCAAGCAGAGATCTGAGGATCGCAGTTCAATGACAGTCACAGGCAAGAGTCCAATAAACATGTAAAATGTAGAAAGTAGCATTGTCGTTCAAGTAGTAGAGACCAGTGTTGAGGGGAAAATACAAGCAAGAGTGGAATTCCTGAGTTCAAACCCCAGAAGTCTCTCTCTCTCTCTCTCACACACACACACACACACACACACACACACACACACACACACACACACACACACACACACACACACACACACAGAGAGAGAGAGAGAGAACAGATCATTTTGTTTCTGATAAAAGATCATTTCTCGTTCAGTTTATGTGCAATGACTCTAGTAATTGGCAAATTCAAGCTGAAGTGGAAAGCTATCATTAACATCAATCTTATTTAAAATGCTAGCTAAAACAGTTGCCAAAATACCAAAAGGCTAATCACCACAGAAAATTGTTCATATTTAAATCTTCCTATTACTATTTCCAAATTTTCTATGCCTTCAAACAGTATTCACTCTCCCATAGAAAGTGAACTGGCATCCATACAATGTCTATCTTTTTAGCTGAATAATGAAAACATGCAATTCTAAGCCAGCGTAGTCTCCTATTTTCTCCCTTCCTCATTCTTTCTTTAATTAAAAACCACCTTAAAGCCAAGGCACGTTTTTAGAGGTTCATTATTGTAAGTTGCTTGGCAGTTCTGCTTTCCCTGCTGTTCCAATATCATTATCTCCGCCTGCCTTTCTTGCTGTCCATCATGAGCCTTCAGAGCACCAGAATTTTCAGATCATCTCTTTCCTCCAAACTTGTGTTTCCAAATGTATTACTTGAAGATCTATCCAGGAGAAAGGTGATCCTTCTTTTAAATTGAATTGCAATGGTGCAAACATGCATTCTATGGATGCCAACACAAGGAACAGGGTTAGGTTCAACTGTTTTATCTTTGCTCAATGGTGCTATGAACCTAACTTTAGTTCTGAGTAAGGGAGTTGGTAATGTTCCTGGAACAAGTCTACTGTCTGAGTGATTATTCAAATGAGCGTTGTCTTTGCCTCTTGGAGAGCATCATCTGAGGACCACTACTTTCACACAATAATAATATTTCAAATACTTACCTTAATTTCTGTTGTTATTGTTGTTGTTGTTTGGGGGGTATAGATTGGTCCTGAGGCTCAAACTCTAGGCCTGGGTGCTGTTTTGAACTTCATTTTTTCAAGGCTAGCATTTGAGCCATTTTGCCACTTCTGGCTTTTCTGTGATTTAATTGCATAAGACTCTCACAGATTTTTCTGCCAAGGATGGCCTTGAACCATGATGCTTAAATCTCAGCTTCCTGAGTAGGTAAGATTACAGGTGTGAACCACCAGTGCCTGGCTACTTAATGTCTTAGTTGGCTCTTGAAACTTCTATTATAAATTAAAATCAAATCAAATTAAATTGAATTAAAAGCATACATAGCAGTGGTACTCACTAGACTCTATGTGGAAATTGAACTATATAACCTGTAGGTAGGAACAGGAGGGAAAACCAGGGAATGAGAGAAGGGGTGACATTGTTCAAAAAGAAATGTACTCTGACATATAATTGTGACACCTCTGTAATCACCTTCACAATAAAAATAAAAGTGCATAAAATACATACTGCTATGGTCTTCTTTGTTTGACCTACTACTCGATATGGTAAAATTATGTTTACAAAGGATAGCAAATAGTAGAGTTGTTTCAGGTTGTCTGTAAATAGACCATTTTCATTATGTTGTGCAATTAAGTATAAGTGTCTCCAACAGCAAAGTTTTCAATCACTGCAAGTAATTAGGTCATTAGTCCTACAATTACTATTTAGTACCTCTCTTAGAATTATTCTGCATTTTCTTACTCCCTAATTCAACTGATATATGCATCATAGATCAAAACAATTGTGTGTGTGTGTGTGTGTGTGTGTGTGTGTGTGTGTGTGTGTGTGTGTGTGTGTATGCTTGCTAATCCTGAGCTAGTCAAGGCTGAGTGCTGAGCCTGAGATTCCTTTTTGCTCAAGGTGAGAACTGTACAACTTGAGGTGCAGCTCTATTCCCAGCTTTTTTGGTGATGAATGGGAGATCAGAGTCTCACAGCCTTTCCTGCCCAGGCTAATTTTGAACAATGATCCTCAAATATCAGCCATCTGGGTAGCTAGGATCACCATTGCCAGCCATTGGTGTCTAATTAAGTAGTATTTTTATGAAATGATTTTCATTAGGTGTTACATTTGAAAATCTTTTTAAACATTGAGATGGACACAGGACTGTGGAAGTCTCTTGGAACTCAAAGCACATACTCAAGCACCCCAACAATAGCTCTGGAAACAGGATTTCTAAATGAATGTGAAATTAGAGATTTATTGACATTTATCTGATTTCTTCCATTATACTTAACACAAATGTAAAGTCACCTTAACACTTTCAAAAACATTAAGGATGAGTTTATGTTCCATGTTTGTGGTTTATTTGGATTTATTTTCCATTTTCTACAGTTTACTAAAGACTAGAAGAATTCTATCTACAATCACTAGAACTATATGGCATAGAAAAGAGAATTGTGGCAAGAGACACCCTGGGGTTTATAAACTGACCCCTTTCTCTCCCTTTTCCTTCGCATAAGAATAATATAGAATTTTGAAATTACAGCAGTGCTAACAGTTTGATTTAATAATTATTTAAGGAAGCTCTTCTACCCATGGGACCATGTCACACAATGCCATTGGTCTCTATATGATTCAAAACTTTATCAAAATTTATCAAAGATATTTCTACGTGTTTCCAAATGTTCCATAGGGTTAATATTAATTACTTAAAAGCCAAAGGCACGTGGCAACCTCATGTTCTATTGCCTCCATATTTGTGATATTCACAATAGTATCTCCATTATCTTTAATGCTTTCTGTGTGACTTAGCTTAAGATCTTTTCCAAAGAATCATACTATTCAGTTTAAAAATAACAAACCACAATTTCATTTCACCAAACCTGTTTTGAAAGAGTGAGTGTAATGAGTCTTCATTTTTTGTGTAACAACATTGTGATATTTCTGGTACAGACTACCTTTTGTACTTTATCCTTTCTTTTTTCCCCATACTGCTTGTGATTATGTCGTAGGCATCTTTTATACCTGTAGGTGCCAATGTCCTTTGCCTCACTGCTGTGGACTGCTTTGTCTAATGGAGTATGTGAGTCGATTTTAAATGTATCTATTTCCATCAAGGACTGAAAATGTATTACTAACTTTTACCAGTGTTTTGAATTTTCAGTTCTGACATGTTCTCAACATATCTCAAAAAACCATTATTCTATGAATCTAGCTTCTCTTCAACAGGCACAAAAACCCAATTGAAATGAAGAGTTCTGTGTAGCTCTGATTAGGCCAGAGAAGCTCAGCCAGGCAGATCAAAAAGTACCCAACTTGCGCATGAATATAAAATCAATGACTGGTGTAGAAAGCCACTGAGGTCCTGTTATTTTGTACTTGACTATTGTCTAGAAGGATAATTGAAAACAGCATTGCTATTTAGTAGCTCTCTTCCTTTAAGAAAGACAAGGATACATGTATTGTAACTGCCTTTATTTATGAGTCAATTGGACAGATGATTTAACTTTCCTCTAGCATAAACATTCTAGTTTTCTAGGATTATACGTCATCTATAAACATATAGATTAACTTTTCACATCAATAAAATATGTCATCTGTGAGCTAGGGACAAGAGCCCTCTGGGTTTCAGGGCATGCATGATTTGAAAAAGAATGATCTTGCAACAGATAGAAAAGCTCAGAGAAATGAGGGATTCATGAATTTCCACTGACTTTCTAAAGTGGGCACGAAAAATGGGAAGTGTATTTCAGGCTTCAGATTTTCCTATGAAGAGTCACAGAAGGAAAGGAAGAAGACAAAGGAATCCTATAAATCTAGATATGGAAAGAGGAAGAATTCAAAACTAACATTTTGGATTTGGGAAGGTGGCTCATTGGTAAAGTTCTTGCCTAGCATGCATGAAGCCCTTGGTTTGATTCCTCAGTACCACATAAACAGAAATGAAACAGAAGTGGCACTATGTGTCAAATGGTAGAGTGCTAGCCTTGAGAAAATAGAAACTCAGTGATTTTACCAAAAAAAAAACAAGTTAATAAAATAAAAAATGAATTAAATTAAACATTTACAGAACATAAACTGTGAAGAAGAGCATATAAAACGTCAAATGGATTAGCCTTAGATTGTGGAACTGTCATGTGAGCCCTCAGGAACAGAGGTTGTTTGGTAATTTAACTACAGAAAGTAATGCACATGTTAAGAAAAAGTGAGAAAGGATAATGTAGTATAAGATTGTTTTCAAGGAATAAATTCTCTTCACACAGGAAACAAAGGTTGAAGAAGTAATATGACATATTTAAATGTAATATGGTGAAATCCTTTTGAGGAAAAATAAATCACAGATTTTATAGGGGTTTTTCAATGTTGTGACAATCCAGATTACAATATCTTACTTTGATTTTACTCAAACACTTTATTCAAACTCTTCATTCTCAGCTGGACATCCTTCAGGATGTTTGAGCTGATACTTACATCAGCTCAAAAAATGATTATAGTCACCAAATTCGTTTATGAGTAAAGTTCCTTCTAGGTAATGAATAAAATGCTGGTGTTCAACTACATGAGTTACAGCTCTACTTCTTTATTTTTTTCTAGTTAATTGGATATGAGTCTCAAGGAAGTTCCTGTCAGTATTCCTTCATACTCAGGATGCAAAGATCTGAGAATCACATTTCTAACCCAGCCCACAAAGATCTTAGTTTCTGAGTATCTAGGATTGCTTGCATTAACTTCATCTTTTATTTATTATTATTATTAGTAGTAGTAGTTGTTGTTGTAGTTATTTGGCCATCAGCCTGTCCTGGTTGCTCCGTATGATTAGCTGAGTTAGCCTTGTCTTATGGCTCTGATATGTTACAATATGCTAGAATCAATGCAGCTTTTCTCTTTAATATGCAATCTGCCTGATAATTATTGTGATCATTTTTAAGAAACGAATACTAAGTTATATTTGACATAATAATAAAATTCACCTAAGTTTAACAATTTGTTTAATGAAATAAAGTATTTCATATTTTCATTTTAATAAAATACATGTTAAAATTGAAATTTTCATGAAGTATGACTATACTTCATACACCTAGTGGCTGCTTTTTTTCCAATCAGAGATATCTAGTTAGACTTTTTCTAGGTTTAGTTCATTTTATTTCTGTGAATGCCGTCTATATTTTGACCATTATTCTTTTATGAGATATATGGTTGGCAACTATATCCCATACTCTATAAATTGATTTTCTATTCTATTGATGAATTTCTTTGCTGCACATAAGATTTTTAGTTTGATGTAAGTATGTTTATTTGTTTTTTGTTGTTTATGTTTTTGAGATCATATCCCAATAATCTTTTCCCCAAACTATTGATATGCATCATTTCCCTTGTGTTTTCACTGTTTTTCTTCCTCTATTTTTATATTTCAGGTACTCTGTGAAGAATTTCAACCCATGTTGAACTAATGTTTGTGTATACGATATTATGTATCAAATTTTGTAGATCTGGACATATACTTTTCCCAACACCATTTATTAAAGAGACTCTTTTTCTGTGTGTTCTCTTTGTATGAAAACAAGAAAAGCTGTTGATATTCACCAAATCTTTAAGTTTTGGTTATTTGTCCTGTCACTTTGGTCTTTGTGTCAGTCTTTCTGCCCAAAACAGTGAGTTTGGATGCTATAGATTTAAAAAAAATATTTTGAAGCCAGTTGATGTGATCTCTAGTTTGTTTTATTTTGGAGTCCTTTATGACAGTCTACAAAAATTTTAATTTTATTTCTATTTCTGTAAAAAATAACAACGAATGTTTACTAAGGATTTTACTGAATCTGTTCATTACTTTGAGGAGGAAGGGCATTTTATGGAAAGACGAGCATTTTAAAAATATTTATAATAAGACATTGATATATTAATTTCTGTTCATTTATTACTTCTTCAATTATTTCATTAATTTCTTCCAGTTTTCTGAATCTAGACTTTATATTTTCAATAGATTTCTTTCTGTGCTGCAGTAAATCATATTTTAGGTTTATTTTTCTTAATTTAATTTTCTGAGTTGACATTTACTATATGAGAAAATTCTTCTGATTTTTATACGTTAACTTGTTGCCTTGCAATGTTACTGAATTTATTCTATTATGCATTATAGAATGTTTACTTTTTTCTTATATAATACCATTCACCTTCATGCATTTTTATATTTTCTTAAAAGAAAAGAGAAAAAGGGAAAAGTCCTGGAAGGAAGGAAGTGGTGTGATAGCAGAAGGGGAAAGACATTGGAGGAGAGGAAGTTGAGGGAGGGCAGGAAGTGAAGGATGGCAACTGACGACCCAGGCAAAGCAGGTCAGACCTTTGGCAAGTGGAGAGGCCTGAAGAGAAGAAGGAACTGGTAGAAGGGGAAAATGGAAAGACATGGAAGGATGTATAGTTCTGTAGCCAAAGAGAGACAAAGGGAAGGGGGAAAATGGCTTGCCCTTTGATGTTTGGAGCTTTGGATATCATAATTTGGGGGGTTGGTGGTTTGGAGAACATTGATTATAGTAAATGTATCTCGATGGATTCTCTTGAACTACAGAGTTCCTAATTTTCGGAAACCCCATCAAGATAATCAATTTGGATAGCTGTTGGGTCTTCATCCGTCCCACGAAAGATGGACGGGGTCTGAGGAAAGGTAAGTGTGGTGCTTGCCAGTTCCCCAGCCTCCCTCATCCCGGGAGACAATCAGACACAATGGGGAGCCAAATTAAGCAGGTAGAAAACTCATTTATTAACAGAGAGCAGCCCTTTTTAAAGCCAAAAAGGGCAGGTGGCAAGGCAAGGGAGGAAGAGGAACCAATCACTGTCAAGGTCACACCCTACCATGCACCTGAGCCTTCCGGGGCTGGTTAGGCACTGATCGGAAAATCAATTGGGCTCTGCCCACTCTACTCTCTCCCAGTACAATCTTTGCTGCCCATGTGCTCTACAGTAAATTAGGCTTTGCCCAGTCAAGCCACTCCCAGCGCCATCTTTGCTGCGCATGTGCGCCACAGATTCCCCCCTTTTTTTTTTTTGTTTTAATGGCAGACCCACCTCCCAGTTAGTTATCCTTTTCCCTCCTCTGTAACAGTTGTTTTAACATGATTACATTGGTAAGGATAGCATTGGCTACACAGGGGGTTCCAGGCAATTCTGGGGATCGAGATTCGCCAGACAAGGATAGTAAGGGCTCTTGTGCATGATCCAAGAGCCTGTCCCAGTTACCTCACACCCGCACCTAGCACAGTAAAAAACATCAGTCCCACCACAGTTAGAAATATCCGAAGCAGTTCAAATAAATCCTGGGCACCTGGTGTCTTTTAAGTAAGCCAGTTCCTTGTACGTGGCTTTAAGCTAGCACAGGGGGTCAAGATGACCTTTGAGCTTTACTGTCAGCTCTCAATGGCTCCCAACATCATCTCCCCATCTTAGTTTAAAGAAGCGAACCCGCCTGTCTTAGGTTGGGTGGATCGCCTTGTCTGCCCTACCCATCATCAGGAACTTCTTCAGAGTGAAGCTGAAGGGCCTGTCTTAGTTTGGTCAGACTGACACTCCCTCTTACCTGTCTCTGGCTGTGATTCCTCTTGGGGGGTAGACATTCATTCATTTGGAGCTTGATAACTGGCTGGCTAAGCTCTTAAGAGTTTTGCAGTGCATGTATAATGCAAGGAAGGCATAGAAAAAAACCATCAGCAAAAGCATTACCAGGCCAGGAAATGTCACTAGTCCTTTAACCTTAGTGAAGGATGGGATAACAGTCTTTGCCACTTCAGAGTCCAGAGGTGGGGATTGTTCTAATCCAGCTATTTGCCTGTGGGGTTGGACTAGATCTAAACTGGATGCATAACAAAAGGTGGTTGTTTAACAATAAGTATGGATTCAATGCTGCTATACAAGCAATTAGTAAAAGAACAATTATAGCAGGTAACATTAAAAGAATTGACTACTACAAAAATATGAAACAGTCCATAGGGTGGTGATCAAAATGAAGGTTAGGCCACCAGGTCGAAGGTTCTCTTGTGGTGCTATTGACGAATTCTGCATTGCCAGCATTGATCACTGCCCAGGTCACCTGTTGAGGTTGATGCAGATTCCATAGGGCCGTTCACAGGATTGGGAGTAAGGACAGCCAACAGCTGGAGTATCGCCAACTGCAATTGTTAGAGAACACAAGAGCTTCTCAAGGGCTGGTTGCCCTTGGGGATGGTTAGTAGTTGTCTTTCTGGCTTTTGTCTTTAAAACAGAAGCCTCGTCCATGGCCGTTTTTCTTTCCTTGTTGGTTAGCTTATTCTTGGGCATCCTCTTGTATAGAGGAGATGTGTAAAAACTTAAGGTTCCTGGCAGGGATCCAAATGGGAGCAGAGTCCCCTATGGGGAAAACAAATCCCCTGCCCATAGTAAATATGGGGTCAGGTCCTCTCCATTGTTGTGTCAGGGGGTCCTTCCACCTGACTTTCACTTGGGGCTTAGAGTTTAGTTGTCCCCAGTGCTTCTGAAATCTGGATTCAGTTGCCCGTTTTGAAAAATTTTTAAATGTTAATGGTAAACAAAGCTATCTGTAACTGTATATGGGGGCTAACTCCCCCTTTTTTGTTTTATTGGCTATCAGAATACAAATTAAAAGGTTTTTGAATGTCCTGAAGGGCCATAATTACGGCCAGCATTTCCTTATATTGTAATTATAATAACTTCTTGTGGCGTCCTGTCTTTTAGCAGGGCAAATAAGGGCACAAGACTATCTTTAGGGACAGAAACCCATGGCAACAGCCAATTGATTTCCCCTAAAAGACTCTGAAGTTGGGTTAAGGTCAGAGAGGCTGGAATATCCAGCAAAGGCTTAAGGGGGGTGGCCTGAGTCAAGGTAAGGTGGGTCCCGAGCACCTTAAAAGGAGCTACCTTTGGGGCTGGGAAGGTAGCTCAGTGGTACAGCGCTTGCCTTGCATGCCTGAGGCCCTGGGTTCGATTCCTCAGCACCACATAAGCAAAAAAAAAAGCCTGAAGTGGCGCTGTGGCTCAAGTGGTAGAGCACTCGCCTTGAGCTGAAGAGCTGAGGGACAGCGCCCAGGCCCAGAGTTCAAGCCCCATGACCGGACCACCCCCCAAAAAAAGGAGCTACCTTTTGAATTTTATTAAGGGCTATGGTAAAACCCCTCTTTTTTAATATGGGGAGAACCTGGGCCAGAAGGCCCTCCAGGCAACTTGGGTCTCGGTGCCCCAGAATTATATCATCCATGTAGGCATAGGCAAGGGAGGTATCTGAACCAAGCACAGGCCCTAAAAGTGTGGCCAAGTATTGTTGGCAAAAGGCCGGGCTATTGGCCATTCTTTGTGGCAGCACAGTCCATTCAAAACTCCGATCAGGCTGGGGAAAATTAAGAGAAGGGATGGAGAAAGCAAACTTCTCGCAGTCATCTGGATGCAGAGGGATAGAAGAAAAACAATCTTTAATATCAATCACAACCAATGTATATTCTGAAGGTATAGCAGGAGTCCAGGGCATGCCTCTTAGGGGCATTCCTACTAGCTCCATTCTTTCATTTACCTTAAGTAGGTCTTGGAGCATATGCCAAGCCCCAGAGGCTTTTTGAATAACAAATACGGGTGTGTTCCAAGGACTTATAGAAGGGAGAATATGCCCGAGGTTTATCTGTTCCTCCACCAGAAGGTGGAGGGCTTCAAGTTTAGGTTTGGTCAATGGCCACTGCTCCACCCAGATTGGGCTTCCTGGCTTCCACCTAATGGGAAGTGGCCTTTAGTATTGGGGGTGCACCCGAGTGGGTCCCCATGTTCTTCTCTGTAATTATGAAAGTTAAAAAATCCCTTTCCTTAACGCCCTCTAGATCCTGTTTAAGCCTTTGTTCTTCTTCCCCATCCAGGATATCATCATATGATGCTCGATGGTCTGTAGTGAACACGGCATCCATTTGTCTTAGCATGTTTTGGCCTAGTAAATTGGCAGTGAGGTTCTCTGCCACTAAAGGGCATATCTTTCCCTGTTCTCCATCTGGGCTAGTCCATGTCTTAAGGGCAACCGTCTCTTTGGACTGGGAGTTGCCCTCGTATTGGGGGCCCAGGTGCAAGGTTTCAGTCCAAGGGCACTTCTTCCTCCCTGAGTGTGGTTTGGTCTGCCCCAGTGTCAATTAAGCAGTGAAACCTCTTTCTGCCTATGAGAATACTCATTTTAGGGTGGAGTCCATCCACCAGGGGGACGGTCCAATGGACGTGAGCTGCTCTGCCATGAGGCTGCCTGAGCCTCACAGCAGAGGGGGTTCCTCCTTGAGTTTATGGGGCTGGAGGATACCCCTCCCCTAGTAAAAAGGCTTCTCATCTAAATCAAAATTGATCGACAATCCTTTTTCCAATGGAATCCTTTCCTGCACCTGGGGCAGGGCGTAGGGGGCAGTCTGGCTCCCCTGGGCCAGTTGGCAGGGGATTGTTGTGTACAGTCCCTCCTAAAGTGCCCCTCCTGCTCGCATTTAAAACAAGTCCCTCTCCCGGATGGTCTTAGGGTTCCTCGGCCCTGGGCTACCAGCGACTGAGTAATAGCCTCAGTCATTGTGGATGTCTGAGCCTGTAAAACTAAAGCTAGGGATTGGGACTGGTGCTGTTGCATTCCCACATCCTGTGAGGCCACCACCCATCTGCTAAGGGAACTCTCTCTCAATCCCGCACAGGCCGTGCAATGGTCTGTATTCATCCCTTCCCAGAGCAGCAGCTTTACAAACTGATCTTGGAGATTCCCTGCAGGCAGCTTGTGATGAACACTCTGATGGACTAGGTCTATGAAATCAGGTAGAGGCTCACCCGGTTTTTGTCTCACTCCTGCCATGGGGGACTCAGTGGCCCCATGATCTAGTTTGTACTATTCGGCAAGTCCTGCCTGCTGCACCTGGTCACGGTATGGGCCAGGTATTGTGGCCTGTTGGATGCCGGTGGAGTAACCTCCCCTGTCCCTGCTAGCATGGCAGTAATAGGTATCGCTGGTTTATCCTGTCGGTTACTCTCAGCTCGCACTCTGCATTCCTCCTCAAAGAAAGCACACCATTTAATAAACTGAGAACTAGTAAGAACGGCTTTGGTCACATCCATCCAGTCCTTAGGGACACACAGGTGATATGCAATGTCTTGTAATAGGGTCTGGGCCCAGGGAGAGTTTGGGCCATCCTCCACCACCGCCTTAGCCTCCCATGGATACCATTCCAAGGGCCTGTTAGCTCCTGGTGCCAGATTGACCGGATACACTTGGGGAAGGGAATCCTGTGGCCTAGAGTCTGGGCTCTTGAGTGGCTCTTCCTTTCCAGAGGAGGTCTCCAAGTAGGTTACTTCCTCAGCCCTCGGCCTCTCCATGGAATGTTGGTAGGGGTCTGGGTCTTGCAAGTCCCTCTCACAGGTCTCATAATGCACCTTACCTCCCCTCCAATCAGGGGAATATGGAGGGGGCCTAGGACTCTCAGTATCAGCTGGGTGAGAGGGGGTAATTTTTACCCTTGTTTTCACTTCCACTGTGCACGTTTCAGTGCATTCTCGATTGGATTTGACACATTCCTTTTCCTTCTCACTTCCCAACTCCTCCTGTACTCCTTCTAGGCCTAATGTTCCCTCTTCCTCCTTCTTCTGTGATATAGCATTACCCATATTTAGGGTTTCACTTACCCGGAGAGACCAATTAGCCTCGGCAGGTATCTTTTCCTTTCAAGCCCCACGTTGGGTGCCAGATGTTGGGTATTTGTCCATCCCACGAAAGACGGACGGGGTCTGAGGAAAGGTAATTACAGCGCTCGCCTGTTCCCCAGCATCCCTCGGCCCAGGAGACAATCAGACACAGTGGGTAGCCAAATTCAACAGGTAGAAAACTCGTTTATTAAAAGAGAGCAGCCCTTTTTAAAGCCAAAAAGGGCAGGTGGCAAGCCAAGGGAGGAAGAGGAACCAATCACTGTCAAGGTCACACCCTATCAAGCACCTGAGCCTTCCTGGGCTGGTTAGGCACTGATTGGAAGATCAATTGGGCTCTGCCCACTCTACTCTCTCCCAGCGCCATCATTGCTGTCCATGTGCTCTACAGTAAATTAGGCTCTGCTCACTCAACCTCCTCTCAGCACCATCTTTGCTGCCCATGTGCTCCACAGATAGCATTGGGCCTTGGCCCCAGGGAAAAGTCCCCATAGGTGAAAGTGTCAACCCTCAGGGTTAAGAGTCTACCTCGAGTGTTTGTCTCTGGAGGACCAACATTGACCAAAGTCATTTAGGTTCCTCTAAGGGTGCATCTGGAAAAGCTTGCCAGCATGTTGTGGAGACCCCCTCTGGAGGTCACTTGTGGTTTCTGGGAATTCCTTGAGAGGTCATGTAGGGCTTCCTTGGGAAGCCATCTGGAACCTCATCAAGCGTACATATGCGACTTCCTTGAGAAGCCAAATGAAACCTACCCTCGAGGTCATCTACGGCCTTCTCCAGGGGCCATATTGGACTTTCTCCAGATGTCATCTGGGGCTTCCTCAGGAGGCAACCTGAGACCTCTTCAAAAGTAGTCTTTGGGGCTTCCATAAGAAGCAATTTAGCATGACCTCTTTAGGTCATCTGGAATTTCTTTGGGAGGTCAGCTTGGGTTACCTTGATGAGAAATGTATGACCATCTTCAGTCATCATCTAGGACTTCCTTGAGAAGCCATATAGGACCTTATCTGGAGGTCATCTGTGACTTTCTCAAGATAGTTTTCTGGACCCTCCTCTGGGGTTCATATATGGCCTCTTTGAGTGGCCATCTGGGAGCTATTCAAGACGTAATCTCAGCCTCATTGAGAGGACATCTGGGACCTCTTTTGGAGGTCATCTGACACTTCCTTGGGGAGCCATTTGGAACCTCCATGAGAGATTATCTAGGGCCTCCTAGGGAGGACATATGTGACATTCTCCAGAGGTCACCTGTGGCCTCCTCAAGAGGCAATCTGGGACATTCGCTCTGTCATCTGGGACCTCCTGTAGAGGTCAACATTGAGAGGTATGGGACATGTAAGTTAAGTGTCTGTGGCTATTGGTCTGTTTGTGTGCCTAAAGTTCCTATATCCAAAAAATATTCTCCCCAAGGCTTATAGAGTCCCTAAGAGAAAGATGCATTGGTGTATTCTCTCTCCTATTCTTTGCCATCAGCAACTGTAATGTTAAGTCCTCCCATACCAAAAGTGGCTACATTTACCAGCCTGAGGTGGTACAATGTGGTATGTTTCCATTATTACCCTTGAGACAGGAACATGAAGGAGATGGGGGGCAGGCCCCCTTTTTAATATATATTCCCTTTACAACTAGTGACCTGTATAACTGGAAATAGCAAACTCCATCTTTTTCAGAAAAAAACCAGGGGCTCATTATTTCATTAGAGACAGTAATTTTCACACAAAAGCACATCCGGAATGAGTGTCAGCAAATTTACAGGTGCTTTTCACCTGGTAGAAAAGGGAGTGAATCCTGCTCTGTGACTTGAAAGTAGTCTTTGGACCAGACAGTAGACCCACTATTAATGAGACCATTCGGAGCAAGTCTTTCCACAGACTTACCCAAGCTGAGACTAACAGTGATCGAGGTATGGAAGTGCATACCTAATATTGCTAGGTTTGATTAGCAGGGATACCTCAGTGACTAGAAGCCAAGTCATCAATCTAAGGTGAGTGAGATGGTACAGTAGGGAACCTCTAGGAGTAGATCAGTGTGCTTATTGAAAGCAAAATGGATATTGGGAAAAGGAATGTCCAAGGAGGAGAAAGATAGAAAAGGACAGGTTATGTAATCACATTAAACACCTGGAAAATGTGTTCATATCTCTGGAGTAACATGCAAAGGAGCTGGGGGCTCTGAATTCCAACTATGTTCAATTTAAAAAGCAGCCCTCTGCATTTAAGAAGAAATGTGGCAAAGGAAAATTCACACACTTCTATCTCAAAACACAGGCTTATAAAAGACTGAATCTCCATGATGTGGTAGTCCAAACCAACCAAGAGGTTAAAGGCACATGGAAGAGCACATTGGAGAAAACAGAGAGAATTATTTGACGTGAATAAAAGATTTGAAGATCTAAACTTGTGAGAGTCAAAAAAGAGAAGAATAGCTTCCTCACGCTCATGATATTCCTTTATAAACCTTTGGATTGACTCCTCTCTCCCTCTCACGCTCATACAGAGTCCTTTGTAGGTTTTCAATCTTTTCCTGCATTGACCTATTGTTTGCCTCCTCTCTCTCCCTATCACGCTCATACAGAATCTTTTGTAGGTTTTCAATCTTTTCCTGCATTGACCTTTTCTTTGCCTCCTCTCTCTCCGTATCACACTCATACAGAGTTCTTTGTATGTTTTCAATCTTTTCATTTATCATGTTTGCCAGCAGTGTTTGTAGAGCTATTTGGGAACTCTCCTCTGGATTATCCATTATCTGTTCTGTGCCCTGATAATAATGAGTGGGAGTGGAGGTACCCGGACTTGCCATTTTTCTTGTGGTTTTCCGGCTTACTCTGCCCATTTGGGATGAAAGTAACACCAGTTTTGTGCTAGAACACTAACTTAAGGCAAGCATCAAACAAAGTCTGAATTTGCACAGTCAATAGTCTGCAGATACAATCTAGTTCAACAGATACCTCTATTCAACATCAAACAACTATATATTAATGGGCTATGAACCGCAAAGAAGAATTTGGTAAATCAGAAATTATTAGGGTTAGGGAGAGATGTGGGTAAAAATAGGAATAGAGTGATTTGGAAAGTTACAGGGAGAGTTAACTAAGTCCTAGTCTCAAAGCAGGAAATAGGTTGGATAGGATGAAAGTAGAGAGAGAGAAAACAAGAAGAAAGAGAAAGAAAAAAAAGATACCAGAAAAAATAAAAAAATAAAAATTAATAATATGCAGAAGCGAGAACAAACTATTCAAAGAACGTGAATATAATGAGAGAAGGGGAGAGATATAAAGGAGATGTGAAAAAATTAAAAATAAAAATACTTAAAGTATTATATAGGTATAAAGAGGTAATACTACCATTAAGGAATTTAAGTCTCAGAAGTTTTGAATTGAGTAATAAACTTGTGGATTAAGTGTGTACACAATGGGGGATAAGGTCTAATAGTCAACTACGGGTTTATCTGAGGATGTGCAGAACAACAATTAAGTCACATAAAGAAGAACAAAAGAGAGCAAAAGGTGAGAAGCATAAGGAAGAAAGAAAAAAGATCAGAAGCTCAATTGAGCTAAGCAAAAAACAAAAAGAATTTTTTTGAGAAAAAAAAGAAAGAAAAACGCATACACACATGTATCCCTAAAATAAAGATTATAAGGGGGAAAAAAGTTACTAGAAAACAATTTTTTTCAAAACACGTAAAAATTTTAAAAAGTTTTAGAAAAGAAAAAAAAATGTTGTAAAAGGTATAAAAAAAAGAAGAAGAAAAAAAACTTGTTTGATTTTTTTGGGGGAGGGTTTGGGAAAATCCTGTATCTCCCTTGTATCTGTCATCAGACTCTGGTTGGAGTCTCTGGTCTGCTTGTGGTCCTGTGGCTTGGTTGGTTTCTTTTGTTAGTTTGTTCGAACAGGCAGAAAAATGCTCTGCTTTACCCAGGATTTTGTGATCCTCCTCCCAAGTTAGTTCAATGGGAGGGGGTGTGCTTTGAGTATCACAAAAGAGGGAGTTGGCTTTTTCCTCAAGTTTGGAGAAGCTGTGATGAGGCTAGGTTCTGAGTAGAGTTGAGGCCTTTCAGCAAACAGTAGCTTTTCCCGGGGCCTAGTTTGTGAGAAACTCACAGAGCCCAGGATGGAGCCACTCTCAGGGTTTCTGTTTACTGATATCGAGGATGCTAAAGGGAGGGGTAGCTTCTGGCTCTGATTACTCGGTAAACAAATCCACTCCTAGGGTTGGCACCCGAACTGGGTGACTTTTCCCTGGGTGGAGCTGAGTCTGGCAGGTCATGCCCTTAAGTTCTTGTGACCTGGAAAATGACTCTAGTTTTATTCCAATGCCTGAGTTGGAGCTAGCACCTCCGCTGAGCTTTGTAGGTGAGTGGCTAGAGAATACTCAAAGAGAAAGGCAAGAGAAAAGGTGAGCAATGTGAGCAGCTTTAGAATACTCAAAGAGAAATGCAGGAATGGCGTGAACGAGCTGAGAACACTCAAAGAAAACTACAAGAATGGCAGGAACAAGAGGAAGCTAAGCAAACAGATATAAAGGAATTGAGAGAGCATGATGAGAATACACAAAGATCAATAAAGGCATTCATGGGATCCATTAACAAAGAGGTGAAGGAAGTTAGGGAGGCCACAAAGGGAATGCGGAATGGAACCCAACAGAAGGAATGGGAGTCCAAGGAAACCATAAACAATCAACTAAATAATTTGAGAATAAACACTGGACACCAAATTAAGGAAGTAGAGAAGTCCATACAAGATCTAAAAAAAGCTTCAACAAAAAATTTGAAGCGCCGGCGCTGGTGGCTCACGCCTGTAATCCTAGCTACTCAGGAGGCTGAGATCTGAGGATTGCCGTTCAAAGCCAGCCCGGGCAGCAGAGGCCGTGAGACTCCTATCTCCAATAAACCACTAGAAAACCGGAAGTGGTGCTGTAGCTCAAGTGGTAGAGCGCTCGCCCTGAGCTGAAGAGCTGAGGGACAGCGCCCAGGCCCAGAGTTCAAGCCCCACAGCCGACAAAAAAAAAAAAAAAGAATTTGAAGCTATCAAAGCTGACCAATTACAAGGAAAAGAAATAAAAAACAAAGTAGAACGACTTGACAGCAGGTTAGACCATGCAGAAGATCGAATCTCGGAGATTGAAGACAGCCTAGATATTATAGAGAAAGAACATACAACCATCCAAGAAAAGTCCAAGAAATATGATAGATCTATCCAACACTTGGAAAAAAATATCAAAAGTCCTAATCTATGGATAATGGGTGTAGAGGAGCACCTAGAAAAAGAAGTAAATGGTCTAGGAAATTTGTTTAACAGGATCCTAGCAGAGAACATCCCAAACATGCAAAAAGATAGGCCTATTCAGATACAAGAAGCTTTTAGAACTCTAAATAGAGCAGACCAGAATAGGATATCCAACCATCACAATATAATCCACACAGGATCAACTCAGAACAAGCAAAAGATCCTTAAACTGTGAAGGAGAAAAGATTAATCACCTATAAAGGGAAACCAATTAGAATCACCTCAGATTTCTCAGCAGAGAAAATCAAAGCAAGAAGAGCCTTGAATGATGTATGCCAAGCCCTAAAAACAAACAAATATCAACCAAGAATAGTGTACCCAGCTAAACTCTCCTTCATAACTGAAGGCTAAATATAAACCTTCCATAGCAAAGAAAAATTGAAACAATACATCTCCACCAAACCAGCCCTACAAAAAATTCTTAAAGATGTCCTACACATAGAAAACCAACAAGACCACAATAAATGCCAAGAAACTGCACCCAAACTGAGAATCCAAGAACCCTAAGAAGAACCCAGTTTTCACAACCACTAAGAAGGTGGATAACATGGCACGAACTCCCAAATACCTCTCAGTCCTATCTCTTAACATTAACGGACTTAACTCTCCAATTAAATGACATAGACTGTCTAGTTGGATTAAAAAACAAGATCCTTCTATCTGCTGCCTTCAGGAGTCACATCTTGCCCCTAAATACAAACACATTTTCAATGTCAAAGGCTGGAGCAAAATCTACCAAGCAAACCGCCCCCATAAACAGGCGGGAGTTGCAATCCTAATATCAGATAAAATAGACTTCAAATAAAAATTCGTGAGAAGAGTTAAAAAAAGTAGCTAAATACTAATTAAGGGATCTGTTCTTCAGGAGGATATTACAATTCTAAATATCAATTCGCCAAACAATGGAGCACCCAAATTTATCCAAGGAACTCTACTTTCCCTCGAATCCCACATAGATCCAAACACATTAATTGTTGGGGATTTTAACACAGCACTCTCCCCACTAGATAGATCAACTCGGAAAAAATCAACAGATAAACTGCAGATCTAAACAGCTGCATAGATCAACTAGATTTAACAGACATCTACTGAATATTTCACCCAGCAGCAACAAAATACACGTTTTTCTCAGCAGCACATGGAACATTTCCTAAAATAGACCACATTTTAGGCCACAAAGGAAACTTGTTTAATTGCAGAAACATTGCAGTTATACCTTGCCTTCTCTCTGACCACAAGGGAATAAAATTAGGACTCAACATCAAAAGCCACCAAAGAAAGTACAGTAACACATGGAGGCTGAAAAACAAACTGCTGAAACACGAGTGGGTCATTAGAAAGGAAATTCAAATGTTCATTCTATTCAACAAAAATTAGCACACAAATTACCAGCTCCTCTGTGACACAGCAAAGGCAGTACAAAGAGAAACCTTTATAGCTCTGAGCTCCTACATTAACAAATTGGAGAGATCTGAAACCAACAATTTGATGAGACATCTGAACCTCCTTGAAAAAGAGCAGCAAGATAAACCCCAATCCAGTAGACAGAAAGAAATAATTAAAATTAAATCAGAAATAAATGAATTAGAATCCAAAAAACTATAGAAAGAATCAACAAAACAAAGAGTTGGTTCTTTGAAAAAATTAACAAAATTCACAGGCCCTTAGCAAATCTTATCAGAAAAAGAAGAGAACACACCCAAATAACTAAACTCAGAGATGAGAATGGAAATATCACCATGGAAAAAACCAAGAGTCAGAACGAGATAAAGAAATACTTCTGAAAACTTCATGCTAATAAGTTTGAGAACTTGACAGAAATGGACCTTTTCCTAGCAAATATTGACATGCTAAAACTAAACAAAGAAGAGTTAAGCTAGCTTAACAGGCCCATATCAAGCATTGTAATAGAAACAGCAATAAGAGTCCTCCCAGCTAAGAAAAGTCCAGGAACAGATGGTTTTAAAGCAGAATTCCACAAGATATTTAAAGCAGAGCTCACACCAATATTCCTCCAAATCTTCAATGAAATTGAAAGAGAAAGTTCATTACCAAACACCTTCTATTAAGCCATCATAACCCTCATCCAAAAACCAGGCAGGGATTCGTCAAAGAAAGAGAACTGTAGACTCATTTCTTTGATGAAAATTGATGCAAAACTTCTCAACAAAATTTTGGTCAATTGACTTCAACAATTCGTTCAAAAAATCATACACCATGATCAAACAGGATTCATTTCAGGGATGCAAAGCTGGTTAAACATAAGCAAATCAATTAATATTATTCATCACATCACCAGGAGCAAGGATAAGAACCAAATGGTGATCTCAATAGATGCAGAAAAAGCATTGGACAAGCATTGGAAAAATTAGGAATCCATGGAACATTCCTCAATACAATAAGGGCTGAATATGACAAACTTCAGCCAGCATTATACTTAATGGCGAAAAACTATAGCCATTTCCTCTTAACTCAGGAACAAGACAAGGATGTCCAATCTCTCCACTTCTCTTCAATTTAGTATTAGAATGCCTACCTACAGCAATAAGACAAAATGCAAACATAAAGGGGATCCCAATAGGGAAAAAAGAAATAAAACTCTCCCTCTTTGCAGATGACATGATCTTGTATTTAAAGAATCCCATAGACTCCACCCCCAAATTACTCACGCTGATTCAAAACTTTGGCAAAGTAGCAGGGTATAAAACTAAACGCCCAAAATCAATGGCTTTTCTGTATGCCAACAATGGGAAAAGTGTGGTTGAAATAAGGAAAGTAACTCCATGTGTAATAGCCCCTCAAAAACTAAAATACCTAGGAATTAACTTAACCAAAAAATGAAGGACCTCTACGATAAAAACTTTAAAATCTTGAAAAATGAAATCAAAACAGACCTTAGAAAATGGCAAACCTCCCATGCTCCTCGATTGGACAGATTAACATCGTGAAAATGGCAATACTTCCCAAGGCTATCTACAAATTCAATGTGATACTTATCAAAATTCCAACCTCATTCTTCAAGAAAATAGAAGAGGCAATCCAAAAATTCATATGGAACAATAAATTACCCCCAATAAAAAAAACACTCCTCAACGGAAAAAACACTGGTAGTGGAATATCAATACCAAATTTCAAACTGTAATATAAAGCCATTGTAATCAAAACAGCTTGGTACTGGCACAAGAACCGACCTCAGGACCAATGGAATAGAATTAAAAACCCAGAAATGAACCTACAGACCTATAGCTAACTAATCTTCGATAAGGGAGCTAAAATAATAGAATGGAAGATAGACAGCCTCTTCAGTTAATGGTGCTGGCAAAATTGATTAACTACTTGTAGAAAACTAAAATTAGATCCTTATATATCAGCTTGCACCAGAATCAACTCCAAATGGATCAAAGACCTCAGAGTCAAAGCAGACACTCTGAAAACATGACAGGATGGAATAGGAGAACCCTAGGTCTCCTTGGCTCAGGCCAAAATTTTCTGAATAGAGACCCGGAAACACAATAAATCAAAGAAAGGTTGGACAAATGGAATTGCATTAAGTTGCAGAGCTTCTGCATGGCAAAGGACATAGCTAGAAAGATCAATAGAAAGCCCACAGATTGGGAGAAGATCTTCAATAGTCATACAACAGACAAGAGTCTAATATCTTAAATATACTTATAACTGAAAAAATTAAATTCCCCAACAACAACTCCTCAAAGAAACAACTGCCAAATAAATAAGTTGGCTAAAGACTTGAAGAGAAACTTCTCTGAAGAAGAAAGAAGGATGGCCAATAGACACATGAAGAAATGCTCAAACTCCCTAGCCATAAAGAAATGCAAATCAAAACAACATTGAGATACCACCTCGCCCCAGTTAGAATGGCTAGAATCAAGAACTCTAATAACAACAGATGCTGGAGGGGATGTGGAAAGAAGGGAACCTTACTTCATTGTTGCTGAGAATGTAAACTTGTTCAACCACTTTTGAAAGCAGTATGGAGGTTCCAGAAAAGACTTCACATAGAGCTCCCCTATGACCCAGCAATCTCATTTTTGGGCATTTACCCAAATGTTTACAAACAAGACCTCACTAAAGCTACCAGCACAATTATGTTTATTGCAGCATTATTTACCATAGCTGAGATATTGAACCAACCCAGATGCCCCTCAGTAGATGAATGGATCAAGAAAATGTGGTATATGTACACAATGGAATTCTATGCCTCCATCAGAAAGAATGACATTGCCCCATTTGTTAGGAAATGGAAAAACTTGGAAAAAATTATATTAAGTGAAGTCAGCCAAGCCCAAAGAAACATAGGTCCCATGATTTCCCTTATTTGCAATATCTAGTATATGTATGAGTCACGCAGGAAAGGTCAGATACTGTGATGTTAGGAAAATGAACCCTTAGATATGCATTTAAATGTTTTTTTTTCTTTCATGCATTTGTTTCTAACTCATTTATAAGATTATTTCTTTGTAGCTTTGTATGTCCGTCCCCCACTGTATATCCCCTGCTTTCACTGTATTTGATGTCGGAATAATTTGTGGAGGAAATGGGGACAAACAAGTCGTTTAAGGATACAGATGGACCCGATGCAACTATGAAAAGTAAAAGTTGTTATTTCAAAAACGAACTTTACTACTTTGGTGGGGGGGTTATTTTGAGTGGCGAGGTGAGGCTGGGAAGGGATGTGAAGAGTTAACCAAGGAGGAGGCTGCAGTGCTTGATAAGAAATGTACTCATTTTCTTGCCCGTGTTATTGTAACCCCTCTGTACAGTATGTTCACAATATTAAATAAATACATAAATAAATATGAGAAGAAGTTAAAAAGAGAAGAAAATCCTCAAAAGGAACCTAGAAAATACTCAGAATCAAATGAAATTCAAGTACATTAGCCTAGATGATTATGAGGCAAATTAGGGGACTATAGACCGACAGAAGCACAAGACAGAAATACTGCCATCCTTGCTAACCACAAGTGAGGTCAAGCAGAGATCCTGATGATGCATTAAGAAATGTGGACGTGAAAAATGAGCTGGACCTGATATCAGAATGTATTAGGCTGAAGTACATGTCGATTATAAGCTTTGAAAATTGTCACCAGAAATTCAAAGCAATAGAGAGAGACGGACAGAGTAGTTAGCAGAGAAGACGGGGAAGTGCTGTCATAGATGAGGCCAAGAAAAGTGAACAGGAAAATATCAGGCTCAATAAAGATATTATTACTCTTTAGAAAGAGTTAAAGGGCTACATGCTCTGATAGAATGCTAGGGAAAGGGAAAGGACATTAGTAAGAAAAATAGAAGGGCTAAAAAAAACATTTGAAATATCTGTCACAAAATACACTGAAGTGGAAAACTAGAAAGAGAAACTAGTAGAGTAAAAGCCCTGAAAGACTGCTGAGATCTTCTGCATAAATGTAATACAGAAGCATCATGTCCCAATGAAACAGGTGGATGTGGCAAAAAAAATACCTTGCAATAGCACCTTTGTGAACTTAAGGGACGAGCTGAAGAGCAAGCAAAGGTGTTGTGAGAAGGAGCAGCAGTTGTCCAGTCAAAGGAACTCTCCTGTGACCCTGCTAAAACAGTTACAGTTTAAGGAGCCCATTGAGAAGGAGAGTTAGATTTTGAAAGCAAGTTTGAGAGAAAAGGAGGAGAATAAAGGGGAAGAAGTCTGCAAGGTTCAGAGTATTGTAGAGGAGTTAAAGAAACTAGAGACCTTAAGATACAGGGAAACATCTGAGCTGATCAGGTGGCTTGAGAGATCACTCTAAAACAGTGGAATCTTTAGAGCTACTAGTCATTAAAATTACAGGAAGAAGCAAAAACAGTTGTAATAAGTGTGCAAATATTGACACTGACCTTATGAAAAAAGCATACGAGCTCAAGCTTTCTGTCAGTTTACGTGTAGATATTTGCACCCTGGTAAATTGCCCGAGGCCACTACCTAAAACTGTTCTGAAAACCAGTGGGGACTTAGCGTGAAAATACTTAGTAAGGTGTGTAGGTAATTTCCAACAAGTAAATGCTGAAAAGCTGGAACCTATGGAAAGCATTCATATGAGAGGAACCTCAGATGGTGAATTTGCGAAACTGGACTTCACAGAGGTGAAGCCTGGAAAGTATGGGTATTGGTATCTATTAGTAATAGTGGGCACTTTTTCAGGCTGAGCTGAGGCATGTAATAATTCCTTGATTTGGCTTACCCTTAGCTGTGGGGTCAAAAGATGGCCATGCATTCATGGTCCAAGTTCTCAATTATTAACTAACACTCTAGGAATAAATTGGAAGTTACAATCCATTTATAGAACTCAGAGTTCAAGGCATTAGAAAGAATGACTATGCCCTCAAAGGAAACTAACTAAATTAAATACAGAGATTGTCCATGGCTAGGTGAGCCTCCTCCACTTTGCTTATCTTTGAGCAAGATGTAGCACTTATGTTAAAGGATTTAATCCCTTTGAAATACTTTAGGTTGGACCACCCCCTTTGGTTCCTAAATTTGGGAAGGCTATATTAACAGAAACGTCTAACTACAATCTGCAGGCTTTACAACATATTCTTTTATGGACCTATCCTTTGGTAACCAAGGCCCACCAGCCACCTAAGAAAAACTCCACCTGAAGGGGAGGGACAAAGATGGCAATGGAACAGCAGGAAAACACCACAGATCTCCCCAACGAAATACAGAGTTTGGATTTCAATGCTCCGTTTCTGCAAGTGACCCACAAAAAAAAGGCGATTACTCAGAGAGATACAGAAAGTGAAAAAAGAAAAGGGAAAAACCTACACAGACAGTAAAGTGGGAAGACCCTTCCCCCACCCATTTTTGGTGATGGGGCTCTCCGCTGAGCAGCTTAAGTGGTGGAACTTTGTGCCAGGTTGCTTAAGTGGCTTGGCTCTGGACCCTCAGGGGACCACATACCCCCAAGCATCCCAAGAATCACAGAAGACTCCCAAGGTCCAGTGCCAACCCAGAGAATACAAACGGAAATCTCAGAAGACAGAATCAGCATGAAGATTCCCCTCACCCTCCCTGGCATGGCACATCTGCCTGGCTGGTGCAAGAAGCCCAACCTAGTCAGGAGCAGCAGCAGCTCTCAGCAGGAGCGAATGACCCTAGACTCTCAGTGTGGCACGTCTGTCCTGCTGGTGTAAACAGCCTAGCCTAACCTGGAACAGCAGCAGCAGCTGGCAATAGTGGCAAACCACCCAGACTCTGTCCCAATGCCGCTTGGCACTAGCCCACAGGAACAGCCCAGACCAGCCTGGGGCGGCAGTGATAACTGTGGCAGGGACAGCTGCAGTGAACAACTCCAGACCCATGCCTGTTTGTGCCTCTCTATACTGGCCCACATAAGCAATCTAGCCCAGCCTGAGGCAGCAGCACTGGTTAACACCTGACTCGTGGTAGGGTGGAGCGCCTCTCCATACCGGCTTGCATAACCAGCCCAGCCCAGTCCATGGTGGCAAAGGTGGTGAACAACCCCAGACATGATGCAGGGTGTGGTGCTGAACAACCCCAGAATAGCCTCATGAACTTTCCTGCCTGGTCTGGCTTTGAAGCTGAATACACAGATCTGAGCCTCCTGAGTAGTTACAAGTACAGGCATTCACACCAGCAAGAGGATCGACATAATTCCCTGTATTCTATCTGATCATAGTGGAATCAAACTAGTTCTCAATAACAAGACATAAAGCAGAAAAAACTTAAACACATGGAAATTAAACTGCACTAAGTTGAACAATACTTGGGTCACAAAAAAGCTAAAGAAGAAATTAAAAAGTTCTTACAATTCAGTGAAAATGAAGAAACATCACAAAGAAACCTATGGGACCCAATGAAGGCAGTCCTGAGAGGCAAATGTATTGCTCTCAGTGCACATATCAAGAAAACAGAGGCCAAGTAAACAATCTTATGATACAACTAAAATTGGTACAGAAACAAGAAAAAAAATTGAACCTAAAGTTGCTAGACAGAAAGAGATAACCAAAATAAGAGGTGAAATTAATGAGATAGCGATTGAGAAAATTATGAATAAAATTAATAAAACAAAAAACTGTTACTAAGAAAAAAGTCAATAATTCTGATAGACCACTGGCAAGAGTAACTAACAAAATAAGAGAGGAGACCAAAATCGATATTATCAGAGATACCACAGGAAAAATTACAACAAATATCCAAGACAATCATAAGGAAATAATTCCAGATTCTACTCACGAAGGAAGGAAAACCTAGCAGAGATGGATGAATTTCTACAGAAATACAAATTGCTATCCCCCCTTTCCTTTTTGGCCCTGCTTCTCCACCATGTATGGTGGGGGCAGCAGTTCGGTAAATAAACTTCTTTTCCTGCCTTAATAGTGTGTGGTATTCTCTTCATAGGCTACTGAATGAAACCTACCTATTTAATATTACATTTAATGCTGTGACTCAGATGGTGTTTTTGAGTTGGAAATGTTAGAATTTTCTAACCACCCCTTTTCTGTGAACTAAACTGCATTGAGACACCACGCGAGACTTTTCACCAATACCATTGCTGGCCTTCACATCCACGTCCACACCACTTCTCTTCTCTCTATGGCTCTCTGTTGCTCAATCTCTGTTCAGATGTGGCAACATGCCAGGGAGCTCCTATGGCCTTTAGCAGAAAGGCTGGTCACCTCTGAACCCGAGAATGCTTGGTTATGGGGTCTTGGCCATTTCTCTCTAGAGCTCTAGGGGAAGCAGGGACATCGCTTCTGCCTGGTCAGCTCTCCTTCCCTCACCAGACTGACTCTCCTACACATTTAACGGGGTGCTACGAGTCATGCCCGAGCCATGAAACCCCTCTAAAATGCCTCATGCGATTCCTGGATAGCCAGAGCACCTAATTTTTTTAATGCTTTTCTCAGATTTAGACAATTTTTGCCTCTGCAATGGTAAATGGTCAACAGTCTGTTCACTTTCAGAATCTCTTTGCTCTCTGCTAATCATGTCAAATTTTCTATATCTCTCCCTTTCTTTTCTACAACTATTGGTATTGTGCCATGAAGCATGCAAAATGGCCTGGGTCCAGGGGACCCATTCTAGTTTCCCTCTAAAAGGCTAGCCAAACTAGGCTTGATTTTTTGTTCAAGTTTTCCGTGCATTTTTTTAGAAATTTGTCATCTTGAGTTCGCCATCTTGGCCAAATGGTGGGTGAAGGATTTGGCCCCCTCCAATCTTTACCCTTCCACCAAGCTTTCTTCTCCTTCATCCATCTATTCAAATGTGCCTTGCTAACAAGTTGCTCTTTTCACAGACTCTGGTAACTGAGACCCAACCATCTGATATGCTTTGTTAACAAAGATGTCTAAACATTGTCTAAAATTTTAGGATTTGAGTTTTGTCTTTTTTCTTTTGTGTTGTTTAGGCTAGTACTGACTACGTGATTCTAAAATATTGCGCATATCTGTGTTAAGATTCTCCCATCTAACAAGTTTTGTCATTGCAGAATATTTTGTCAATTCGTGATAAGGACCAGGTAAGCTCTACTTATTCTATTTGATCTCTTTGTTTCTTTAATTGGAAATAACAAAGGGTTTTCGTGACAAAGGTTGCAATTCAAATCCAACCCAGGCTGAAAAATCCCTAAGACTCCATCTCCCAACTTACCTGCAAAGAGCCAGGCTGGAAGCTTGTCTCGAGCCTCTTATCTCCAACCAGAAAACACTGCAAGAGTTTTTATAACTCAAAGTGGTAGAGTGCTAGACATAAGCAGAAGTGCTCAGGGACAGTGCCCAGGAATTGAGTTCAAACCTCCTTGAATACCAACTGGTACAAACCATCCCACCAACGACACTTAGGATTTGGTAAGAAGGAATCAAGGATTTGATTGGACATGAAAAACAGTGGTGGATACATAAAGCAGCATTGTCCTAATAATGAGCAGGGCCCACTAATCAATGTTGCCCCATGACCTGGCCCACTGGAGTGCATGGAGCATGCCACACAAGTGAGCAGGGCATGCTACTAGAGGGGGTAGGATGTCATCCTCACATGATGATCTGTGAAGAATTGATTGGGGAACAGGCAGTTTGTGAAGTGATGGTTGAAAACTGTTAGGTAGGAAACCCACTGGAGTGATGGAGGGGTTTAACCTATTTATAGGCTGCATGGTCAGAGCAATGGAATTGAAGAAAATCAAGGGAAGACATCAACGAAGGAAGTGGTGAGACAGAAGGAGGGGAAAGACCTGGGAGAAAAGGAATTTGAGGGCGAGCAGGAGGGGAAGGAAGCCAATTGGCCACCAGGCCAGAGAAGTGTAGTGGAGAGGCCTAAAGAGAAGAAGGAAGTGATGGAAGGGAAAAAGGGAAATGAAGGAAAGGTCTATAACGAAGGAAGGAATAAGGGAAAAGGAAAAAGCCTTACCTATTGAAGTTTGGAGCGTGGAGATGGTAATTTGGGTGGTTGGTGTTTTGCAAACCAATTAACTATGCTTATTGGACGTCTGAGGTTTGGTGGTTAGGGCTGGGCTGTCACTGAGTGTACAGCACAGGACAAGGTAAATGCAGGCTCATTTCTAGTCTAAATAAAATTATCTTCAATGTGCCTCATTGGGTTGCCTTGTGTTTCATGCATTATAAGTGTACAAGATCAGAAGTTAATAGTCTCAAAGGCCACGATTTTTGTAAAATGTTATGAGGTCAAAATAGGTTTGAAAAACCCAATGGAACAATGATATCACAATGGCAATATGATGTCACAATATTGAGTGATAATAATATTTTCATGTTATACTTAGTTGGTGATGACATAATGGTGATGAGGTCACAGTAGGTTTACGATGTTATAATAAGTCACAATAGGTTTTTTTTATTGTGAAAATACTGTAGAGAGGGTTTACCATTACATGGGCAAATAATGTGTACATTTCTTATCAAGCATTATAGCCTCCTCCTTTGTTTCCTCTTCCTATCCCTTCCCATACTTACCTGGCAGGGGAAATACCACGATCACACAATAGGTTTATGATGTCAGTTATGATGTCAGTTATGATGTCCATTCCCTGGAGAAAGTCATCCCACCCAGGCAGGAAAAACTCTGCCCACAGAGAAGTGACTTTCTTCACCAGGTAAACACAGCCAGAGACTGCCCCTCCCTACAACAGCCTAGACAAACAATTGAAATTCAGTAAACATAAACCCCGAGAAAAGCTCCAAGCTGGGCTCTGTGCGTGTCTCAGCAATTAACCCCTCAGGGAAAAGCTACTGTTTGCTGAAAGACCTCAACCCTAAACAGAACCTAGCCTCATTACAACATCTCCAAACTAGAGGAAACAGCCATCTCCCTCTTTTGTGATACTCCAAGCAGATCTCCCTCCCATGGAACTAGCCTGGGAGGAGGATCAAAAGACATGCCTAACACAAAGCAGTTTCTGCCGGCCCAAACTGACTTAAGAAACCAATCAAGCCAAAGGAAAACCAAACACCACAAGCAGACCCAAGACTCCACCAAGAGACTTGTTATGGACACAGAGGAGATACAGGGTCTTCCCATTCAGCCCCCACCAAAAAAATTAAGGAACTCTTCTTTGAAACTTTTCTTAAATTTTTATTTTTAAAAAATATTTTCTGTTAAACTTTTTTCTCATAATTTTTATTTTTGGTGTGTGTGTGTGTGTGTGTGTGTGTGTGTGTGTGTGTGTGTGTGTGTGTGTGTGTGTATGTATATGTGGGTGTGTTTAATCCCTTTTGACCTTTTGGGCCTTTTTTATTGTTTTCATTTTTTTCTCTCTTTTTTTTTTTTTACAGAACTTAATTGCTGTTCTGCTCATCCTTATATATACCTGTAGTCAATTATTAGATCTTATCCACCATTGTGTACATACTTAATCCAGAAATTTATTACTCAATTCACAACCTCTTAGGCTTAACTTCTTTAAGAGCAGTATCATCTCTTTATGCCTACATAATTATCAAGTAACTAATTTTAATTTTTTCTTATTTTTTTGCTTTAATGTTTCTTTTCTATCCCTCCCCTCCTCTCATCCTATCCTTTTCTTCTCTCAATATCATTTCTTTAAAAGTACGTAATTTTTAAGTGTTTCACTTCTTAAATTTAATTTTTGTTTTTCCAATTTTCTTTTTTTTATTTCTCTACTGTCATTCTGTCTAATCCTTTTCCCTCTCTGAGATTAGGAATTGGTTAAATTTACTCTCCTATTACCCCTGCACATCCCTCTAGTCCTATTTGTCCCCACATTTCTCTCTAAAGCTAATAATTTGTGGATTGCCAAATCCTTTTTTGCTGTTTGTAGCCCCTTAATACATAGTTGTTTTATGTTCAATAGATTGTATCTTTTGAATTAGATTGTATCTGCAGCCATTTGGATTGTGCAACCACAGGACTCTGGTTAATGCTTGCCTTAAAATAGTGTTCTAGCACACAATTGGTGTTACTTTCATACCAAATGGGCAGAACAAGCCGAAAAGCACAATAAAAATGGCAAGTACAAGTATCTCAACTCCCACTCTGTTAAGCAGGTGACAGAATTGTTAATGAATAATCCAGAGGAGTTCCATAAAAACCTGTACAAACGCTACTGGTAAACATGGTGAATGAAATGATTGAAAACTTGCAAAGGACTCAGTGTGAGCATGATAGGGAGCGAGAGGAGGCAATCAAAATTCATACAGGAATCTTTTAAGCAATAGGAAACTACTTAAAGATTAATGCAGGAATTGCATTAGCAGGTTGAAAAGAGTCAAAGAGAAATACAGGAGATGCATTTGCAGGCTGAGCACAGCCATAGAGAATTACTAGAATTGCGTGAACTTGACTAAACTAATCAAAGAGTAATACAGGAATTATGAGAGCAGGATGAGAACAGACAAAGATCAATAGAGGCATTCATGGAATCCATAAACAGGCAGCTGAAAGAAGTGAGGGAGATCACAAATGGAATGCTGAAAGGAGCAAGACAGAAAGAATGGGTGTCCAGGGAAACCATAACCAATCAACTATGTGATTTGAGAAACTGAACACCAAATTAAGGAAGTAAAGAAGTTCATACAAGATCTAAAACAAAGCTCCAACAAAGAATTTGAAGCCATCAAAGCCGACCAATTAGAAGGAAAAGAAATAAAAAACAAAGTAGAAAGTCTTGACAGTAGGTTAGACCATGCAGAAGATTGAATCTCGGGGATTGAAGACAGCCTAGATATTATAGAGAAAGAACATACAACCATCCAAATCAAGTACAAAAAATATGATAGATCTATTCAACATTTGGAAGACACCATCAGAAGGCCTAATCTTAGGATAAAGGGTGTAGAGGAGCACCTAGAGACAGAAGTTAATGTTCTAGAAAATGTATTTAACAGAATTCTAGCAGAGAACTTCCCAAAAATGCAAAAGGATAGGCCTATTCAGATACAAGAAGCTTATGTAACCTCAAATAGACCAGATCAAAACAAGACATCCCTCTGTAACCTTATAACCTTCACAGGATCAATTCAGACCAAGGAATGGAGCCTTAAAGATCTCAAGGAGAAAAGAACAATCACCTATAAACAGAAACCAATTAGAATCATCCCAGATTTCTCAGCAGAGCCTATTAAAGCAAGAAGAGCCTGGAAAGGTGTATGCCATGCGCTAAAGACAAACAACTATCAACCAAGAATACTGTACGCAGCTAAACTCTCCTTCATAACTGGAGGTCAAATAAAAACCTCCCATAGCCAAGAAAAATTGAAACTATAGATCTCCACCAAACTAGCCATAAAAAAGACAAAAGTGTCCTACACATAGGAAACCAACAAGACCACAGTAAAAGCCAAGAAACAGCATCCAAGGGAATAAAATTAGAACTCAACACCAAAAGCCAACAAAGAAAGTCCTGTACTACATGGAGGCTGAAGAACACACTGTTGAATCACCAATGAGTCATGGAAGAGATTAGAAAGGAAATGCAAATGTTCATGATATTTAAAAAAAATGAATACACAAATTACCAGCTCCTCTGGGACACAGCAAATGCAGTACTCACAGGCAAGTTAATAGCTTTGCGGTCCTACAAGAACAAATTGGAGAGATCTGAAACCAACAATTTAATAAGACATCCAAACCTCCTTGGAAAAGAGCAGCAAGATAAACCCCAATCCAGTAGATGGAAAGAAGAATTAAATGAATTAGAAACCAAAAACATCAGAGAAAGAATCAACAAAACAGAGAGTTGTTACTTCGAAAAAATTAACAAAATTGACAGACCCTTAAGCAAACCTTATCAGAAAAAGAAAAAAACTCACCCAAATTAAAAAAAAAATTAACTCAGAGATGCAAATAGAAACATCATCACAAAAACAACCAAGATTCAAAAAATGATAAGGGAATACTTTTCAAACCATTATGCAAATAACTTTGAGAACCTGGCAGAAATGCACGTTTTCCTAGCAAATCCTAACATTCTGAAACAAAAAAGATGAGTTAAATCAACTTAACATGCCCATATCAAGCATAGAAATAGAAACAGCAATGAGTCCTCACATCTAAGAAAATCCTAGGACCAGATGGATTCACAGCGGAAATCTATAAGGCCTTCAAAGTAGAGCTCACACCAATACTCCTCCAACTCTTCAATGAAATTGAAAGAGAAAGTTCATTACAGAATTCATTCTATGGTTCCATCAGAACCCTTATCCTAAAACCAGATAGGGACTCATCAAAGAAAGAAAACTGTAGACCCATTTCGTTGAAGAACAATTATGCAAAACTCCTCAACAAAATTTGGGCCAATCGATGTCAACAATTCATCCAAAAAATCATACACAACGATCAAACAGCATTCATTTCAGGGATGCAAAGCTGGTTCAATATATGCAAAGCAATTAATAAAATTCATCACATCAACAAGAGCAAGGATAAGAACCACATGGTTATCTCAATAGATGCAGAAAAAGCACTGACAAAATCCTACATCCCTTTGTGATGAAAGCTCTGTAAAAACTATGAATCCAGTCGACATTCCTCAATACAATAAAGGCTGTATATGACAAACCTACAGCCAGCATTATAGTTAATGCTCAAAAACTAAAGCCATTTCCTCTGAACTCAGGAACAAGACAAGGATGTCCACTCTCTCCACTTCTCTTCAATTTAGTAATAGAATGCCTAGCTACAGCAAAAGACAAGATGCAAACATAAAAGGGCTCCAAATAGGGAAAGATGATGTAAAACTCTCCCTATATTCAGATGACATGATGTTGTATTTAAATAATTCCACCGACTCCACTCCGAAATTATTCATGCTGATTCAAAACGTTGGCAAAGTAGCAGGGGAAAATTACCTATCAAAAATCAATGGCTTTTCTGTATGCCAACAATGAGGAAAGCATGGCTGAAATCAAGAAAGCAACTCCATTCATAACAACCAATAAAAAATAAAATACCTTGGTATTTTATGAGAGGATCTTTATGATGCAAACTTTAAACACCTGAAAAAGGAAATAAAAATGGAACTTAGAAAGTGGAAAAACCTCCCATGCTCCTGGATTGGCAGAATCAACATGGTGAAAATGGCAATATTTCCCTAGGCTATCTACAAATTTATGTGATGTTTATCAATATTACAAACTCGTTCCTCAAGAAAATAGAATAGGCAATCCAAAAATTCATATGGAACAATAAAAGACTCTGAATAGCGTAAAAGATCATTAACAGAAAGAAAAGTGGTGGAGGAATAACAATACCAAATTTCAAACTCTACTACAAAGCCATTGTAATAAAAACAGCTTAGTACTGGCACAAGAACAGAACACAGGACCAGTGGAATAGAATTGAAAACCCAGAAATGAAGTCACAGACCTATAGACACCTAGTCTTTGATAAGGGAGCTAAAAAATAGAATGGAATAAAGAGCCTCGTCTGTAAATGCTGCTGACAAAATTGATTAATCACTTTTAGAAAACTAAAGCTAGATCCATATGTATCACCCTGCACAAGAATCAACTCCAAATGAATGAAAGACCTCAGAGTCAAAGCAGACACCCTGAAAACATTGCAGGACAAACTAGGAGATAATCTATGTGTCATTGGCACAGGCTGAAATTTTCTTAATAGAGACCCAGAAGCACAACAGATCAAAGAAACGTTGGACAAATTGAATTGCATGAAATAACAGAGCTTCTGCATGGCAACGGACAGAGTTAGCAAGATCAATAGAAAGCCCATGGATTGGGACAAGATCTTCACTAGCCATACAACGGACAAGGGTCTCATATCTAAAATATACTTGTAACTCAAAAAATTAAATCCCCCAACAACAAATCCTCAAAGAAACAACTGCCCAATAAATAAGTAGGCTAAAGACTAAAGAGAAACTTTTCTGAAGAGAAAAGAAGGATATCCAATAGATACATGAAGAAATGCTCGACCTCCCTAGCCATAAAAGAAATGCAAATCTAAACTATATTGAGATACCACCTTACCCCAGTTAGAATGCTATAATGAAGAACTGTAATAACAACAGAAGCTGGACAGGATGTCGGTGGGACTGTAATCTTGTTCAACCACTTTGGAAAGTAGTATGGAGGTTCCTCAAAAGACTACATATAGAGCTCCCCTATGACACAGCAATCCCACATTTGGGCATTTACCAAATGATCACAAACAAGCCCATACTAAAGCTAGCAGCACCACTATGTTTATTGCAGTATTATTTACCATACCCAAGATATGGAACCAACACAGATGCTCCTTAGTAGATGAATGGATTGATTAAAATGTGGCAACAATGCTTGATAAGAAATGTGCTCGTTACCTTGCCCATGTAATTGTAACTCCTCTGTATGGTATTTTACAATAATAAAAAAATGTGGTATATATATACAATGGAATTCTATGCCTCCATCAGAAAAAATGTCATTGCCCCATTTGTTAGGAAATGGAAACCCTTGGAAAATATTATATTAAGTGAAGTAATCCAGACCCAAAGAAACATAGGTTCCATGATTTCCCTTATTTGCAATAACTAGTATATGTCGGTGATAAACACAAACTCTCAGACAAGTTGATGTTAGGTGAAATGAACACCAAGACAAGGACTCAAATGGTTTTTCTTTCTTGCTGTTTTTTCTAGCATATTTACAAGATGATTTCTTTGTTGCTTTTTATGTCCCTCTCCCATGATATAACCTCTATATTCACTGTATTTGATATTGGTATAATTTGGGGAGGGGAAGGAAAAAACTAATTGGGATACATGTGAACCCATTGCAACAATGACATGTATAAGACATTATGTCGAAAATCGAACTTTACAACTTTGGCCCAGGTGGCGGGAGTGAGGGGGCAGAAAGGGAGATGGGAAGGGATGGGAAGGGGAAACAAGGGAGGAGGCAACAATGCTTGATAAGAAATGTACTCATTAGTTTGTTCATGTAATTGTACACCCTCTGTATATATTTTCACATTAAAAATCATGAAATAATAAAGTAAAAATCCATGCCAATTTTTTTTTTTGCCTGTCGGGGGCTTGAACCCTGGGCCTGGGCATTGTCCCTGAGCTCTTCAGCTCAAGGATAACACTGTACTACTTGAGCAACAGTGCCATTTCTAGTTTTCAAGAGATATATTGGCGATAAGAGTCTCACAGACTTTTATGCCCATGCTGGCTTTGAACCACTATCCTCAGATCTCAGACTTTTGTGTAGCTAGGATTTCAGGCATGAGCCTCCAAAGCCCAGATTCAAGACAAGTTTAAAAAAACAAGCTTATTGAAACTTCAGGATTTTTCTAATAAACAATGTTATTTTTCAGCATTAATTTATAACTATGAGTAATTTTTAGATGTAACTAGGAGTTTTTTAATAGAATCAAATATGTTTTACTATTATTCAGTATCTCACAAAACCCCACTGTAATTGACTTTCCCCAAAGGCAATTATTACATACTATATTACTCATTATTATTATTACACTATATATTATATATAGTGTGAAGTGAATATAGTTTGGACCATTTCGGATAAATTAGTAAATGTTACTTTAGCACTATAAAATCACAACTGTTAATTTAAATGAAGGAAAGAAGATTTTTGAGTTAAAATGAAATAGAAATGTACAATGTGTCCCAATTGAATAAAAAAATTCTGAGTTCATACAGACAAAAATATTTTCTTTCCACTAAAGACTTTGAAGTAATACCATTGGAAATAGTGAGGCAAGAGGAGGAAGAATTAAAATCATGTCAAACAATGTCTGTTATTCTGCTATCCCCTCCACTATGAAGACCTGCCCATTCCCAGTTGTCACAAAATTTCAAGTGTCTCGCTTAGAATCCATTTGGAATAATTCTAAATCACTGACTATTTTTGTAATTTTTGGTATATGAACTATAATATTGACACAAAACAATTGAAATAAAATGCACACATATATTGAAGTCACCACAACTGGAAAAACAATCAACAAAGTAGAAGTCCCCCAGGAACAAAAACATGTTGTGCCCATTTTTTTAAGCACAAAATCCTGAAATACATGTTAACTTGGAGTAGAGCCATAAAGGTAACTGTGTCTCAGAAATATGGTTGCATTAATTTGTAATTAAATTCATGTAGATGAACCTAATATAGCAAATCCCTTGAATGGATCAAATTGTTTAAAACGAATGTGACTTTATGTGGAGTGAGATCTGCACATATTTAAAAGAATAAAATAACAAAATCATGACATACTTAACAAATTCAGAAAAGCAATGAATAAGGACAATATTATCCAAATTGAGAACGAATTCCTACTGATTTAACAAGAAAAAATATGCAAATAATAAAAGCTGAGCAGTGTACATGAGTGTATATAGCTTTAAACTACTCCACATTACACTTTGTAGAAGACTGAATGTGGGTAATCTAAAGGAGAATATCAACACATGATATAAATGAAATTAAAAATCTCATGAAAAGAGAGAAGTATTTTCTGGAAAATAATAGCTTAACAAATGGTGGTCAAAATCTTTCTAGTACTGACAAAATTGCATACTTATTTATTTAGATCCAAAAAAAGACCCCAGTTACTCAAGCTGATTTGAAATTTTGGCAAAGTAGCAGGATACATCTGTAACATTATTATGGATGTTGACTCTGGCGTGGAATTCATTTCCTCTTTGATCTGACAAATGAATAAATGAAAGAACATAACTTCTCCAACTAAATATCAAGACCTAATTAAACATATCACCAGAAAAGTCATGATGTAAGCCGTATTGCAGCTGGGGTAAAAGAAAAATCAGTCATAGTGATTCTGTATTTATTGTAAATGTTGATGTTTTTCATAAATTATTTCCTTTACTTTGCATTTTTAAAACATTGTGTTACATGATGTATATCTTGGTAACTAATTTTGGATGCCTCCTTAAATTTTGTTCTGAGTATAATGTCTCTCTTCAGTTCCTAACCCATGAAATGATGTTGATTCCAAAAACATTCTAATAACCACTGTTTATAATACACAAAATCTCATAAGCACAACACCTGTAAGCATTGATTAACATTTTGATACCAGGGTCTCATGACTTTTGAGGACAATCTGCATGAGTTACATTGTACCTAGATTCCACAGCCTAAATTTAGCCACTGCTAAAAAATGTTTATATCTTTATTTGTCACCCATCAGAGATTAAATCTGAATATAAATCCTCAGGAAAATGATAAAGTAAGAATTTAGATTTTCTGGATATAAAGTAAACAAAATGCAGCATAGAGTAACTCATTGGTTTAAAGTCAACCTATTTCACCAAAACAGTCTAATCATTACCTTACAATGTGTATTATTCTCATGAAGGGAATGGGGAATATGAGAAGAGGACTAAACAAGCACTGTCTTCAAATATATATAATTTGGATTTATCTCTATATTTCGCTATAAACATTTATGATAAAAAACTGTTTGAATAATTGATTTATAATATATCCTAGTTTCATATACCAAATTACATTCAGAAAATGGGATATAACAATTAACTAAAGAAAGTCCTGGTAGAAAAAATGGCACCCCTATACTATGTGACACCCAATTCTGAGGTGTTTCATTATGCCTCCATTTAATAAATGTGATTGTTTAAAAGTATCATAAAGTACTAATTAAAATTGATCAGGGTATTATAATCTAATTGTTTCCAATTTTATCCGAGAATCATTTATGAACTTCCCATTCAATCATGACATACATCACATTCCATTGGATTCATATGGATAGGAATGAGTTTCTTAGGATCTCCTGCCATTTGGAGGTGGCAGGACCAGGATTCAAACTGGGCTCCAGCTCCCAGCACTTCAACCTGAGGATAGGGAACTCACTGGGCTGCTCAAGAACATCAGCAAGACCAATGATTAGGCAGGCACCAGTGGCTCTCAGAAGTCCTCCTTGATACTTACAAGGTTGTGATAGGAAGATCATGGTCAAAGTCACTCAAGGCAGAAAAGTCCTTGAGAGCCCTGTCCAACAGCAGGGCTAACAAAGCCAGAAGTATAGCCATATGACTCCAGTGTTAGAGGGCTAGCCTTAAGTAAAGCAGCTCACGGACTGTGCCCAGATCTTGAGTTCAAGTTCCAGGAGTGTCAACAAACAGACATACACAACAATCTGTGCAGCCATCTGCCTAAAGCAGGTCACCCTCAGCAGCCTTTATTTACATTCTATTATGAGGCCAATGCAGGAACAGTCACAAACCAGGCTAGGGAAGAGAAGATCAGGTTTCTTAGAAGTAACAAGTATTCAGAAAATTAAAATTGGGGGCATAAAATGGTAGCATACTTATGTAAAAACTACCATTAAGAAAAAGACGAGGGGGATGGGAATGTGGATTAATGAGAGAGTGCTTGTCTAGTATGCAAGAAGCCCTGGGTTTGATTCCTCAGTAGCACATTCAAGAAAAAGCCAGAATTGGTCTTGGATGTCAGGAGGAAAGAAGGGAACACTCCCCAGTCATGAGGTCTTCTGCAGTGTGCCAGGACACCAACATGGTCTTCACACAACCACAGAGCAGGAAGACTGTCTCCCACTTCTCAGGCAGCCGAGGGCCCCAGAGTCAACAGGGCAGAGCCAGGTTCTAACTCAGGTGCTTGGAGCAAGAAGAGAGAGGGCCCTGCCTCTCCTTGGACTGGGGATTTGCATTAATGATGTGGAGAATGAAGGAAGGAGAATGGACTGGCACAGGTAGAAGAAGGGCCTTCAAATCTGACAGATGGAGAGTCAAAAACCCACTCCCTAAGACCAAAGAGCAAGGCTCTCTATTGTTAACCTAAGGATAGCCTGAGTTTCCTGTCACCTGAGGGAGGAAGTTTAATTAGTCGTTGTTTGAAGAGGCTGATAAAAGCCTCACCCTGGTGTAACTCTGACAAATATTTCAGGTTTCCCCTCATTGCTGGCCGCATCTGGAATGAAGTGGTTTTGCAGCTCACTTCCCTGTTGAGTGTGTACATTCTGCCTCCTAATCCTGTAGGCCTAGGTCTCTTTGCCTAGTCTGGCTTTTGAAACTGTTTTCTTCCTTCAAATGTTGTTACACTGGAGTTCTTCCTGCTAACAAGACTAGGGCTTGGAAGCTGAGAATTTCATTTGAACCCAGGATTGGTCAATGATGTTTATTTCCTGCATTTATAACTCAAGAACTCTAAGAAAATTTAGAGTGCAAGCAAATTCTCATTACCAAGGGAGACACAGGAAGCTCTTGAACATCTGACCTTTCAGTAGTAGAAGTCAGAGTGTCATACACTTTCCAACCCTGGATGGCTTCATCCTGTGATCCTCAGACTTCAGGCTCCTGAGCTAGAGTGATGGGCATGAGCTACTGGTGCACTCCTAGGTTCAGAACTGTAATAACTTTTGCATTACAAGTCAACTGCTTATCACAAAGGGCTTGGGCAGCATATTAGGCCTTTCTACATTGGACCTCTCAGAACCATAGAACACAAGGTTATAATGCTAGACTCTGAGAGGCTGTGCATATGGATGGGCTACACTTGAACCTTGAGCTCTAACTCCAATTCTGGTGTACGTGCACAATCACTTTTCCAAAGAATGTTCTAATTAACAAAAAGGAAAAGTACTTTGCTTAACCCTCACTTTTTTTCCAGTTTTGTGTCTCAAACTCAAGCCTGAGCACTGTCCTTGAGCCCATCAGCTCAAGGCAAACTCTACCAATTGACCCACAGCACCACATGTGGTCTTTTTGTGATTCATTGGAGATAAGAGTCTAACAGGTGTGCATGCCTAAGCTGTCTTTGAACTGTGGTCTTCAGATCTCAGCCTCTTGAGAAGCTAAGGTTCCTGTTGTGAGCTACAGGCTTCTGGCCTCTTGTTTTTGCCAGAACTGGGGCTTGAACTAAGGGCCTGGGTACTGTCTCTGAGCTCCTTTTTCTCAAGCCTAGCGCTATACCACTTGAGCCACTCCACAGCTTGCGGGTTTTTCTGAGTATGTGGCACTGAGGATTCAAATCTTACCATTCATGCATGCTGAGCCAGCTCTCTACAACTAAGACACATTTCTAGCCCCACCCTTACAAATTTATTCCTCAACTTGACTATCCCCAAGAAAAGGCTTCTGAGTATAAATCATCTAAAAATTTCCTATAGGAAGGTTCTAAAGAAAAAGAAGACAAAGTTCATACTTGGAAGAGACTCTAAACATGTGAAGACTGTGACAAATGCTTCCATTTAATTATGTATCATGTTTTAACACTTAATAAAATATTAATGAAAAACCAGTCAAGGTCTTAAATTATTGTGTATAAATTTATAATAGATATACAACATGTACTAAATATTATGTTATAATACTAAATAAAATAAACAATAAGTAAATGAAAAGTAAAAAATAAAATACAAAATCAATAATAAAAATTATAATATGTAATAAATATACATATGTAAATATATATTATATATTACACATATGTAGAAATAGTTTTTCCATTGCAGGGCCTTCATTCAGACGCTGGGAACTCTAGCCTGATTTTTTTTTCTTCAAGGACAGTGAGCTTTGCCTTCACCCATGGTGCAAAATAGTTACCTGGATGGTGAGGTCAAATACCAGCAATGATGGAAATACTGGCTCCAGTTACAAGACAGTGACTTAATTTTTTTTAATGGAAGCAGTTATGTTTATTCAGTTACATACTGAACATTTTTTAAAAACGCAGTGTAGAATTTTGGACATCGATTCAGACACCTTGCTCTTACCCCCAAAATGCTTGTCTGAGCTCTACTTTTTTTCATTTTTTATTGTAAAAATGTTGCACAGAGGGGTTACATTTAAATGAGCACGGTAATGAGTACATTTCCTATTGAGCATTGTTGCATCCTCCTTTGTTTTCCCCCTACCATTCCTTCCCTCCCATCTCTACAAGTACTCCCTCTGCCGAGCTCAGTGACTTAATTTTTATTTTTGGATTTGCACTAGGTTTGAACTCAAGTAGTGGCAAATCCTCACTTTCCCTCACATTGCTACATATTTACCAAGACCCTAAGTTCAAATCCCAGGTTAGGAAAGAAAACTGGTAGAAATTCAAAACAAGGACTTTATTTCTTATTTAATATAGATAAATAATTAATTAATGTTTTTATGTATTCTTTATTTTGCCAACACGGGGCTTGAACTAAGGTCATGGCAACTCTGACTCAGCTTCAATCGCCCTAGATTGGGGCACCCTCGGACCTATAGTCAATCCAGGGATCCTAGGCCCAGAGGGCTTTCAGGAAGAAAAAAAATGTAGCCTAGCACAAAAAGTGGCAAGCTGCAGAGGGCTGAGGGTTTTACATTTTTTTTCTTTGCACAGTGACCATCCTGGGACTGAATAACATGGCTGAAAAGTGGACCTGAACTGCCATATCTGAAGGCTGGCTTGCTATCAGGGAATCCATAGGCCAACCTGTGAACATAGGCCCCGGGTTCAAATCCCAGAACTGACACCTACCAGTGGCAAGAGATCACAAAAAAATTCGTTCCTATGCATAGGAATACCAATTGAAAGAGTAGCTCATTCTTCGGTATAGTCTAAAATTGGATGCAATAATCCTAGGACGCTGATTGAACTTAATTAATAGGTTACTATGCATGAAAGGAATACTATTCCTTCAATGGCGATATAATAAATGCTTAAGAGTTGGTAGGAATGTAGTAGGTGCCATTCAATCATAGATAGACGGCTCTGATGCTCCTTACTAATATATATTTATTTGTATACCACACTCTGCTTATCCTTGCATCACTGTTTTGGTCAATCCTGGGGTTCTGTCTCAGTATCTGGGAACCACTTCACAGCTTCATTGCCTAAAGGCTGCCATGCTGACACTCATCCATTCATGAATTGGGCTGGCTAAACCCTGAGTTCAGATCCCAGTACTGCCAAAAATTTAATCTTGGAGTATGAAGCCAAGTGTGACACAGGTTTTCCTTTTCTGTGAGAGTCCTGGGAGTCAGGCATGATGGAGAATATATTTACAAATCTGGATGCTGTGATAGGATGTAAACAATGTAATAAATGTTAGAGGGGTCATCAGAGTCAATGAAATAAATGATAAGTCAATGAATAAAACAAGTAATAAAATGAATAACCACACCCAACAAAATATGGACTGACTATGTGTATGGAAGTATAAATCCTATCTTTAAAATGGATATAAGGAGTATGTTTTCCAGCTCTTAGGCTTGAATTCAGGCCTAGGGAACAGGCCTGACTTTCTTGTCTTCAAGCATGCTCAGATTCCCTTCCGTCATGGTGCTGCATATATACCCAGACCTTGAGTTCAAATCCCAGACCTGGCAGAAAAAATGTCATGAATTGCAAACCAAGGAACTAAATATATTTTTTTAATTGAGGGCTATTGGAGAAGCCATTGTCCCACACTACAACATAAGCCTACAGTTCGAATATAGTCATTACACTTCCAGATGGTGGGAGATCCTAAGAAATTCGTTCCCATCCACAGGAATAATGATGGAATGTTATCGATATCACAGTTGAATGACATGCTCATGAATGACACTTGTACACAATTAGACTTCATGATTTCAGTCGGCTGATTGATTTTATTTAATATCTTATGAAACATTAAAAGAATACTATTTCTCACACTGATTTACTTAATAGTTTATTAAAGATAAAAATAATAACATTAATTAAATGGAGACATAATAAATACCCAAGAATTGGTAGGAATGTAGTCTATATAACTGAACAATTGATAAACATCTCTTGCACTCTGTAAAGATATATATATATATATATATATATATATATATATATATATATAAATTAGTGTACTACGATCTGTGTGTCAATCTGTTCTTATTTTGTCAACCCCTGGTGCTTTATCTCAGATCCTGGGAACTGCCTATCAGCTCAATTTGTTCCAGGATGGCATGCTAACACACACACATTCATGAATTTGGCCCTGTGGGCCTTGAGTTCAGATGCCATAATGCCCAAACAATGAATCATGAAGTAAGAAACTGATGGTAACACATGTTTTCTTTTTCTGTGAAAGTCCTTGGTGTCAGGTATAAGTGAAATACATATGCAGATCTATATCCTATTTAATCAATGTAACCAATGTTCTATGTAGCATATTAGTCAAAAAAATAAACAGTCAATACATGTTGTGTCTTTGTTTGCCCCCGAAAGATGTATGGGGCCTGGGAATGGTAAGTGTGCCACTCGTCGGTTCCCCCGTTCCCTTAGACTGGGAGACATTCACACACAATGGGGAGTCAAGTCAAGCAAGAACTCATTTACTACCACACAGAAAGCATCTTTTAAAGGGAAAAACTGTGAGGCATGGAAGGGGAGGGAAAGGAACCAACCAATCACTGTAAAGGTCACACCCTATCATGCGCCTAAGCTTTATCCAATCAGATTTTAAGGTAAACAATTGGGCTGTGCCCACTCAACTTCCTCTCAACACCATCTTTGCTGCCCATGTTCCCCACAAACACATGAATAAAACAAAAATTAAATGAATAACTACACTGAATGCAATATGGTGTCAACCTATGTATGTAAATATAAATAATATATTTAAAATGTACACAAATAGGATGTATTCTTGTGCTGGGGATTGATTTCAGACCTAAGGAACAGACATGAATTTCTTGACTTCAAGAAGGTTAGCTTTCCGTTTCCACACAGTGCAACAGAGTTAACCAGACTATGAGTTCCAATCCAGTCCTAGCAGTAAAAATGGCACCTTTATACTATGTGACGCCCAATTCTTAGGTATTTCATTATGCCTCCATTTAATGAATGTGATTGTTTAAATACTTCATGAAATATTGATTAAAATCGATCAGTATCCTATAATATAATTGTGTATAATTTTATCCTAGAATTATTTAAGAGCTGCCCATTCAATCATAACATACATAACATTCCCTTGGTATTCATATAGATAGGAATGACTTTCTAAAAATCTCCTTCCATTTGGAGTTGGCAGGACAAGGATTCCAACTGTGGGCTCCAGCTCCCACCATTTTAACTCAAGGATAGGGAACTCACTGGTCTGTCCAAGAACAGCAAGACCAATGATTAGGCAGGCACCAGTGGCTCTCAGCAGTCTTCATTGATATTTACAAGCCTGTGATAGGAGGATAATGGTCAAATTCACATTGGCAGGAAAGTCCTTGAGATTCCTGTCCAACTTCAGTGCAAACAAAGCCAGAAATAGAGCCATGTAGCTCCAGTGGTAAGTGGCTATTCCTGATCGAAAGCAGCTCACAATACACACACACACACACACACACACACACACACACACACACACACACACACACTGCAGTATAATCATCTATCTGTTTATATATTGGCCATTCCTATGGGTTGATCTCAGGTCCTCAAATTTGCCCGCCAACTTCTCTTGCATCAGACTGGCGTGCTAACAGTTACCCACTCACGAAGTGGCCTGCTAGCCCTTGAGTTCAAGTCACAGAACTGCCAAAAACTTAATCCTGGGGAAAGCCAATTGCCCCACTTGGTTTCTTTATCAGTGAAATTTCTGCGACTCAGGAATGATGTAGAATACATAGGCAAATCTATGTCTTATGTAATAGGATGCCAAAAATATTATATTTTAATCATATTCACTAAAATATATAAGAAACAAAACACAAAATAAAAAGAATATACTAACTGCAATATGCAGTTAGTATACAGTAAAAATGTGTAGGTCAATAATAATCATGTACTTAAAATATGTAAATATATTATTTTTTTGAGTGCCAAGACTTGAATTCAGGCCCTAGAAACAGGCCTGACTTTCTTGTCTTCCAGAATGGTGATCTTCCCCATCCCCCACAGTGCTGCAGATTTACCCAGACCCTGAGTTCAAATCCCAGGCCTGCCAGAAGAAATGACATGAATTCTAAGCCAAGGAACCTCATAATTTTTTAAAATATTTTTAATGTATGTACATATGTATGTATGTATGTATGTATGCATTCATGCATGTATGTATGTATGTATGAATGTATGTATATATGTATGTATTTTTCTTTTGTCAAGCACAGGGCTTGAAATCAGGTCATGGCAATTCTGCCTCAGCTTTCATCACTCTAGCCTGTGGTGCAGCCACTGGACCCATAGCCGAACCTGGGTTCCTGAGACTCAAAGGCTGACAAGAAAAAAAATAATTAATGAGACACAGAAAAAAAAAAATAAAAAAAGAACTGGCAACTTGCAGATGGCTACCGGTTTTACATTTTTCTTCTTTGCAAGGTGACCATCCTGCAACTGAATGACACGGTTGAAGAATGTTGGTAACTTGGCATTGCTGAAGGCTGGTGGGCTACCAGGGAAGCCATAGGCCTACATGGAAATATAGTCCCTGTGTTTGAAGCCGGGTCCTGACCCTTACCAATGGAGGGAGATCCTAAGAGTCTCCTTCCTATTCATAGGAATACCGATGGAAGATTATGAATGGCAAGGTTGAATTAGTTGTTTCTGAATACTACTATATAAATAGAGTGATTTTAGGAGGCCAATGGATTTTAATGAATATTTTGACACATTCAAAGAATACTATTAATTACATGGACACAATAGTTTCAGGACAGTGGTTGATTTAACTAATAATTAAGGATGAAAACAATAATATTAATTACATGGAGGTATACTAAATACCCAAGAATTGATAGGAATGTAGCCTATGTAACCGAATAATGTATAGACATCTCTGGCACTCTATAAAAATCAATATTTATTTGTGTACTACCATCTGCATGTCTATTTATTCTAATTTTGTCAACTCCTGGAGCTGGATCTCAAGTTCTGGAAATCCTTGTCAGCTCAATATGCCTCAGGCTGGCATACTGACACTCATCCATTCATGAATTAGGCCTTGTAGGCTGTGACTTTAGATGCCAGCACTCACAAAAATTGAATCATGGAGTAAGAAGCCCATGGTGACACATGTTTTCCTTTTCTGTGAAAGTCCTGGGTATCAGGTGTGAAATTTCATACATAGGCAAATCTATATCCTATGTAATAAACGTAATAAATATTTCATGTGTAATATATGTCAATAAAATAAATGGTAAGTAAATGAATAAAACAAAAATAAAATGAATAAGTACACTATGCGCAATATGGGATCAACATACGGGGTTCGATTTCAGGGCCTGGAAGTGCCTGGCAGCTGAATTGGCTAGAGGCTGCTGTTCTGACAGTCAGCCATTCATGAATTGAGCCTTCTAGGGCCTGAGTTAGATCCCATCACTGCCAAAAAATGTAATCTTGGAGTGGGAAGCCAAGCATGACACATGTTTACTTTTTTTTTGAAAGTGCTCGGTGACAGGTAGTATGTATAATTCAGATGCAAATCTATATGTAATATATGCAAATCTATATGTAATAGGATGTTGTAAATGTAAAAAATGTCATAGGTGGAAGAATTGTCACTACAATAAATGAAAAACAGATATAATTAGTAGTGAATCATTCTAGGATGAAATTAGACACAAAAACTATAGGATGTGGATTAAGTTTAATATTTTATTAAGTATTACCAGAATAAAAATTGCATGGAAACATAAATACCTAATAATTGGTAGTAACACATGATGCATAATTTAATAATATATAGATATCTCTCTCATTCTATAAAATATGAAATTATGTGTATGGCTATATGTACATATGTGATAAACAATAACAAAATATTGATTAATTTAGTTAATGCTTTATTAATTGTTAACTGGGACACATCATTAAATGGAGACAGAATTTAATAAGTAATAATTGGTAGTAATATCTATAATTAATAATATATAGACATCTTTATGTGTATATAATGCTTATATACATCAATCTCTATCTATTTATACCTCGTTCACTCCTGGGGTTTGGTGGTTGACTGCACACCTAGTGAGCATGAAGCCCTGGGTTCCATTCCTCAGTGCCACATAAACAGAAAACTCAGAAGTTCTGCTGTCTTTCGATCAATTGAGTTCTACCCTTGAGCACAAATGCTTAGGGACAGTGTCAAAACCCTTACTCAAGCCCCAGGACTGCCGCCAAAAAGAGGTATAATGTTCTAACTGCAACTATAAAAGGATAGGACTTCAAATACCACATGACAGAGCAAGCTAGGAGTCTGGTGCTGACAGCTGCCACCTAACCTGACTTAGCAAGATATAAACTGCTGCAACCCAGCTCCATGGGTTACCCCCATCATCTTGGCTTACCCTGGCTTACCCCTGATATACTGGCCGCTCTGGGGCTTTAATACCTGGCAGGAAGTCTGCTAGACTCTTTGAAATATGGCTCAAAGTGGTAGAGTTCTAGCCATGTGCAAATGTTATTAGAACAATAATATCCCCAAGCTTTAAGCTCAAGCTCCATGACTAATCCCCTCCCCAAAAAAATCCCACTATACTGTTAGGTGTGAACTTGTGTGGTTTGTGAAATGTTCCTCAAAGAATGGTGATATTGATTAGAGCGCCCTCAGTCTAATGAGAGCTTGTGGGACAGAGCTATGTGCGGAGTCCTCCATAGGGTACTCTGTGCTGAGTCCTGCACATGGTGCTATGTGCTGTGTACTTCACAAGGTGCAGTGTGCTGAGTCTTGCATTGGGTGCTGGGTTCTGAGTCTTTCACAGGATGCTGTGTGCTGAGTCATGCAAAGAGTGCCATGTGCTGTGTCCTTCACCAGGTACAGTCTTTAATTGGGCCCTTGTAAGATCTCCCCACTGAGATGATTATGCAGACAAGAATATTGAGGCTCAGATATGTCTCCATGACAGGGACAAAATTACGTATTACTGAAGACTAGTGAGTTGTCTACTTCAGACAATTGTTCTGTTTTGTTTTTTCTGTCATGAACCTTGAAATATGGACCTAAGCTCCGACCCTTACCTCTTGGGTTCATGATTAGCACTCCACCGCTTGGAGCCATGGACCCCATTCCAGCAGATGCCACAGCCTAGGGGTCTATAGCTGAGGTCTCTCATCCTGCCTTCTCAGGCAGTTGAGATCTGAGGACCTGGGTTCCAAATTATCCCAGACACAAAAGGTCCCATGAGCCTATTATCTCCAATTCACCACTAAGAAACCTGAAGTGGAAGCTAGGTGCTTGTCACTCATGCCTGTCATCCTAGCTACTCAGGAGGGTGAGATCTGAGGATCATAGTTCAAAGCCAGGCTGGGCAGGAAAGTCATTGAGGCACTTAGCTCCAATGGGCCACCAGAAAAGCTGAAATGGTGTTTGGCTCAAGTGGTAAGCACAAGAATTGAGCTGAAGAGTTCAAGGACAGCACCCAGTCCCAGACATCAACTCCTACAATAATAATAAAAGAGAGAAACAAACTAACAAACCTGAAGCTTAGGGCTTGGAATGTGCCTTAGGGGTAAAGTGCTTTACAAATATGATACCCTGGGTTTGATTTCTCAGGACCACAACAGTAAAAAAGGCCTGAAGAAGCTCTGTGGTTCAAGTGGGAGAAGGCTATGATTGTACAAGAGAAACTAGGTACAGTGCTCAGGTCCTGAGTTCAACCTCCAAGAATGGTGTATGTGCCCATGCCCCTGTGTGCCCGTGTGCATACACATGCACACACAGAGAGAGAGAGAGAGAGAGAGAGAGAGAGAGAGAGAGAGAGAGAGAGAGAGAGAGAGAGAGAGAGAGAGAGAGAGAGAGAGAGAGAGAGAGAGAGACTAAAAGTAATGCTGTTACCCCAAATGGTTAAACACCGGGCTTCTGCACTGAGCTCATGGTCAGTACCCTGGCCCCGTGTTCAACCCCAAAACCTAGCCACCCAGGGCCCAACTAGGAGAGGTCAAATGTTTCAAAACCTGATGAGATTCACCAGCCCTAGATGATAGGAAGCTTTGTGATATCCGATATGTGCTTGGAATTCCCAAGCTTCCAGAAACCTAGAAAAAACATCACAGGCCCATCATCATTGGTAATGAAACATTTAATTAAGTTCAGTGCCCTAGTTGTCTGCCAGCAGGACTCTTGAGCACTGTATCTGAACAGCAGAATATAGTCTCACAAAGGAAGGATAAGTGCACAGGACTTGGCCTGACACAGGGGGTGGTAAAAATGAAGGCTTCCTAGCAAACCAGAGCACTGGGGATAGAGATAGTTTGGGGTACAAAGTGACCTTTTTCTCCTGACCTTCAGAGCCTGCCCAAAATCATCCTCACTATCTGACCCAGATGGAGTTGTTTGTTACACAGCTGTACAGGAGTGAGGTCTTTTGTCTGCCTGTCCAGACAATGAGAGAGACTTCTTCCAGCAGGCCTGGGATGCAGAGAAACCCTCAGGCTACACTGGGAACAGTGAGGGGAACCCTGGATTATGCACTGTCATGAAAGCAGTCTCTGCTACTAAATCATTTTATTGAATACAAATTTCCTAGCTTGGTGCCATTCATCATAACTACTGTGGAGCTTCACCTATAGGAATGCATCCATACATACCAAAATACATGGAGATACAGGCTATTTTTGAGAAGGCAGTTCCTGGGGTTGAACTATGAGCCTAGACATTGTCCCTGAGCTCCTTTTGCTCAAGGGTAGTGCATTAACTTTGAATCACAGCCCAACTTCTGGGTTTTTCTGTGATCTCTTAGAAATAAGAGTGTCGTGGATTTTGCTATGCTGGCTGGATTCAAACTCAGATTCTCTACACCTCAGCCTCCTTAGGATCTGGGATTACAGTGAGAAGCCACAGGCACCTTCTTTCTTTTCTTCTTCATTTTTTAATCTGGACAATCTGACTTCTTAACAGGGTCATTCCAACGGTTTGAATTTATGAATTAACTACCCAATGTTCTTTATAGCTGTTTTCTCTGAGAAGAATTTTCTCTCCTCATCTTCTCCTCTCGGTCACAGGTTTGAAGCCAAAAGTTAGAAATGAGTGTCAAAAGGATGTGGGAGCAAATGTCCACAGGACACGCCAGTTCTGTCACTTAGCATTGAGCTGCAGTGAATTTGTTGTCTCAAGCTGAGAGGACCAAAAGCTGGAGCGATCCTCAAACTGTCTTCATTGCTCCTTTTGTTTATAAAATGATCTAATAATTATGAGCGTTGTGTGTCTCCAACTTTAAGTATCTACATGTTTCTCTTTTTCTCTAGTGCCTCTCGAGGTTTAGACTAAGGGTTTGTGTGGAGGGGCTCCTTGGTGTATTCCTGAAGAAAGTCGCTTGATTCCTGTTCACGAGATTGCCATTCAAATTCAGCTTGAGCAGAAATTCTGTGAGACTCTTATCTCCAATAAACCACCAGAAAACCAGAAGTGGAACAGTGGTCCAGCGAGTAGAGCTCCAGCTTTAAGAGAAAAAGATGAGCAGGATTCACAGGTCTGACCATGAAGGAAAGCCTGGGAGAAGCTTATGTCCAATTAATGACCAGATGGCTGGAAGTGGAGCTGTGGCAGTGGTAAATCCTCAGCCTTGGGAAAAACAGCTGAGGAATGCATCAGGCACTGAGTTTAAGCACTAGTATGGCCACAAAAATTTTCAGTGCCCTACCTACTTATTCTGTATACTACCTCCCTGAATGCAAACAGACCTTATGCAATGCTTCTCCTTTTATTTACTAATTTATTTTTCAGATATGCTCCTTGTGTATACTGAATCATTCTCTTCATTTCAGGCCCATGGCTTTTCTCTTCCAGGGTTCCAGCCCTAGGTACTTATATGATACACTGACGCTCTCAGCAGCCTTTATTTAGATTTTATTATGAGGCCAATGGAGGAACAGTAAGAAACCAGGCAGGAGAAGAGAAGATCAGGTTTCGTAGAAGTAACCAGTATTCAGAAAATTAAACCTGGGGATGTAAAATGGCAGCATACTTATGTAAAAAACTACCATTAAAAAAAGATGAGGGAGCTGGGAATGTGGATTATTGAGAGAGTGCTTCTCTAGCATGCAAGAATCCCTGGGTATGATTTCTCGGTAGTACATACACAGAATAAGCCAGAATTGGGACTGTGGCTCAAGTAGTAGAGTGCTACAGACAGTGCCCAGGCCTTGAGTTCAACCCAAGAACTGGCAAAGATATACCGAGGTGTTGGGACTTCATCTGTCCCACAAAAGAAGGACAGGGTACGAGGAAAGGTCAGTGCAGCGCTCACCCATTCCCTAGCCTCCCTCATCCTGGGAGACAATCAGACACAGCGGGGAGCCAAATTAAGCAGGAAGAAAAACTCGTTTATTAACAGAGAGCAGCACTTTTTAAAGCCAAAAAGGGCCGTTGGTGCCACGTGTGACTGCTGCTCACCACAGTGACTCAGGGCCCAGTGGCAGGATGCCTGCCCTGTGCCCTGAGAAGTCCCACCTGGGAGAGCATCTGTCCTGCCTCCAGGCCAGTTCAGGCCTGCCATTGTACACAACAACCCTTGTTTCCTCCTCTAACAAGCAGCTCAATAACCAACCACCATGGGAACCCAGTCTGAGAGGCACAGGCACAATGAAGGGGAAGCTGCCAAAGCAAGTGTTTGGAAAGGAGCAGAGATCACAGCAGGCAAAGCAGCCATGAGGATGTGTCTGCAAGGAGTCCTTAGCTGGGTTCAGGAAAGAGAGGCAAGCGCATGTGGGCGGGGCACTGCCATAACCAATTTGAACATCTAATAAAGCTGCCTCTGGTGGATAGATGGCTTCTGATTTGACATCGGCAAAAGAATAAGGGGCTGCAAATTCAATGAATAGTCTCTGGCCAGAGAAACAAGGTCAAACGCTTAAGTTTCTGCACTTCCAGTGGTTCCTGGTATCTCCAGCTGAGTGGACATCTTTCTGTGGCCAGTAGGTGCCACGCCACCTTCTGCGGAGTCTGTGTGAGAGATCTTGTTAGACAAAGAGCTTCAAGGAAGCATGCCTGCAGGAAGGGGGTGTTGGTTTCTTTGTTGCTTTGTATGTCCCTCCACCCCCACACACACTATAACCCCTGCTTTCACTGTATTTGATGTCGGTATAATTAGTGGAGGGGAATGGCAAAAAGCAAATCGTTTAAATAGGGATACGAGTGGACCAATTGCAACAATGAGATGTACAAGTCCTTATGTCGAAAAACGAACTTTACCACTTGGGGGGGGGGGGAAGGAGAACTCGGTGGGGGAGGTGGGGTGAGATGGGAAAGGCTATGCAGGGGAAACAAAAGAGAAGGCTACAATGCTTGATAAGAAATGTACTCATTATCTTGCCCATGTAAATTTAAACCCTCTGCATAGTATTTTTACAATAATAAAAATATTAACAATGCACATAAAAAAGAAAAAAGAAGGGAAGGCTATGTTGCTTCATGGTTCAGAGTTTTAGTTGATCTTGGCTGAGAGACAATAGCCAAGATTAACACATGATGGTGATTTTGGAGCAGAGAGAGAACTCCTGAACAAGTGTGTTTCTCATTTTCCCTCCTTTGATTCTAAGTTCTAAGACTTCAGGATAGTGCACGATCAGCATGTGTTTTTCCAGTTTACCTAAATTTCTCTGGGAACTCAGTCTCCCATACACCTAGTTGTGTATGTTATTGCTCTCCTGCATATTTTTCAATCCAACCAAAGTGACAATATGACTTAAACATTTCATTTGAAAGCAGCACCCAAACACATCTCCTTATACAAAAACGTTCCACTTTTGTCTCCAAAAGACATTCATGTTCAGACAGTAGCATAAATGGAGAGCTAACAGAATGCATTGCCCCTCTCCAAAACTCTTTGTAGCTTTGACTTCCAACACCATTCAAAATTCCAGCTTCAAAATGTCCACAGAGACTCAAAGAAAATTTTTAGCTGAGAGTTGCCATGAAAATAAAACAAAATAGGGCTGGAAAGGTGGCTCAGTGGTAGAGTACTTGCCTTGCATGCATGAGGCCCTGATTTCAATTCCTCAGCACCACATAAGCAGAAAACGCTAGAAGTGGGCACTGTGGCTCAAGTGGTAGAGTGATAGCTTGAGCGGAAATGCTGAGGGACCGTGTGCAGGCTGAGTTCAGGCCCCATGATCAACAAAAAAAAGTAAATATATTTTTTTATAAAAGCAAAACCAATTATATGCCAAGTATAAAGGCACATGCTTTTAATTAAAGCTACTCAGAGTGAAGACAGGAGGATCACAATTCTAGGGAAGCCTGAGTAAATGCACTAGACCCTATGTGGAAAACAAACTAGGATGGTCCAGGTTTAAGTGGGAGGGTGTTTACTAGGACAGTATGAAGCTTTGGTCCAAAAAAGAAGAGGAAGATAGGAAGAGAAGAAGAAGAGGAAACAAAGAGGTGGAGTAAGAGGAAGGAAGAAGAGGAAGAGGAGAAAAAGGAAGTATAGAAAGAGCAAAAATGAGGAGAAAGAAGAGAAAGGAAGAAGAGGAAGAGGTTGACAGAGAGGATGAGGAGCACCATATCTTCAATATATAATAACATAGTGTAAACATTCCTATTCCTAAACAAAAGAATTGGAGAAAAAGGAAAAAAAAGGATCAGTAACTCAATTAATGGACAAAGAATTTGACTTGAAATTTGTTAATCGAACAATGTGTAAACAGACAAAAGCATTAGCACCTGTAAAATCACTTATAAAATAGAAATGAGATGTCATTTCATACTCACCAGAATGGGTAAAAGATGTGCATTAGAAGGTTTGACAAGGATGTAAAGAAATTGAAGCTCTCATACATTGTAAAATAGCACATTCATCTTGGAAATTAGTGTAAAAATTCCTCACAAATTTAGTTATAGAAATACCAAACAGCCTAGAAACTTTGTACAGCCTAAAAACTTTGTCTATAATTTTTATACACTTAAGTTCAAAACAGCAATATTATCCATGACAGCCAAAGGATTGAAAAAAAATTCACGCTGACCAATAGGAAAACAGATCACAAAACATTTTATACTCATGAAATAGCCCATTATCAAGTAAAAAAGAGAAATGGAGAATTGATATTAGTGGAAACACTGACAACAGGCTAGATGGAAAGAGCCAGAACAAAATAACAAATAAAATAATTTGATTATAATGAAATTTTTGAATTATCAAAATCAGGCATAACAGTTTCTTTGGGGTTGGAAGTCTAAGGAGAATTCATAATAGCTGCAGACAGGTATGAGATTTCTTTGTGAATGATGAATATTTGAGAATATTCCAAGGTGATGATGATTGAATATACTTTCAGAATACAAAGAATCCCTAAATTTTATAGAATTAATTTAACAAATATAAAAATTTTCAATTACACATAAAATGATTTTTAAAAGGGATACTAGATAATCTTTAACCAGCAAAAGTGTTCTACCATGAAAGTAGACATAGAATATAGCAAAGTGGTAGAAAGCAGGAGCACGTAAAAAAAAAAATCAATGCATATGCTACAAAATTAAGAAAAATCAGAGAATAAGTGGTTGGGAGAGATGAATGGAAATGTTAAAAAGGGATTAAAGTGATCAAGATGCATTGTATTCACAAATTACTTTATTGAATGGCAACTCCTTTCTTCAACTATTCAAATAAAATATTTTAAAAACTAGCAAAAATAATTAATTAAACAAAAATAAATGATGAATAGATAAATAAAATACAATAAAAATAAACTATGGATCTATAACAATATAGGCCAGAAATTTAAAACACAGACAAGAATAAAGTAGTTTTGTTGGTGCTTCTAGATATATAAGGTAGAAAATTTTGACTACATCTAATTTATTGAGTTCTTTTGTCAATGGCATTAATTATGCCAGTAGTAAAAATAATCATGAAGTTCTGAAATGAGCAACACAGTATCTAGGATATTACTAATTACTAATGCAAAGATAGATGCAAAGAAAGATAATGCAAAGAAAGATGGAATAGTATATGTTTGTATGATTAGATAAAATGTCAGAATGATGTCTGTATGTAACATAGATATCACAGAAATAAACAATAGAAATTTAAATGTATAAGCCAGGGTATTACAACATGATTACAGCAAGTAATTTATCTTTCTTTTTCTGGAAATGAGAGAAAAATAAAAGCAATAGTGCATAGTACAACAGTCAAAAACTACCAAAAGTGGTCAAAGTCACAAATACTACTTTTAATCCTATAATAGGAAGGTAAAGTCACCCTCAAAATCACGTGTGGGAAGATAAACTAAGACTGCACTGAATTCTCTATACTCACATTTATACAGTGAAACATGACCACACATTCTTTTAATAAACTCAGCACCACCTTATGTTTATTAACACCTGCCTATGTTTTTCTAAACTGAAAAACTGGACCAACATCATTGCATTGCTATAGATTAATTTAGTGTTAAATAAATTGGTTTGCAGAGTTTAAGCAAATGGTATGAATTCAACAGTACAGTACCAGAATTGTATTCAACATACCAATTTTTAGCTTATTTTTGGAATATGATCTTGTGTTTATACTTAGGCCTTCCTGGATTGAGATCTTCCTATCAAAGCTTTGTACATAGCTGAGATGACAGACAGATGCCAACTTGACTAGCAATTGAATGAGATGTGATCATTGTTAAGTCTACAGGGAACCTACCCCCTATGCCCATCTCCTTCACCAGTCTGAACCCAGTAATCACCTGAATGTCCATTAACTAACTGTGTGTCAGAAAAGGATCCTTGGATCTGAGATTACTTCCTCCAAGTCTATTTTCTATTGTGACTTACTCATTTTAATTTTTTTCCTGAAATAGTCCAGGGGCTTAAAATAAGGATCTATGCACTCTCCTGAGCTTAATGTTGGATCAAAAGGCTAATAATCACCATATATGACAAAGCTTATATTAAAATGAAATGGTAAATTAATATATATGATAAACTGATAAGAGAACCTACTAATGCTTGTGTGTGTGTGTGTGTGTGTGTGTGTGTGTGTGTGTGTGTGTGTGTGTTTTATAAGAGCACACTTTTAATACTCTATTCACTATAAACAGTAGAAAATTATCTAGGATGTTATTTTTAGGATAGTAAGTTCTGTAGAATCGGTGACATAAGCTTCCACATTCCAGGATCTTGAACGTATTCTGTTCTTGTTTGTTGAACCATGAGCTTTGAAAGCAAACTCTCCTATATCTGAATTGCCAACAGGGAAGTAGCAGTCTAACACTACATACATATCATTGAATCTCAAGGTAATAGTTTTTTTTTCCACATCAATAAGATAATTACAAAGGGATGAACACACAACAATTAAGTATCTAGAGTGAAAGGGAAACAAAAAAGTAAGCTTTTTTTGGGGGGGTGGGTCCAGTCGTGGGGCCTGAACGCTGGGCCTGGGTGCTGTCCCTCAGCTCTTCAGCTCAAGGCTAGTACCTACCACTTGAGCCATAGCACCACTTCCGGCTTTTTTTCTGCTTATGTGGTGCTCAGGAATCAAACCCAGGGCCTCATGCATACAAGGGAACGCTCTAACACTAGGCCACCTTCCCAGCACCAAAAGTAAGCATTTTTTAACTCCATATGATAATTTCACAGGGGATGAAAGAACTACAATTAAGTATCCAAAAAAGAGCCATCACACCTTCACAGCATCCTGTTATATTGTTACAATTGGTAGCTCTTGTTAACTTCTCAGTATGCCTAATATATAAATTAAGCTTTGCCATAGTTATTATTGTGAATCTCTTAGCCTATCATAGTATTCTGTTCATTTGTAGACCCCCAAAAGATGACTTACTTCTTCTATTTAAAGACATGCCTTCAGCTTTAGTGTTCAACCATGCATTTTCAGTCTTCTCAATTATTAACAGCTCTTTTTCTGAGTATATGTTTTTTCCCCTTGTTTAGGAATTGGTACTGAATGTTAAAGAATCCAATCTAATAGAAAATGTAAACACCCCTATGCTCTAGGAGAGAGGTGTTTGTTTTTTTTTCCTCCCGGGATGGATAACAGGACCTATTAATAAAAGGCTGCTCTAGAACTTTGTGTCACTGAAACTAGTACTGCTTTATTGTTCTAGCTGTTCCTGGGGCTTGAACTTAGGGCATGAGCTCTGTTCTTATGGGATTTTTTTCTTCTACCACATGACCACAACTCCACTTTGGTGGTTAATTGGAGATAAGAGTCGCTTGGATTTTTTTGTTCGTCCTGGCTATGCATTATCCTCAGAACTCAGCTTGCTGAGTAGCAAGGATTACTGGTAAAACAACAGTGCCCACTGCTTTAAGTGTTGATTTTTATTGTTATTCTGAGCTCCAACTCCTTTCAGGGTGAAAAGCAGTCACTGGGGACTCAGTTTTGCATGGGTTTATTTGTATAGCAATTTTTAAATATTTATTTGCTCTCTTGTTACATTGTTGCTACTTTATCTTACCTTCATTTAGTATTGGTGTCTACATTTTACATTTTATTATTACCAACATATTTCATGAAAAAATGGGATTACTGCACCGAGAAATTCAAATTAGTACAGTATTAGTGGTTTGCCTCATTTGAGGAAGTTTCTCTGCCATAGAGTTCCCAACACATAGAGATTGTCTTCACTTAGAACACCAGGCTACCACTGAAAAAATGGGGCCTGACAGGAAATTGGATAGCACCAGTGGGGTATCTCCAGATAAGGGAACTCTTAGCCACATTCCAAAAACTCACACTGCCATCGTCAAGATCAAGAAACACACCAACCCGGCCCAGAGGCTTCTCTACATAGTGAGGCAGCAGTGGGGAGGTGGTAAAAATGGTGGAAAGTGTGTTCTCTTTCACAAACAAAAGGAGGAAAAGATCCTCAGATTCAGTGAGGTTGCTCTCTATGGAGGAATGCCTAGTAACTCCCAGGGCCCAGGTGGAAGAGTCATCTACACTAACCTCCCAGTAATGTTTCCCAGAGCTGAAGACTTCGTGCCCAAAAGCAGTAAAGTGGAAGGACTCTTCAGAATTCAAAACTGCATCGGGATTGTCGTGTCCAACACAGCTCCCAAGATCTTGATTCCGCGTAGCTTCATTGAAAGCAGTCTCCACCTGGTACTGGCTGAGCCTCTCTATCAATCCAGGAATGGGAGGGGCACTGAGCTCTGGCCTCAGAGGAAGAGGCAGGAAGAACAAGACTAACTCACAGCTTTCTAGGGTCAACTCTACATCCTGAAGCAGGTCTACATCTGGCTTCTGGTATGTTTCAATCAGCTTCTGATACATATTCCTCAGCTGATGTTTCTTCTGAAGCATTTGGGTTTCCCTTTCTCTGAGTTGCAGTAACATGGCTCTTCCTTCATTGATCAGTAGCTGGGAATGGTGTCTTTCCTCCTCCTGGACACCCAGCTCTAAAAACAGCACTCTAAAAACATCCTTAGTCATGCCTTGGAATAGCTTCACATACCAAATCCATCGGTTGATGAGTCTCCTCTTCTCCTGTAAATTGTGCTGGTTTTCCTGAGTCTTTTCCCATACAGCATGCATCTGCTTTGAAATCATCTCCCTCTGCTCCTCAGCAGCCCTATCTATGGGATGGTGTTTGTGAGCCCTGTGCTCCTGAGACTCGGAGCAGCTCCTACAGAGCAGGGCCCTGTCTACCTCACAGAACATCTGCTTTGTCTCCCTGTGTGTCCCACACATGTATTCCTCAGAGCTCAGAAAATGCCTGAGGCTGGCTCTTCTGGCAATGGCCACCAGGCTCCTCAGAACCACGTTGGTTTTGAGGTCTCTCTGCTGGCTTGGTCCCCTGCACACAGGGCACGTGGCTGGAGTCTGGGTCTCTTCCCAGCAGAGGCAGAGACAAGGTCGACAAAAACTGTGCCCGCACTCTAGGGTGACTGGCTCTATGAAAGTATTTATACAGATGGCACATCTCAGTTCTTTCTGGAAGGCCTGGGCAGTGTCAGGGTCCATCATTCCTAGAATCTAATGAGGTGCTGGTGGCTCACCCGTAGAAGCCTAGCTACTCAAGAGATTGAGAGCTAAGGATCAAGCTTTGAAACCGCCTGGGCCAAAAAAGTCCCCCTGACAAAGACTCTTATCTCCAATTAACCACTCCAAAATCACAAGTGGGCTGTGGCTCCAGTGGTAAATCACTAGCTTTGACCACAAAGTGGCCCAGGGACAATGCCCAGTCTTGAGCACAAAGTGACCCAGCAACACTGCCCTACCACTGGGTTCAATCCCTGCAACCGACAAAACAATACCACCACCACCACCACCAAACCAAGGAGAGAAGAATTAAAAGAGGAGTAGATTCTCTCACTCTAATCCTCACCTGGAGTATCCAAGCTCCAAATGGCCTCCTTCCTGCTGATGTAGGATCTTCAGCAATGCCTGAGTCTCAGACTTCCACTCTATTTATACTGAAAGAGGGTGGGTCCAGGAAAGGAAGTCTCTGATTGGTTGCTTAGGGAAGCTGATTTACATATCAATAGGAGCTGGAATTTACATCCTAGCAACCACACCTTTCACTTCCTCTTTCAAGGACCTACTTCTTACAATTTGTTTAGGTTATTTGAGTTAGGTGCAACGTAGGTTTGTCCAGGATTGGAAAAGTTTATTGTGTTTGTTTTATTTTGTTTTGTTTTGTTTTTTACTTCTGTGTATGTTTTATAATGGAACTATGCATTTATTGCTTTTCCACAGGACTGTAGGCCATATTACTGACATTATCCACTGTATCTTGTGGGTCTTCAAAAGTAGCTGAGTTCGTATTTCTTAACAGGTGATCATCCCATACTTTTATTATTTGTAATTTGTCAGGCCTGATGTTGGGCTGGTACTTTACCACTTAGGCCTTGTCCTCTCTGTGTTTGTGTTTGTTTTTGGAATAGAAACTTGTGTTTATTCTTAGGATCTCCTTGACTGAGTTCTTCCAATTCACAATTTGCACAAAGCTGAGATGACAAGAATTATCTCTTGCTTGAGTTGTGATCAGGATTAAATCTGCCCACAGACCAGCCCCTCCCACCTTTCCCATCACCTGCCTGATTCATAGCAGTAATCACGTGACTATCGTTGATCACCTGACTATGAGGGAACAAAGATCCTAGGCTCAGAGATCACTTCCTCTTGTCTATTGTCTATACTGACTCATCCTTTCGATGTTGTTTTTCTTGTTGTTTGTCTGTCAGTGCTGGACTTGAACTCAGGGTAGAGGATCTGTTCCTAAGCTCTTCTTCCACTCTATTTCTCTTATCTTTATTTCAAATATCATTTATGCCTTTTTATTATAAAATGATGTGGTATTATAATATACAATTTAATAACTCAATGCCGTTTTTGAGAATGATCTAAAAATTATCATAGACATAAATATACATATATATACATATAACTATATACATTGGATTTCAAGAGCACATTATCAATATTCAATTCGCTATAAATTTTATCCTATCAGAATATTCTCTTTAGGGTTATAGGTTCTCTAGTTTCCCTGGCATAACCTTTCCCATTTGTGGTTTTGTTATTATAATAAATTTTGTACCTTTCTTGCTGTTGATCCACTAGCTTTGAAAGCATAATCCCCTATCTGAATTGTCAGCAGAGAAATAGTAGCCTAACACTATGTTTGCATCTTTGACACTCAGGCATTGACTCTCAATCTTTTTTTAAATTTTTCTTTTTAAAAAAAATTTTGTCATTAGTGCTGCGGAACTCTGGGTCTGAGGGAGACCTCAGCTCTTCAGCTCAAGGTGAGCCCTCAACCACTTAAGCCACAGCACCACTTCCAGCTTTCTAGTGGTTTATTGGAGATGAGTGTCTACGACTTTCCTGCCAGGGCCAGATTTGAACTGAGATCTCAGATCTGTTTTCTGAGTAGCTAGGATTACAGGAGTGAACCACTGGTGCTGACTAAGTATTGTTTTTTACCTTCATATGATAATAACAGCGGGGATGAATGCACAATAATTGGGTACATAGAGTGAAAGACAGACACCAACAAAGAACCATCACAACTGGACAGCAAACTGTTGTATTGTTACAATTGTTGGCTATTGTTAACCACTCAGTATGCCTAATGAGTAAATTGACCTTTGCCATTGTTATTATTAATCTCTTTGCCTGAATTAATGTTCTCCTCATTTTTACCCCAAAAATTATGACTTATTTTTTCTGAAGCCATTCTTTCATCTTTAGTGTTCAACCCTGCATTTTCTTTCTTCTCCATTATTACCAGCTATTTCTCTAAGTATTCCAATTGATTTTATTTTATTTTAGTTTTAGAAATTAGTACTGAAACTTAAAGAATCCAATATAATAGAAAGTTTAACACCCCAATGGTCTAGTATAGAGGTGTTTCTGTTTTTTTCTTCCCAGGATGGGTAACAGGATCTAGTAATCAGAAGTCTGCTATAGAGCTTTGTGTCACTGAAACCAGTACTGCTTTTTTGTTCTCGAATGTACCTGGGGCTTGAACTTAGGGCATGAGCACTATTCGTGAGGGTTTGTTGTTGTTGTTGTTGTTGTTTGCTTTTTTTTCTCCTACTACTTGGACTACAGCTCCACTTTGGTGGTTAATTGAAGATGAGTCTTTTGGACTTTCCTATATGAACTGGCTATGAACTGCCATCCTCAGAGCTCAGCCTACTGAGTAGCAAGGATTACTGGGAAAACAACAATGCTCACTGAATTAAATGATTTTGTTTTGTTTTGTTTTGTTTTGTTTTTTGCTGTTATTCTGAGATCCACCTTCTTTCATGGTGAAAAGCAGTCACTGGGGACTCATTTTTGCATGGGTTTATTTTTATAGCATTTTTTAAATATTTCCTTGCTCTCTTGTTGCATTGTTGCTACTTTATCTTATCTTCATTTTTTACATGCTATGTTTTATTATATGTTACCTCCATGTTTCATAACAAAATGGGATTACTGTGCATAAAATTCAAATTAGTACAGTATTAATGGTTTGCTTCATTTGAGGAAGGTTCTCTGCTATAGAATTCCCAACGTATAGAATCTTCACTAGTAGTGGTTTATCATTGGAGAAAAAGGGTCTGACAGATAGTTGGAAATAGCCAATAGCGAATCTCCAGAGAAGGGAACTCTTAACCACATTCCAAAAACTCACACTGCCATTGTCAAGATAAAGAAACACCACAACCCCAAGAAACTTCTCTATATATTGTGTCAGCAATGGGGAAGTGGTAAAAAAAAAAGTGTAAAGAAAGTTCCCTTTCACAAAAAGAGGAGGAATACGTCCTCTGATTCAGGGAGGTGGGCCAAGAAAAGGGTTTGTACCTGAGTTCTCATTTAGGGAATTTGATTTACATATCATCTGGAGTTGGAATTTCCATCCTGTAAACCACAACTTTAACTTCCTCTTTCATGGAAATGCCTCTTACAATTTCCTTAGACAGTGACAAGGGTTGTTTATTTTGGCTAGGCAAAAGTTAAATTTGAACAGGATTGGAAAACTGTTTTTTTTTTTTCTTACCTTTTTGTATCTTTTATTTTTGTACTATGAATTAATTACTTTTCCACCATACTGTAGGTGACTTTTTATTTTGTGATTTTGAAAATTAGCTGAGCTTTCATTGTGGAGTTATTAGATGACCATCCAAGTCTTTTTATTTGTAAATTGTAATGCCTCCTGCTTGTCTGGTGCTTCACAACTTGAGCCATTTCAATCTTTTTATTTTCATCGGACTTCTAATCTCATAAAAAATACTGTATTAATTTTCTATTGGTAATGTAGTTCCCCAATTTTAATTTGTGCAAGAATTCTGAACTGATTTCAAAAATGAAGGAGATTTTAAAATAATTCATTAAAAAGCTATGAATATGGAGCTGTATATAATTCATTACTTTTGTTTAATTTTTCACACCTCAGTTGTAGAGTATGCTCAAAGGTGATTTCTACACTAATCTTTTTCTTTGAGGAATTTTTTTAATTAAAAAATATTTTAGAGATATTAAGGTTAGTTCAGCTATTTTTCTCCTTCATAAGGAATGTGATTTTAAGTTAATAAACAGAAAATCTAAGACAGATGATACATTTGGTATTTCGATCAATTTGTGTAATTACTTTTTAATTTAAATACTGAATAGTTGTTTCTGAATTTTCAATTTATTACCTGAGTCAAAGGTATATCATTACACATGCAGAATCTAATCCACTAAGTAACATATTAGTTTGAATTTTATGTTTTAATTCAACAATAATATTCAAGAGGTATCATTTCAGTAGGTTTCACTCAAAAATTATTAAGATATGCCATATGTATAGATATTTCATAATTCTATATTCTTATTTTTGGATTAGATTTCTGTAATCCATGAGTCTGTACTCCAATTGTGTTAGACTTCCTATTGTTCATCTCATATCTTTGCTTTGTTCCAGGATTTCAGCAGTAATGTTTTCTTGTTTTCCATGGTTTTTATTATTTTTTCATCTCACTATCACTGTTGTAACTTTTTAACAAACAAAAAAGAAAATTCACTATTGCCCAGCTCAGCATTCTTTACATTTTCAAAAAGCCAAGTGATGCTAGTGACATACAACATACATCATGAAATGATTGATATCATGTATACAATATGCTAATATCAAAATATTGCATAAAATGTAAAATATGTAATGTTATGAAATTAAAATACACTATTATTAAACTGTGACATCAAACATTTTCTATTATTATCATAATATAATAATATAAAACCGTGCCATCACTCTCCAACTTCCTTTGTAAAGAATTTACACTTTGTGGAAACCTACACCTGAGCCCCTTTCCTGGTAATGAATGGACTGTTAAATGTCTCTAGAATTTGGGCCAGCTCCCAGAAGCCTCTGGTATGTTTGGTTCCTCCCCTTTCTCACTCATTATAATTAGGCCTAAGAGTATGCCACCTAGTACTATGGCGACAAAGTAAGTTAGAGAACAAGAGCCCTATTCCCCAGCTGGAAGCCTCCAGGTCTTCATGCAAAAATGATCTCCAAGTTGTCATTTGTCTCAGTCCTGCAGCCATTATTGCCCAAACATGTTAGCTCAGATAGGTGCTTGAATAGCAAGCTGTTGTAGCACAATCTGCTCTGTAGTAGGGGTCCTTGAGATGCCAAGGTACCCCAGCCTCTCCTTGGGCAGTAACCACATAGTCTTCAAGCTTTAAATCTTTAAAATCTGTTGCTTCTTCATAACTTCCCTCTTCCTGAAGCCTGAGAGGTCTGAGGGTCCCTCATCCACAGGGGTCTGGATGGCTGCCAGGATCTTGTCCTGAAACTCAGGTGCCTTCATCTGTAAGAAGCAATAGCAGCTCCTTCTTCTTCTCCTTCTCCTGGAAGAGCTGGTTGACACACTCATCTTTCTTCTGATATAGCTTCATCCAGTACTTCCATCTGTTCTTTATAGAAATCTAGGGACTCTTCAATGGGGCTGATAGGTTTTGACAGCTGGCTGCATCCATGTTGGAGTTTATCCACTTGCCTCTAGTAGCCCACTTTTTCCAGGCAGCTTGTGGATGAAGCAGAATTTCAGGGTCTTCTTGGGCACTTGTGTGTCCTGCTTCCTTTCCCGTGGTTTCAACTTCTGGAGAAGAAACCCTACTGCTTCAGCTTTCTCTGTCTCTTGACTACCATATTAGCCAGGAACCCATAGTAGGTCTGTTGCTCCTGCAGCTGCTGGCTAAGCTTCACCTTCTTTAATTCATCAATGGATAAAGATAACAATCCCACCTAGTCTTTGGATTGTCTGTCCTCTAGGACAGTCACAACAAGTAGAATCACCCCCTTTCCTTTTTGCTCACTCCTCCTTCTCTAGTGAAAGCCAGAAAGCTCAGCTGGGGCCCATAGCTGCTCCTGCTTCTGTCTGGTGGTTTTAAGGCACATCACAAGTGTTGTGTAATTTTTGATGGTCCTTCTTGGTCCTGCAACTTTGTCCAGCAACTGTGTCTGCTTCTGCAGGTGCTGCAGCAAGGCCTCATTCTTTAAGGTCAGCTGCAAAGTGTAGGCCCTGTGCTGTTCACAGGTAGCTCTGAGCTCCTGCAGCTGTTCATGAAGCTCCTGAGATTCTGAGCCACTTGACTACATAACTCAGCCATCTCTTTCCATTCTTCTAACTTCTCCTCTTGCTGGTCCAGCTTCTTCCTTCACTTGGAGCGTTGAGTGCAGCACACGAGAGAGTTCCTCCTTCTTTTTCTTAGCCTGTGGAAGGCATCCTGCAGCTGGCCCAGCTGCTCTTTGATCTCTAGGTTATGCAAAATTGTGTATCTCATGGCCTCATTAATGTGTAATCTTCCCATTGTCTTGAAGAGCTTATACAGATCCCAGGCCTTTTCCTGCTGCTCCAGTTATCACAGCTGCTCCTGCTGCTTCACATTTTGGAGACTGAGGCTCTAGTTTTCCTGCCTTTGAATGTAACACTGCTTCTCACATTTCTGTTGCTTCTTCTGCAACTAATAGGTCTTGGCTGGCAGCTGTAGCTTGGTCTGAGTTCGTCCTGCAGGCTGCTGCTGGAGGGTAGCTCTGCCAACTGCCATTGAAGTTCCACCATGTTTATCTCTAGGTCAAACACTTATCACACCCATTGCTCTTTCTCATCTCTCAGTTGGTTCATCTGTTGAACCTTGTCTTTCCTCATGGACCTCTCCAACTTCAGGTCCTCTGCAACATGGTCTCTCTCCAGGCTTAATTTGGTCATTAAATCTTTCATGTTCTCTAGCTTTCTCCAGCCATGCCTTCTCTCTTATTACCTTTGTTTATCTTTTGGTTACTCTCTTGGGGTAACGTAGGACTTCTGACATATTGTTAGTTATTCCAGTGTCAGAGGAAAGGATACTAGCAGGAAAGGAACCAGAGGAAGATTCCAGGTCTGCGTGATCTTTGGTCTCACCCTTGGTTGATTTAGAGTCCACAGTAATGATTGTTATGAGGTTACCTCTTTTCAGTTTTCGTTTTGTTGGTGGTAGTGGGTCCACCAGGTCAATTCCTCTGCAGATACTCTTGCTGTTATTTCTTGCCTAAAGAAAATTTTATTGTGCATGCATTTCTGGTTTGGTTAGATATCCCAGTAATGGGATAGGGAAGGTGGAGGGGCCATGTTCCAAAGCTTTCTGAAATCACTTCTATTCTTGCAATCACCCACTTACTACAGGATCTCTGAAATTCACTCAGTCACCACATGGCACCTTTACTTCCTTCACCTGCTGGTAGTGGTATGAGCCAATAGAGGAAAATGCCAATGGTACTAGGCAGCACAGAATGTGGATGTGGCCTCGATTCTTGTATCTTATTGTTCAGCTAGAAACAGGTATGCATTGTGGGATCATTGTGATCCAGACACAGTGGGGGAAGTCACCCCATACCTGCTCTTACAGTCCTCACCCATCTACATATCTACTTGGGGAGCAGGGCATCACCAGCTCCTGTTTGCCCTGCCCATCAAACCTGACCACTTGGGCTGATAACTAGGATTAGCTCTAGTTGGGTGCCTCCACAGTTGTACTGGAGACTGCTCAAAACAATGTCGTCCATCCCACAATTACAATCACCAAGTGATCTTGAATGGTTGTTCTCAGGAATAACCACGCAGGATCACTGTCATAGTCCCTCTTAGGCTGGGACTATGGAGGGATCAGACCCAGAGCTTAGGGGATGAGTGAGTGACAGAGAGTAGAGATACTGGATAATGCATCATTTTGCAGTCTATTTCCTCATATTACAACGTGGTCCACATATTTTTACATCACAGAAATACCGTCCAAATAATTTCCATCCAATCCTCCAGACTGCAAGACTGTGCTAGTCCCATAATTCGCTGACTCCTTACTGCAAGTTTCTAATCTGGGTCTGAATCTGTTCCCCTGCCTGCCAGGTCTCTATCCCACACCTAGCATGCCATGTTCCCATAAGAGAGAACAATGGATTGAACCAGACTTTGTCTTCTTAAAAAAATTTTATTGTGAAAATACCATACAGCGGGGTTACAATTACATGGGCAAGGTAATGAGTACATTTCTTATCAAGATGTGTTGGCTCCTCCTCTGTTTCCTCTTCCCATCTCCACCCCCCCCCCCGACCAAAGTTGTAAAGTTCGTTTTTCAACATAACGACTTGTACATCTCATTGTTGCAATGGGTCCACCTGTATCCCTATTTAAACGGTTTGTTTTTGCCCTTCCCCTCCACAAATTATACCAACATCAAATACAATAAAAGCAGCGGTTATGCTGCGGGAGCGGGGCATATGAAACAACAAAGAAATCATCTTATAAATATGTTACAAACAATCACAAGAAAAAAAAACCAATTCAATCCTTATAGTGGGGTTCATTTCACCTAAAATCAACTTATCTGATCTTTTCTGCTTGTCTCAGACATATACTAGTTATTGCAAATAAGGGAAACCATGGGACTTGTGTTTCTTTAGGCCTGGCTTACTTCACTTAATATAATTTTTTCCAAGTCTTTCCTTTTCCTAACAAATGGGGCTATGTCATTCTTTCTGATGGAGGCCTAGAATTCCATTGTGCTGGAGTCTGCCGGCATTGAATGGTAATCCTGAATTAGGGGGCGAGGATGCAGAAAAATAAAGACATAAGACAAAGGATGGGGTCGGGAGGTCTGCAGCTCAAGATTACAGCCCCGTTTATTTTTAATTTTTCCTATTATATACTATTAGAAGTCAAGAGGTAACATAAGGTTACCATAGTGCAGAAAAACTAGGAAAATTTTAATAAAAACAAAGTGCAGTAAAAACAAGACAAGATCAACTGATAGAAAGTAAAACAAATTCTGTAGACATAGCAAAGCAATCCCGGGCACCTAGTGTTTTTCATGAAAGCCAGTTCCTTATGCGTGCCTTTAAGTGAGCACAGGGGTCAAGATGACCTTAGAGCTTTAGTGTGGACTCCCAACATCTCCCCCATCTTTGTTTGAAGAAGCGAACCCTCCTGTCTTAGGCTTGGTGGATCACCTTGTCTGCCTTACCCGTCATCGGGAACTTCTTCAGAGTAAAGCTGAAGGCCCTGTCTTAGGTTGGTCAGACTGGCACCCCCTCTTACCCGTCTCTGGCTACAGTTCCTCTCGGGGGAATTCATTTATATAGAGCTTGATCTTATGTAGCTGTATGGCTAAACTCATAAGAGAGTTTTGCAGTGCACGTATAATACAAGGAAGGCATAGAAAAACTATCAGCAAAAGCATTCCCACGCCAAGCAATGACATTAGCAATCCTTTAATATAAGTCAGGGAAGTGATATAGAGTTGAAATTGTTTAAACAGTTTTTTTAAGCAGTTTTTGCCACTTTAGCATCCAGAGGTAGGGCTTGTGTAGTACTATGAGGAAGCTGATTAAGATAATGGGCAGTTTGTACATTTTGTGTTAGTGCCACAGCAGCTGCCGCTGAAGAGGCAGCTAACAAAATAAAAGCCAAAACATCAGCTACAAGTAGCCCAACAAATCGATGAGGGCGCATTAGTTTTTTCAATTGTCTTAACACCTGAATGCCAGAATCTCTATACCAAGTTTTAGAAATATTTACAGGAAGCATAACAACAGATGGTTTTCTAACAATGAGTATAGATTCAGTTATGCCACTATACAAGCAATTAGTAAAAGAACAATTAGAATAGGTGACATTAAAATAATTAGCTCCTATAGAGATATTGAATGGTCTATACATAATGACATGGGGTGGTGATACACAACTCATAATATTTTTAAAAAGGGATGAATTTGGCCAGGTTATGTTGTTGAGTGCAGCCACCAGCATCCAAACATGATGTTGAGGATGCCCATTCATCCACCACAGTCCAAAATTGTACTTATTACTAAGATTAGCTCCAAACCAGTCCATTAATTGAAATTTAGTTCCAGAAATATTGGTAACAAATGGCTTCACATGCCTGTACCTTATTGGATGAGGCTTTCCTGTAGATACTACTATTTGTGAAGAATTAATGCAACGGGGTATCATATAGGATGGAGTAAAATTTGCATGAACTGGGTACCCAGTTGGTAAAGATGTCATCTGTATATTGTACATTTGATTTTTGTCTGGGATCCAAATTTTATGAGTCATGGATATCATTATAATACAGCCTGGAATGGAGCCTTTAGAGCTGGTGGTAAAGTAGAAAGGAGTTCCAATGTCTGAAGCTGAGGTATCTCCCATCTTGGTGTGCTGGATGAAGGGATCAGGTGCTGTACTGTATGCTGATCTATTGACTTGAATGAGTACTTCAACTCTCTCCCAAGTTGTAGGGTGCACAATCGGGGGATCTGGCACGTAAGCCCAATGTGTCAGGGTTTGTGTCATCAGAATGTGCCTCCACAATCCTAATGCAATGCTCAGGCAATCAGCGGGATTCATTTTCTTCCTGCGAAAAAACACAAACATGTCCTCAACCCCATGTTAAAACTGGATCGAGCCCGTGCCAATCACCTGTTAAAGGATCCTTCCACTTAACTTGGCCAATAGCTCTTTGCTCTCTTTTTTTCCCAAAGTCACTGTACTGTGGAAAGTCCATTACAATCTAAACTTAAAAATTTAGTACAAATAAAGCATGAAAAGAATATTAACAGGAGAGAAGGGGTATAATTCCCCCCTTTTAAGTTAAAAATTTGGTGTTTTAACAGCCCGTTGGCTTGTTTAACAATTTCTTGTTCTTGAGGAATATAGGGAATATCTGTACAGTGAAAAATCTGGTAAGATTTACAAAAAGTTTGAAAAGCTTGTCCGACATATCCCGGACCATTATCAGTTTTAATATGTTTAGGAAGTCCCATAAAGGCAAAGCAGTGTAGGGAATGATCAATACCATGTTTGTTAGTCTCCCGGCAAGAGGAGTAGTCATAATAAAATTAGAGTAGTTATATGGTAACATGGACAAAACGAAGCCATCCAAAAGATGGAATCAGGCAAGAGTTTAGTCTACTTTTTCCATGGTGGAGGAGGTCAGGGTAACTATGTCTATTTCCTCCCCGTGACTGTAAGGCTGTAGCAGCCGCAGCAACAGCAGGGTCTTTCAGTGTCTCCAAGGGACTGTCACACCTTGTGCTATATTTCTACACAGACTGGTTAAGGATACAAGTAATACCTAGGCTTGCCAGGCTGTGGCCCCACTAGTTTTTAAGACTATTTAGACAATAGCACAGGACAAATTACCAAGATGACAAGCTTTTTAACTAGATAGTTCTTTTAATAAAGCTGATTTTCTAGGCAGATGTAGAGGGCTCAGGCCTGCACTACTATTTTCCATGCGTTTTTCTTCTGTCTATTTTGGCACATTTTTTTAATGACTCTGGTCCCTTATTCTAAAAAGGGGATGATGGGTGAAGATTCATCATCTGTACCTTCTTCAAACTGACTCAGGTGTGTTGATCCTACCTAGCCAGGAACCTATAACCTTAGTCTATTTTAGAAGGAGATTACCAGGGTTAGATGTCATTAAGAACAATATTTTAACTTTTGACAAATGCACAGACTTTTTCTCCAGCTACAGCAGTGTAGCTTGTTTAGCACTCTGGTTTGTAAAAGCATCTTTAGGAATGTGACCCCTAGTGATCCTAACAATGCCTAAGTCACCCGTGCAGATGTTAATAGACAGATGTTAATAGAAATATACTCTCAAGTTTACAAACGATTTTCTTGAACAGATAAATTTCTTGTAGCTGGTGTTAGCTCAAAAGTTACTGTCAATTAGGGCTTTTGGCACATACAGGGGCTGGGATTTAAACCATCTCCCACATTTTATAACTTCACTTTTTAGTACTATCACAGATTACTAATGTTTCTGTCCCTACAAGGTAGGTAGTCATGGACATTAGGCATGCTTACAAACTATCTTCCCATGACATTCTGGCTTTGACCAATTTTTGAAGGGCCACACACAAATGACTCTAGGATCTGACATTTTTGCCATTCGAGCAGTGGCTTACTGCCTCTGGATGCTCCTCCATAGCTCTTGTCCCACGAATGTCTTCTCTACACTGGGATAAATGCCTCATCTGCATTTCCCTTAGCTGGTCGCTGGACTTGATCTTGGGGCCTGAGTGCTGTCCATCAGTTTTACAGCTCAAGGCTAGCACTCTGTAACTTTGAATCCCAAAGCAATTATTTTGGTAATCCTAATTTTTTCACTTTGAGGCAAATGTTAAGAACAATTTTACTTTTAAACTTTATATCCAGAAATACTTTCCTAATTTTTAAGCCTCCTATTAATCTCTTTTAGTATTTTATATTTTAGTTTTTAGTTACATTTTTAAAAAATCCTTTAAAATCTTGAGGCCAAGTGTCACTCATTGTCTTCTGGATGCAGGTTTTAAAACAGATACACATTAAAACTTTTAAACTCACTTGACAATTTTTCCTTAATGCAAGAATTACAATCACCATCACTGTGCCAAGAAGGTAAACTTAACACCTTTATGACTTTTAAAAACCTATCTTAATTGTAGAACATCATTGAAAGCAAGTCACATTATTCAAATACATTTTAACCCTCTTTTTAAGTCCAAGGGGCAGTTTTAGCAATACTAATCAGATCATCACATCATTAATTTTTTTTTTTTACCATCATGTTTCTAGTATTTACCTGTAGAGAAAAAGGACAGAACAAAGTGGGCCACTTGGCCCCTCCTGTGGAATGGGCAAACACCTAATCTCACTCTTTAGGGTAAGATGAACTGCGTTTGTGCTAAATTGTCCTCTTTCACCATGCGTGGACTCCTCCCATGCCTGTCCCACCATGTATGACCAGTTGAACTGAACTTTTGCCTGTTTACCCCTTACTCCTAAAGCTAGGTCTTTTGTTGGCTTTTACATTTTTTCCTTTTCTTATCTCTTGGTTTTTTGAATGAAAATACATACTTTTAGACAGACAGGACAGTAATGTCTTTGAGAGTGTTAAACAAACTTTTATATTTAAACTTTTAATATTTATCCCCAAATTTTAGCCAAGAGAACTAAATTCCAAACAGCCAATGCACTTTGTTAAGCCAGATAACTTGATTACAGTGAAAACACCCTTATGCATTTTAAAATACCAGATTTTTTAATTTTTTAAGTTAAAGAATCCTTAAAAGGTCATTTAAAACAATGTGAAAATTCTTTAAAATTTTTGGTAATGTCCAAACCTCATAACCTTTTGAATTTGAAACTTAAACTCACCTAATTGTTACAGCATGCTGATAATTCTTATCTTAAACATGTTCACAAACACACACAAAACACACACAGATCTTAAAGCGCACAAAAATCAATCAGTTTTATGTACATTTAAAACTGGTACCAATTCTAAAACAGAACTAGAAAAGACAACAACAAAAGGCTGAGTTGGGGGCTAATGGGCCCCCAGTTCATCCCTACCTCAGAAAACATAGAACAGAAAACACACCGAAGTAAACAAGACAAACAAGTGGCCACAAAGACAAAATCAGGTCTCAGTGAATGGGGCGACATCTCACCACCACTCACAAGTGGGACTCAAATCCACATACCAGGGGATTCGAACCCCCTCTACTCACCTCCGGAGGATTTTTCTTTTAGAATCCTGCAAACATTGACCCAGGGGCCTTCCAAGTTAGAGGAAAATTCCCAGTTATGTTGGGGAAAAGGAAAGAAGTCCCTAGCAGCCGTCCCCTCAGACTGACAGGGTCTCCCCCATATTCAGACCCCCTGGGTCAAGGCTGGAGTCTAAGGTCTTGCTGGTGTCACTTGTAGGTGGTCAGTGGCGTTTTCATCTGGCTGTGAGTTCTCCCTGCCAGCCATTTTAAGTTATTGTTAGATCCTCCAGGTTTTTTCACCCCCACCACCCCACTACTTCTGGATCCAGAGAGGGCGGAGGAGGTGGCTGTGAAGGGTAGAAAAGGGGTCAGTTTAAAGTATAAGTAAAAAAGAAGGAGCTAGAGAGAAACAGATATTGAGGGAGTGTTAGCTAGTCTCCTCTAGGCTCTCACATCAGGATGAATCTGAGAGAAGAAACATTCCAAGAATTCCAGAATACATACACACAAACATTGAGACAAAACACATTTACAGCGTGCACATTGTAGACTGTCAGACAGAAAGTGTTGGACTACAGATGGGCCCAAATGTCCGCACTAGTGGATAGTTTACCCTGATGGGGATCTGGGGGATGGCTCCAACTGGCCCAGTTGGCTGTCTTATAGTGCGTCCGGCAATACCTCTTGCCAACCCCAATACAGAACCTGCAGGCTACACAGATACCAGACAATTACAAAGCAGCAATGTTTTAACTTACAGGGCATTTGCATCATAGTGTCCCTGAATGTTTTTTGTTTGTTTGTTTGTTTTTTGCTAACTTTCTAAACTAATGGTTCCTTCCTCCAGGAACCAGGGATATACTTCCTCAACAAAGTAAAAGAAACATTCTAACTGACTCTGTCTAACTTTCACTGCTTGAGCATGAAGCACACCCTTGAGAGCCTGCACATATAACATGTGGCTGTTACCTTGCCCCATAATTTCTTACTCCCGACTACACTCTCTCCCGCTCTCTATTTCTGGATGTCCTCTTACCTTAGCTGGGTCCTCTGCCATGATCCCAGGTTTTCAGTTCCCTGTTCAGGGGCCACTTGCCGGAGCCTGCTGGCAAAAAAGGGGGATCCTGAATTAGGGGGCGAGGATGCAGAAAAATAAAGACATAAGACAAAGATGGGGTCGGGAGGTCTGCAGCTCAAGACTGCACGCAATTTATTTTTAACTTACCTTAATATATACTATCAGAAGTCAAGAGGTAACATAAGGTTACAATAGTCCAGAAAAACAAGGAAAATTTCAGTAAAAATAGAGTGCAGTAAAAACAAAACAAGGTCAACTGGTAGAAAGTAAAACAAACTCTGCAGATATAGCAAAGAAATCCCGGGCACCTGGTGTTTAAGTAAACCAGTTCCTTGTACTTGCCTTCAAGTGAGCACCAGGGTCAAGATGAACTTTAAACTTTACTGTTCACTCCCAACACCTCTCTACTACTTTTTCTCTTCCTTTCTCTACTTTTCTCCTCTTCATCTTCATCCTCCTTCTTCTTCAACCCCTCTTTCTCCTCATTCCCACCCCAGCCACCATGATAACCAGCCCTGTCTGCACCATGTGATCCTTAGACACACCCCAACACCAGAGATCAGCAGACACAGTCAGACCTGGACCCAGGCCTCTGAGACCAGAGCTAGAAGTGTTCCTTTGCCCTCATTCCTACACGGAGACCAGAGATGTGGGCTTGGAGCTGGGGAGAAGATACTGTTGAAACTGAATTCCCCATGAGGTGCTCAGAGACTCAGAGTCTGTACCACTTCCTGAGAGATGGAAGGAGGGGCAGGTCTTTGGAAAAAAAGTTATCTCAGAAGTGCCGCGTTCAGGCAGAAAAGCCTGGACCTGTGTTATATAATTTGAGAAATAAAGGACACGCAAGCCTGGTTCCTGATGGACATACCTGTCATCCTAGCTGCTCGAGAGGCTGTTTCAAAGCCAGCCCAGACAGAAAAGTCTTTGAGAATCTGTCTCTCAAATTACCAGCAACAATTCAGACTGGAGGTATGGCTTAGACGATAGATCGCCAGCTGTGAGCAAGAAAGTCAAGCAAGATTCTTTGTATGCTTCTTTTCATCTCTAGAGTGAATACAAGGCCCTGAGTTCGAGGGAGGGAGGGAAGAAGAGGAGAGCGAGAAAAAGGGAGACCTTGGTTTCAAACAAACAATGCAATTTGAATTTGTTTAATTCAGTTTTTCCCTTTCCACAGCCACCCCTTCATCCTCTCCCTTCCCCTGCCCACTCCTGCTGCCCACTCTCTTGTTGGTGAAGAGAGGGAGATCTATCCTCATGTTTTGTTTCTTTGTTCCAAAGCGTGGTAGTGATGTGGAGACTCCACATACCCAGGGAGCCCTCCCCCATCTCCTACCTACCCTTTAGCTCTCAGACCTCCCTTAATCAAAGTAGCTTCAGGAGACACACCCTACTCACATCTCCCCAAAGCCAGCCCAGTGAGCCTGCCACCCCACTCCCACCCCAACTCCCACCTGAACTCAGACTACCTTTGGGGTCCACGGGCATCAGAAAATTAGCTGTAATTGCTCTGTACTTAGCACCTTCATCTTCCCGGCGCTCAGCTGGGGCACCATGTATGCGATTTCACTCTTAATCAAGAGGCCTTACAGTCTGACTTCAGAGACTTACTTGCTCCACCATGCAGTAAATCACAGAGGCCTGGCAGAGAACTGAGACTGTATTTCACAAAAAGTGAAGGGAAGAGCCTGGCACAGGGAAGGTAGAAAGGGTGGCAGAGTTGAAGGCAAGACTAAAAGCTCGGTTGAATCCTGGGCTGCTGGGGAGGTCAAAGTAAAGAAGATCATAGATCACAGCCAGCAAAGCAAAAAAGCTCCATCTCAACCAGCAAGCAGGGCATGGCGGCTCACACCTGTCATCCCAGCTCTGCAGACAGCATCGGCAGGACTACAGTCAAGGCTGACCAGAACAAGAATGTGAGGCTCTACCTAAAAAGTAACTAAAGCAAAATGAGCTGAGGGTTCTGGTTTGCATCTGTCCTTCCAAAAGTGCATGTGTTGCAGGCTGACTCCCATGGGCCTGTGTCCGTGGCCCTTCAAGGTGGGGACGTTGAGAAGTGACAAGTGTCCCATGGTGTCATGAGGGTAGGCTACCGATGGTGGCATTTGGGGCTTTATCACAACAGGAAGAAACTGGCACCATGGCACGAGCCTGTATCCCTAGCTACTTCAGAAGAGGAGTTAAGAGGGTTTTGGTACGAGGTCAGCCCAGACATGTTAGTTTGTTAGACCCCATTTCAACCAGTAGCTTGGAGTGGTGGCATGCCCCTAGCATGCGGACACAGTGGAAGCACAATGGCTAGGAGCAGTGGCACGCTTGTGCCATCCCAAGAGATATGAGACAGCGCAAATAGTAGGACCACAGACCACTCCAGTGCAGGCATGAGCAAGACCCCACCTCGAAAATAACCAACCAGCGAGGGACAGTAATTAAACAACACAGTATATCTAATATGTCTACTAGTTTTCCTTCCTCTTCTTTCAGAGTCTTTTTGATGGTGCTGAAGTTTGAACCGAGGCTTTTTGCTTGCTTCTTGCTGACTGACCAGTGCTCTACCATTTGAGCCATGCCTCCAGCCCAGATGTTTCTTGATTACATTGGAGATGGAGCCTCATGTGCCTGGTCTGGCTTTGAGCCGTAATCTTCCAGATCTCAGCCTCCTGAGTACCTAGAATTATAGTTATGAGCTTCTTGCCCCTGGCTCTTTCTAGATTTTTGAGTAAAGTTCTGTTCTCTTGACCCTAAGGTCACATTCTTCCCCATCTTTTATTCTTCTGTCTCTTCCATCTTTTCCCAAAGCATCAGGAGAAAAGTAGAAGAAAAAGAACAAAGCTTTGGGGCTGGGAATGTGGCTTAATGATAGAGTGCTTTCCTAGCATGCATGAAGTCCTGGGTTCAATTCTTCAGTACCACATAAACAGAAAAAAAAACAAAAGTGGTGCTGTGGCTCAAGTGGTATAAAGCTAGCCTTAAGCAAAAGAAGCTCAGGGATAGTGTCCAGACCATGAGTTCAAGCCCCAAGACTGGCAAAAAGAAAAGAAAAGAAATTTCTTGCCCAGGCTGGTTTCACACTGCGATCTTCAGATCTCAGCCTTCTGAGTCGCTTGGTTTACAGGTGTAAGCCACCAGCACTCAGCACAAACACTTTAAATATAAACTAACAGACAAGTCGAGTTGTAGATTTACAGCAATGATATTACTGAGCAGCCACAGGTCCCTTGCAAGAACACCAGATGGGCAGGAACCACAGAGCCCAGCACAGCTCTCTCCACATGGCCTGTGTGGGAGCAGTTCCACTGGGACAAGAGGCTACCCTCCACTCTCACTTGCCAGGGGAACCTGAGCCTGAGGCCCTGGAGGTAGCCAGGGACTCTGCATCGAGACAGAAGGTAAAGGGCAGGTCTGTGCTAATCAAGTGTCCCATCACATCGTGTAAGACCATTTCAAACATTTGTCCAGTTATTTTCTCTTGTTTTACCATCAAGTGACCACCAACCCATGCCTCATCTCATGGGGGGCTGCTCAGGAGCAACTGGACAGGTGGTCTCCCTTGTTCCCGTCCAGTGCCACTCTGTGATCCCCAAATGACCCCCGTGGCAAGGTGCAAGGTGTGTCTGATGAGTTCTTGTGTTCTGGTTCATAACCACAACTCTGTCATCGCCAAGATTTCCCACTACAGAAAGGAACAGCAGCCCTAGGCCTGGGTCATGAGGCTGCAAGGTCCTCCACACTAAAACTCCCCAAGCAATCACATGTCTGCTTTCTTGTAAATTCCCTCTTGTCCACTCCTGAGAGCCCCAACGACAAGCAGGCATCCCATGCTTCTATTTCCAAAGGGGAGCTGGGAGTGGAAGTCAGGCCACAGTGAGCAACAAGAACCTGGCATAAACCAGCCTTCAGCCGGTGAATATGCCAATAGCCTAGTTGGCTTCTCTACCCAGGCCCAGGTGCACCACGGTGACTCTGGCCCCATGCCTCTTGTCCTCAGGCAGTGGTGCTCAGATCATCCATAAAGGCAGTGTCTACCTGAACCTCCAAGGTCTGAGCTAGTCAGCTGGGAGTCCAGGACAAACTTGCTCTCAAAAGATTCAGTTGGAAGTAATCACATAAGCCAAGTAGTGAAAGAACAAGGCCTGGGATGAGGAAGGTAAGGAAAAGAAAAGGAGGAAGAAAGGAAGGAGAAGTAGGAAGAAAGAGGAAGGGTAGTTGAAGAAAGAAAGGGAAGAAGAGAAGAAGGAGGAGAAAGCCGAAGGAAGAAAAGAGATGTGAAGAGGGGAGAGGAGAAGAGGAGAAGGAGGAGGAGGAGGTGGAGGAAGGAGGAGGAGGAGGAGGAGGAGGAGGAGGAGGAGGAGGAGGAGGAGGAGGAGGAGGAGGAGGAACGTTAATAAGCACACTATAAGATAGAGAACAAATGGAGATCTGAGCCAATCTTCCCATGTCTTGAGGTTTCAGCCAGTGACCAGAATTTTTGTGAATGTCCCCCAAGCCTCTAAGTGTGAGGAGAGCCACAATTATGCCATGTCCCCTCATCCAGCCATGTAGCCTTGGGTTCTCTCTTTCTCAGAAACCTTGTGACACACTACACACATTGGCAGAGCCCACTGTAGAGCCCACTGTAGAGCACACCATCTCCACCCTGTCCCCAACCGTCACAGCCTAGAAATCACAGCAAGTCCAATGTGACGCTTCTGCTAGCTCCAGAGTGCCCCCCTCTCGGGCCTGCTCTGATCCCCCTCCTCTTCTCCACCTCGCGCCTCCCCATACAGCCTCAGGTCCTTGAGCTTGCTTTCACAGACAGTGTCGGTCTGCTTTCCAATGCTGTGACAAGATCTAAGGAATTGAACTCAAAGGAAGAAAGGTTTCTTTGGGTTTGTCTCCATCTGTGGTTGGCTGGAGCTATAGCTTTGAGCTGAGGTAGGCAGCACCTGTGGCAGCAGAAACACAAGGTGGAGAAAGGAGAGGGGAATGGGCTGGGAAAAGTTACTCCATTCAAGGGCACATCCCCCACCCTGTGGAGGCATTAATCCATTGATGAAGGTAGCAACCCTGGAATCCAATCCCCTCTCAAGGCCCCACCTCCTGATAGCTCACTCAGCTATGAGGTTATCAGTGGATAAGCCCGTTGCTAGAGCCAAAACCCCATGATCCAATCCTCACTAAAGGTCCCGCCTCCTGACAGCCCATTCAGCTATGATATCATCAATGTATGCCCATTGGTGGAGCCAGATACTTTCTGATGAGATCCAATCACCTCTCAAGGCCCCGCCCCCTGACAACCCACTCAGCTATGAGGTCATCAGTGGATGAACCCATTGGTAGAGACAGAGCCCTCAGGATCCAGTCACCTCTCACTATGGCCACCAGCTGGGGAGCAAGCCTTCAACTCAGGAGCTTTTGGGGATATTTCAAGTACAAACCATACCAGAGGGCATCATTGTTCAAGTACCCCAAAATCCTCCACTCCACCTGGGACCCTCCTACAGTGGGGCACCCTAAATGGAACACAGTATGCCACTGTGGATAGCTGAACACAGGATCCAGGACTCCCTTACTAGAATGTTACATTTGCATAAAAACAGTCTGAGGTCTTATTATGGTTGTTGACAATCATTGTGTTTGTCTAATTGAGCTTGTAAGAACCAAGAGGTTCCCCCAAATCCTGACCAGCTGCTCTGATGGCTTTTAAAGCAGGAGCTCTTCTTGATATTCAATATAAAGCGACCATATTTCCTCTCCAGGGAGACACTAATGACAGAGAAATGTGATTTCCTGCTGCAAACTTACCAATCCTACTCCACCTCCACCAAGCCATGTGTTAAACCCTTGGTCCCAACAGTGCTCTTTCCCCTTCACCACAGTAACTACTTGCAGAAAACATCCTCCTCCATCCAGCTGTTTATTTTTTTGTAATATCGATTTGTGATACTGATTGATATTCAGCTTTGGGTAAGGAGAAAGCACAGAGAACCCCTAGGATAGAAGTGTGGCTCTGTCACGAGTCAGCTCTGTGTTTTCTGACAGTCACTTGACCTTGACTTGGACCTTCCCTCTCAATGAGAGAGGTTCCTCATCTGCACACATTTTGGCTGTGAAATTCAAGGGCAAAGTGCATGTGAACTATTTGGCATGGGGGTCACACATCTGGTGGGTGCCCAGCAATAGACTGACCATTTGGTCCAATTACTTGATGGTAATTGAAAGGGGGAAAGGGGACATTATTTCAAAGTGTTGAGATCCGTGGCCTGAACCTGGCCCCTGTCTATCTTGCTTCTCCTCTGACCCTCATTTTCCACTCTGCTAATGCAAGGTAACAGCAACAATATTATGGAAGTAGTGAGAGACTTCTATGACAACCAAATTAAATGTCCAACCATAAAACATACCTTCTTCGTTATGTTACTTTTATGGCTCCCCACTCAGAGTTCATCTCCTCTGTGGCCTGTCACTTCTAACATCATAGGTAATGGTGAAATCCTTTTTCTCTCGGCTTCATCTCCATGTCCCACCAGTCTGTAACTGAGGAAAAAGGAGTTGCCACATGATGAGAATCAATCTGACTCTATTTTCGGTTCTATATGATGAATATAAATGATTGGAAAATTAAAAAGACCATTAGGCTATTAAAAATAACTTCCAAGAACCATCTCTCAATAAATTATATTCAGTCTTAAAAAACCCATCTGCAAAGAATATAAATGGTAATGCCAACCATCTGAGAAGTCAGTAATCAGATATAATGGTCAATTTCTCTGATATTATTGTCTAATTAAGCAATTTGGCTTTCGTGGAGATTGTATGTAACTGAGTCAGTATAGTCTAAAAGGGATGTAGAACTGATTTCTTTTGAGCTAAAGACAAAAAAGGAATATTAAAACTTTAGTACAAGGAAGAATAGGTTACAATTTATGTTTTCTGCTCAATTGGCTGCTTTTCCAAAGCATAATTCAAGAGTTAAAAAGAAGCCTGACAGATGAACTGTGAGGGGACCGGGACTCCATGTAGAGACTCCGACCCTGGGTAGGTACCAGTGCTCTGCATGGAGGACAGGTCTTGAAGCCAGTCTCAAGCAGATACCAAAGGGGCCTGACATTCATTCAGAAGTATGGCTGTAACCAGGAGAGGAACTTGAGACAGACTTCAGTCAGCACCGTGAGCCTCAGAGTGATATAACAGAAATGATTTTAAATAACAGCACTTCCGTTGTCACTTTTCTTTCTTGGATACTTCTCCTTTTGGCACCAATGGATTTGTTGCTGCTGCTGCTGCTGTGGAGACAAATACAGGAGAAAGCTCATGGTTTTGATCCAAGGTTCACCAGTTCGACAACTCTGGGCCTGCACTGAGGCAGAGCATCATGGCAGCACATGAGAAACTGTGCAGGGGGAAGCTGCTCACCTTATGGCCTGGGAGCAGAGAAAGACAAGGAGGAGGAGCAGGAGGAGGAAGAGGAGAGGGCAGGGAAACAATGAGAGCAATGAAAGCTTTCTCCATCGGCTGGTGGCCCAGGGAGGAGGAGGGAAGAGAGGAAAGGAAACATGTGGTTTAATTCCATTTTGGGTCAGCCGTGCTGCTGGCCCCAGGCCAATGAGTTTTACTTCTGACCACACTGAGACAGGTAGAAAGAGGGAGATTAAGAGCTCCAATGGAGACACCACTTGGTGGCTCTCACTTGTATCAGCCTACAGCAAAATGACTGGGTCCCCCACATGCATAGCCAGAAACTGCAACACTCCCTCTGGCTGGAAAGGATAGTGGGACCACTGGGCCAAGTACAGTTCCCTGCATCCAGGACCTTTAAGGCAGCCTGGAGTGTCCTGCTATGAGGTATTGGAATGTCTGAGCTAGCTAGCTAGCTGTGTGAGCCTGCAGGAAGGTTACAGCCAGCACCGACAGGAGCTCACTGCTCACTGGCCATTCTGGAGCTCCAGCTACACTGGCTCATCCTTGGCCCCATAAAACAAAGACACATGCACTCACCTATTTACACATGAGCAAAGACAGGTACAGAAAGATTCCATATCTGCCTAAGGCTGCAACAACTGGATTCGAACTGGCTGGATGCCACAATGAGTGCTTCCTGCTAAAGCCACACCTGCTGAAGTTATACCATTGCTGAGGCCCTACCCCTTGCTGAAGCCACACCCCAGCTGAAGCCACACCTCGTGCTGAAGCCACACCCCTAGCTGAAACCACACCTCCTGCCGAAGCCATACCTACAGCTGAGGCCACACCCCCTGCTGAAGCCACACCCCCAGCTGAATCCATACCTCCTGCTGAGGCTATACCTACAGCTGAGGCCACAACTCCTGTTGAAGCCACAACTTCTGCTGAAGCCACACTTCTACTAATGCCATATTATCCACTGAAGCCACGCCTCTAACAAAGGCCATGCCTTTAGCTCATCTTCAAGCCACCCTAGAACTATGGAGCACAACAGTAAGGTTTGTAGAGGAAAGTACAGCAGTTTCTAAAAGTCTTCCACTTTTTATCCAAACTCACAGCGATCTGCGAAAATGAATTACATGATAATTGGGCAGTATGTGTTTTCTGACTGGTAATTGTTGTAATTAATTCAGCCTCGGTGAAATGCAAGGAGTTAAAAAAATGCCTGGAAATAGTTGGAAACCCATTGTATGAGGGAAACACTCATCTTAATACAAAGTACTTAACCAAATATGACGTCTTCTAATAAATCCTCCTTATGCGTTTCCAGCTGCATACGCAGCTGTCAGCAGAGCAAGAGCACTGCAAAATTGCTCTACATCTCGCTCTAATTTCCTCTTGGTATGGGGAGCTCGTTTGGCGATAACCCTTCCCTCTGGGCTTGGTGGCAGTATTTCCCAAGAGGGCTCCATGCAAGGCCCAGGGCCACATGCTGCCTCATCGAAGATTCTAGAAACATCGGCTCTGACAGTAGTTTGGGGAGATCTGCCAGGAGAAACACTGTGCTGCTGTCGGGCAGCACTGGGTTCAAACCTCTGCTCAGTCGCCCAAAACTGATACTCATTCTACCAAGGAGGCTCCTGACTTTCAGACATAACCACACAGCCCTCTCCCAGGACCGCTGCTGGGATTTAGATTTGCTGTTCCAATGCTATTATCAGGGTCTGAACCAAAGATGACCCCAGAGGCTCATGGGACAAAGGCCTGGTTCTGGATGATAGGGTTTTGAGAGCTGACTTAGTCATAAGCTCTCATATTTATCCCTGGGTAACACTCATGAGTGGACACTGGAACTGAAGCCCTGTTGGAGGAGGGCGTAGTCACTGTGGAGTATCCTCCCAGCGTGGGTCTTTTTCCCAGAAACAACTTGTCTGCCTCTACTTCCTGGCCGCCAGGCAGTGCGCAGCTCAGCTTGGCCCCAATGTACCCCTCATCACAGGCCTAGAAATAAGACAGTAGAGCTTGCCACCAGCATCCAATTACAGCCACCCCCTGCTTAGCTGCTTTTTGTCCAAAATTTGTTCACAATTGGTGAAAAACCAAAGCCACGATAATCTGCTCAGATATACAGCTAAAACAAAAGGCAAAAAAACTTTGTGTATTATATTTTTTTTTTAGCATTTCCTTTCCTCCCGAAGACCACTGTTAGAGTGTGAATGGGTGAATGAACTGGTCTTGTTGGCCACACAATCACTGACAAGATGGAAACTTCACCCTATAGAAAAAGTCATGAAAGCAGAAAGCACTGGGCATGTGGCACAAGTAGTAGAGTGCCAGCCTAGCGAGCTCAAAGACCTGAGTTCAAATCCCAGGCCAAAGAAGAAAGGAAGGAGTGAAAGGGAGAGATAGAAAATTTGGTTTTATCACCTCTTTTGCCTTTTCTGTCCATAAATCCGCATTTAGATGACAGAGGCGTCTAGACACCTTGAATCCAGAAAATCCCCCTTTCTGAGAAGAAATCCCCCTGGATTTGGGAGGAGTGCATGAGGCAGTGATGAGGTACAGGAGTACCGGTTGCTGAGCTCCTGGGCAGGTCAGCGTTCCTGGTCACAGCAGGGATACACCTGCTCTGTCCACCCCAGTGCTAGGGTTGGTGTCTGCAACCTCACTGACTCTTGACAGAGACTCTGGAAGGTGGGGACAAAGGCCGGTCTTCCATGGCAGGGGAGAGGCTAGGACAAGGGAGAGACCTCTCCAGAGGACACAGCCCAGTACCAGTGAGAAGTGTACATGGCCAGCAAAGGGCCCATCAAAAGGGAGTCAGGATTCCTGAGGCTACACGGCCTGTTCCCTAGTCCCCTTGGCCAAGGTTCCCCGAAGAAGCAGAGCCCCTCACCAGTGTGGGATAGGATGGTGACCTGCAGTGACCCCTAGGCCGGAGTGCCAACACAGGACAGTGACCTACAGTGACTCCTAGGCCTCATGGTGTCCGGAAGCCTTGGCAGGGGGCCAGTCTAGCTCTACTAACTGCACATGAGCAGTCACAGCAAACCTGGACATGCGCAGTTGCACACCAGGGGCGTAAGTTCTACCTGTCGATAAAGCTTCCTATCAGTTCACACTCAGTGAGGGACGGTTCACCTGATCCCGACCTGAAAAATCTCAGCCAGGCCGGCGTTCCCTGCAGCCGACTCACTGTCTCTATAATAAACTCTTGAATGTGTTTTTCTCCATCATTTTCCTCACTGCACATAGCAAAGCAGAGCAAGTATGCCAGCCCAGGTCTGTTCTCTCTTTATTTTTTTAAAATTTTTTAAATTTAATTTTATTTTATTTGTGAACATACTGTACAGAGGAGTTACAATTATGTGGGCAGGATAATGCGTACATTTCTTACCAAGCATTGCAGCCTCCTCCTTTGTTTACCCTTCACATCCCTTCCCAGCCTCTCCCCTCCCCCCAATACCAATCCTTCTCATTCCCCCCTCTTCCCCTCCCCCCTGCACCAACGTTGTAAAGCTTGTTTTGGACATGACAACTTGTACTTCTCATTGTTGCAACAGGTCCACCTGTATCTCTTTAGAAAGCCAGGAATTTCTTCCTGGGAGCCTCAGGAAGGCCCCATCCTCACAACAGCTGCCTCTCATCTCCAGACAAACTAGGAGCACACCACAAACCTCACCCTCCTGCCACCAAGTCAGCAGCTGAGGTCTCACCAGATCTGAGCTGGGAGCTCCCTGGCAAGCAGGGAGAGTGGATCAGCGTATTCTTCCCCAGCTGTCTCACTTGGAGCTGACGACAGTTCCTCCACACACACTGGAGTTGTGCGAATACAGCCTGCCTCTGCAGTTGTGGCACACAACAGCACCCAGTGGGCACCAGTTGTCTCCATGGCCTGTGCCAGCTTGGCTATGGCAGAGAGAATGTGTTTTCCTCCTCCGGCTCCTCCCCCCACCACCCTGTACCTGGCTACATGTCATCTCTGTTTCTGATCAGAGATGTTCCAAATTATAGCCTGTCATATCTGCAGCACATTAAAAACAAGCTCCTCTCTCTTCCGTATCTATACATTCTCATTCCAATTGTTCGAGAGAGAATGTGCTGGAGTTGCTTCTGCTTCTCTGCATTTGAACATCATCTCTTTTCTCCACATTCCCAAAGGCAGGGTCCTTGGTTAGCATGCTGGTTAACTCTCCCTCCCTGTCTGCACCTACATGATCTAATCTGCCTGGGGCAGGCCGGTTGTTTGGCAATCAAACTTGGTGATCTAACCATTCGAAAGACAGATTAATTAAAGAAGAAAGGATTTTTCTCTCCTCCTTTCTCACCTTTCAAAGGCTTTTTGGATAAGAATCAACAGAAATCAAAATAAAGGAGTGAGACCACCACCCACCCCTGTCAACCCCCAAGTCCATCCTAGCCCCCCCACAAGAGTGTGCTATTGACATTCATCTGCTTAGCTCCCATCTGACACCAAAAGTCAGCCCTCAGCCCTGGGGAATCAGAGGGACAGGAAGAACTTTGAATAGGATATTTATGAATTCCTCTGATACAAGCACAAAAGAGAAGCCGGACAGCTTCATTGATTTAAACATTAAAATTACATGTGCTTTTTTTTTCATTTTCCCAGAGGTGATAATGTTTCTTATTTTTAATGTAGATTGAAATCTCAGAGACTTTCCACCAGCTCCTTGTGGTGATTACGAAAGATTAGTGATAACACATCTAATTAGTGTAGAGACACATTAAAATCAATGGCAGCAGTGTGGAGAGTTAAATTGATGGACTCAGAGTGTCCAAGCCAAGATGGGCCTGCAGGCTGGGCTTTGCCAGGCCCCAGGCATGCTCCTGTCCCCAGGCTTTGTGGAGGCCTTCCAGGCTCCCAACAGTCCTTCTACTGCTTCCAATATCTGCGTTGCTGGAAATGCAAGGAAGAACAGAGCCCCGTTCATTGCCAGAAGAACACAAGCCAGGCCAGCAAGTGTCCCATGCTCAGAACCACGTGCTAGAGAGACCCAGGTGGTCTCCAAGGTCCTCCAGGGGCTAACCCCCCCCACCTTGACCCAGGGGTCAGGAGAGCTAGGGGGATAGAAGAGGCCCAGGGCCTTCTCTGAGAGTAAGGATAGATGCGGACCTGAAAGGCTTGCTCCAAGACAGCTGTGCTCTAACTATGCCACTTGTGGGAATGGCTGAACCACAAGGGCTATGACACCACTCATGGGGACAGAGCTCTGGCTGGTCCTCAGATGCTCCCCATGGTATCCCTGGGACTTTGGGCCTGCCCAACCTGAGAGGAGGTGGACGTAAGGTCAACAGCGCCACCGTGTGTCTGTAAAGAGCAACATCAGACTCTGACCAGATCAACATGGTTTTTCAGTGTAAGAGAGATAGGAACTTCAAGAGAGGGATCCTAACTTCCTGAAGGAAAATGTGTTTTAATCAATTGCTTAGGGGAAATGAGAAATAAACTCAAGAATCTGGGGGGTGGTATGTCACACCTGTAATCCTAGCCACTCAGAAGGCTCACATCTGAGGATCGAGCTTCAAAGCCAGCCAGGGCAAGAAAGTCCTTGAGACTCTTATTTCTAGTGAATCTCCAGAAAACTGGAAGTGGTGCTATGGCACAAGTGGTAGAGTACTCAACTTGAGCTGAGGAGCTAAGGGACAGTCATGGCCCAAAACTGACAAGAGAGAAAGAGAGAAGAAGGATGGAAGGAAGGAAGGAAGGAAGGAAAGAAGGAAGGAAAGAAGGAAGGAAAGAAGGAAGGAAAGAAAGAAGGAAGAGAGGAAGGGAGGGAGGAAGGGAGGTAGGGAGGGAAGGAGGGAGGAAGAAGGAATTCAACAGAGCTATACTAATAAAACAAATAACTCATAACTGCCATGTGTGCCATTTACCCCTGCTGGCCTAACACTGAATATCCTCCTGTCTCTACCTTCTGAGTAGCTGAGACTACAGCTATATGTCACCACACCTAGCCCAGAACCTGCGTGTTTGTGAGAGCTTTAAGAAGATAACAAGGAAGAAGTGCGATTTGTACTGTGAGCTCTTCACTACATTGTCCTGTATAATCTGTGCCTAAAGAACAGAGCAATGCAGTGGAGATGGCTGCTGGGTGCTTGTACCTCACACCTGGCATCCCAGCTACTCAGGAGACTAAGATCTGAGGACCTTGGTTCAAAGCCAGCCCAGGCACTTATCTCCAATTAGCTGTGGCTCAAGAGGTAGAGCACTTGCCTCGGGCAGAGACAGCACCTAGGCTCTGAGTTCACTTTTCTTATTTCCAACTAAAAAGTTTAAAATGTCTGAGGAAAGCTGAGTGAGAAAGACAGCGTTTGCCTCTGCAGCAAATCCGACTGAAGTGCATCCTGTGTCTCTGCTGACAGGGAGAGAACGATGGCAAACCCAGTCAGTCCTCTCCCTACTATCTTCTGTTCCTTTCTTTAAGTGGGGGCACTTCCTAACCTCCGGCACTTCTCCTGAACAAGGATGTGTACTCTTCAGGCTCTGAAGCTTGCCTGCCTGCCTGAATGTGTCCCTGGGAAATGAGCCACAAAAGACTCTGGAGGAGCAAATGTTCCTGCCTGTGGCAGGTGGGAACACAGGGACAGGGAGTGCTCTTCTCTGTTGTGTTTTAAAACACAAGAATTTTGCCATCATTACAGGACCAGATGCTAATGTGGTTCATGGCCGAGGTTGGCCTGAGCAACCAAGATCTTGGCCGGTTTCAGGATGAGGCTACAAACCAGCATCAGGAGAAAACAGGGCATGGTGTCAGTTTTTAAACAGGCCAGAGGATAGATGTCTTGTGTGGTGTTTTTTTTATGAAATTGAATATTTTTTAAAAGCATATGCAGGGCTGACCATGGTGACTGACTCACCTGTTATTCCAGCTACTTGGGAAGTGGGAACAAGAGGATCAAATTTCAAGACAAACCAGGACAGAAGAGTCTGAGTCCCCCATCTTGACCAGTGGCTGAGTGTGGTGGTGCACATATGTGTAATCCCAGCCAAAGAGGAAGCACAATGGATAGGCATGGTTGTACACACTAGGCATCCCGAGCAACACAGGCAATACGTGCAGGAGGACAACCCAGGCCAGGCCAGGCCAGGCATAGAGTGAGACCCTACCCGGAAAATAACCAGTGCACAAAGGAGCTGGAGGCCCCTGGCTTAAGTGGAAGAACACCACGTCTAGCAAGTGTGAGGTACTGAGTTCAAACCACAGTGCTGGCACACACACACACACACACACACACACACACACACACACACACACACACACACACACACACCTACACCTCAAGAATAAGTTCTGGTGTAATTTTTGGAATGGAAAGAAAAATAAAAAGGGGGAAAATTCCTAGCCTTGACTTCAATTTTTCTACAAATTGGTCAAAAAGAATTGCAATTACTGCATATATAGGAAGTGGTAGAAACAAATCTTTCCTTTTAATACAGACCCAACCCCCACTGCAGATGCACAATAAAATCTATGTGGAGGCAAAAAAAGCCATCCATTTACATGGCTGTAAATCTGAGTATTGTTTCCTAAAGGAGACAGGAAGGGAAGGCTCAAGGAAATAAAATTTATTTAGAGATTAATGTGGGTCCAGAGATTTGACATTGTTCATGCTCCACAACATTTGTTCCAGCTAACATCAGTGAACTCAAGTTTCCCCATACACTTTAGGGTGGCCTTTGCTTGAAGTGTTTGCCCTGCCTCTTTGGGAACACCAAATTTATAGTAAATGCGTCTTGTTTCCATTTTTATTTCCTTAGTTGGAAACATATTTTCCCACATCTTGGAAACTGCAAATTACCATTTGTGTCTTTTACCCACTATTTTGACAAAGGTAATCAGCCTTCATCTTATTGATTTGTAAATGCTCTTGATATATTATGATCACACTTGATTTCTATGATGGATGCTACAAACGGATGACAGCCCAGATCTTGCTAAGCTATTTTTTTTTCTTTAGTCTATGCTGGTGATTTTCCAAACTAAAAGTTTTTAAACATATTAAGTTCTCAAACTTACCAATCAGGGGTTGAAGGTGTGGCTCCATCGGTAGAATGCCAGTCAATGAGGAAAGTGCCAGGTTCTAGTCTCAGTCTCAGACTTAAAAGAGAAAAAGAAAGTTACCCATCCATATTTAAATTTCATGTTGGACTAGAACATAAAAGTAAGCACATATATTGTTCCAAGGTTTCTATGCTTACTCATATATATATATATATATATATATATGAATTATATGTACATATATATGAATATATACGAATTAAATATATTAAATATATACAATAGAATTAAATTAAGAATAATATTATGTCTTTCTCAGGGAAACAAGTAGCCTGTGGAATGAGTCAAGCTCAGAGGACAGATGTGGAAGTCAGATCTAAAATGTGACCATCCCTGAAGGCACACACTGCACTACAAATGCACTTCCACAATCGCACTGCTTACGCAGGGAGGATTTCCACGGTGTGACTCCTCTGAACAATGAGCTGACAGTCTTCCAGATGAAAGCTGCAGAGCTGAAATATGTCCTGTCTGAGGGGCTGGTACGAGGGGAGGTGGCAGACAACGTGAGAGGGAGGGTGAGCACAGATCATTCTGGAACCCCACTTGCTCCTCAGCCCCAGTCAGCATGTAGAGCCTCTGAGGCCATCCATGCCTCAGTGGATCCTTGAGAGTAAAAGGTGGCTGTGACTGTGGCTGTGGCCGTGGAAGTGGCTGTAAGTCCATCAGTCAGGTAGGGCGGCTGTACCCACAGGGTTCAGCTCCATCTCCTCCCCAAGCACCAAATAAGGCTGTGGAAAGCCAACCAAGCCTCCCAGTCATTCACCCCTACCTCAAAGCGATGGGAAGTGAAGAGGTCTGAATTACATCCCCATTCTGTTTCCAGGGAGATGAGGAATTCTGCAGGCAGGGTGTTCTGTCTGTCCGAAGGAATTGGGGGTGTCCCATCCCAGCATCCCAGAAGCAACATTGCTCACTGCTGTAGAAGATCTGGGGGTCACAGCCTCCTAGACATAAAAGCAAAGAATCTTGGAGCTCCATTCACTTGGGCCTCCCAACCTAGAAGCCAGCCTTGTGGAAGCAGTGGCCATGTCAGGCCAGGCCAGGCCAGGCCAAGCATGGACACAGACGTGGAGGGTCCTTGCACCCCACCATGCCATCGTCCTTCTTGCATGGAGGGTGAAGGTCGTCAGGAAAGCAACGTGGAAGTGCACCTTGTCCCTGTCTCTGCGTCTCATGGCTACAGGACTGGAAAGCTGTATAAACTCAGTGTCAGGCCCTGGCTCAGATTACACTCCTGCCATCCCAACTGCTCAGGAGGCTGAGGTCAGAGGATTGCAGTTCAAAATCTGCCTCACCAGAAAAGTCTGAAAAACCTCATCTCCAGGATAACTAGCAAAAAGTGGGGCCAGAGACACGGCTCATGTAGTAGTGTGCCAGCCAAGCAAGAGCAAAATCCTGAGTTCCAAGTCCAGCAGCCCCAAAGAAGAAAAAAGAAAAGACAAAACACCAGGACCATTCAGAGAGTGGTGAATTACTTTCCCAGAAAGTGAGAGGCCATGAATTCAAACCCAAGTCCTGTCAGGAAGGAAGGAGGGCTGGGTCACATTGGACAGCAGGGATTTCCACTCTCCTGATTGCCTCAAGGTGAACACAGGCGTGGGGGGACGAGGCCACACTTGTCCTGATAATCCCACATCTCATTTTCTGCCCCATTTGCAATGCAGGTTTGCAGGTGTGTGAGTGAGCAGGATGCCTGTACTCAGATTTCTGGTCCTATTATGTAGAATGCATGATTCCAAGCCAGGAACAAGGCTTAGAGAAGATGAATGCAGACTTGGGGTTCTCTGAGTCATAAACCTGCTTGGGGGAGTCATGTCCTATGGTTCTGTGCTCATTTCCACCTCTCCTCATTTCTCTCCCAATTTCGTTATGATTTCCTTTCGGGCCCTGTCCCCTACTGGGCCTTAAACGTCATGCCCGGCTCTCATATTTGTTACTGTGAGTCAACAGCGGAGGGGAGGTGTTGAGTCCCGGCCTTGAACTCATTGGATACGGTCCCCAGAAAAATATCCCTCACTGAAAACCAAGCTTCAAAAGTGTATGGGGTGTCTCTCTGTACCCAGGGTGACACTGGCCATTTCCCAGGTCTCTCAGCATCATGGCATCAGGGAACCCAATGGAGAATGTCAGCAAGGCTGTGATAGGTGGGTGGAGGACCCCAGCCGACAGAGCCATCACCTCAGGGCAATTCACTGACTGATCCACAATCCAGGCTGCTGGGCTGGCTTCTGTCTCTCTGAGCACATGAATACCAGCTGAGCTTTCTTCCTGCAGCATCTCCGTGCTGAGGCTGGAGGGGGGGGGCGGTCTTCATGCTTGCCAATTCATTTGTTAGATTCACAGCAAACACCTCACAATTCAAATTTCCCGCAGATCTCTCCTACTGGTTGACCCGTGGCCTTGAAAGAAGGAGCTCGGTGTTGTCCAGACACAGTTGGATGAGGCTTCCCTGCATGATAGAGAACAGTATTTTGCTTCTTGTTTTGAGCAGGCTGATCTACCCCAAAATGAAAGACGAGGGGACCCCTGGGAAGCAAACCCTATTAGTGGTGACAACTTCACTTGTTCCATCTGACCTTGCCTAATACACCCCAAAACACACAGTAGGTCTACTGACTCACCCTTGACTAGCATAGCCAGGAGCACACAGTAGGTCTATTGGCCCACATGAACTGAACTTCCCAAGAGCACACAGTGAATATAAAACATTCAAAGACACACAAGGACATAGTATGCCCAAGCCCACACTAGGTCTATTGGCTTATCCCTGAATAATATACCCAAGAGCACACAGTGCGCCTACTTCAACCAAAAACACACAGTAGATGTTCTAACCTGCCCTTCACACCCAAAAGCACACACTGGGCCTAGTGACCAAGCCTTTCTTAACACAACCAGGAGCACACAATGGGTCTCAAATGCATAAGAAAGAGTACACAGTGTGTCCAGACTGGAGGCCAGCCTTCAAGACTGAAGACCCTACACCATTCCTGGGCCATGTGTGGATGGGTGTTCGGGGTTTTGAAAACTCAATGTAAGTGCTACTCCAGGGGTGAAAAGGGCCAGGAAAGCTCAATTCCTCCAATGCTCAGTGGAGCCACTTCCCTGCTCTGTGTCCAAGGGGAACTCTTCCTCCCGGGGGTCCGGCAAGGAGCAAGCACCCCCACCCCACAACCTAACACATACGTTCCCAACCCATACCACCCCAGCCTCCCTAACCATCTCCCCATTTTCCAGCCAACTCCATCCTTGCTCTGATAGCCCCACCACACTCCTAAACCATTGCAGGATCTCCAAAACAGAGTGGCCAAAGGTTTCCCTAACACCTAGCCATGAATATCCACCCATGAGCCCATTAGAGATTACGAGAAGCCCAGCCATATCCAACTCCACACTGCCCGCTGCACTTGGCAGCATACTCCTCCTTTGTCGGTCTGGTTTCACCAGCTGACCCCGGCCACCCCTGTTTGCTGGGACACATGGGTGGAGAGGAGGCCCCCCTAAATTTATAAAGCCAAGATCTGAGGCTCCTGGAGGGCCCTGCCCCTCCCTTCCGGGAACCCAGCTTGGCAGTCCCCGCTGCTAGATGGAGGGTCCCGTTGCCTTGACAACCAGCACCGAGCTGCTATTTCGGGACTTTTTCTCTCCATCCTTGGAGCCCCATGAAAGCAGGAAATGCCATAAGGCATTTGTGTGAGTGTGTGAAATTTTCAGCAAAGTGGCATTAATAATGTCATGGGGTACCTCACCATCTAGGGCTCTCCCAAGATGGGCAGGCAGAGACAGGATGCCAATGGCGACATTTCACCCAGCCTGTCACCTCAAAAGGCACTACTAATGGCGACAGCCAGGCAGTGTAGTGGGAGTTTGTTCCTGGGGGAACTCCCGGCCCCCATCATGCCATGTTCTGTCATAATCAACAGCTGCTATGTGCCTGGTGAGCATCGTACAGCAGCACCATCTAAGCCTGGGGGGCAGGGGGTTCTTCAGGACCCTCATTATAAGAACATAATTTCCACACAGTCCCTGGGAAGAGAGGCAACTGTGCCTTCCTCCACACACTCAGCCATCACCTGCCAGTCTGGAAGGAGCCCCAGGGCCCCACCAGGAACAGCGAGATGCACAAAGCTTTGTCCTGATGACACCCAATGGCCCATAGCACTAAAATGGCAAGCCCATCCAGGCGGCAGGGGAGTGGGGGCTGGGAGAGGCTGGGGACACAGGGATCTGCGGGCCAGCTGAGTAGCAATGGTGACAGATAAGCCATGTTGGTGTTAGAATCGATTTTCATAACGGCTTTTGCATGATCCTGTAATACTTCTACAATCACTCTGGAGTCCAGCATGCTGTTCTCACCATGTGACGTGTGTTTTCCAGCTCGCTGTGGCTCTGCAACAGACTATCCCAAGATGGAGGGTTGCTATGGCTTGAACAGGTGGGGAGGATAGGGGGGAGAATGTTGCCTTTTAGAGGCAGAGCCTCCTGGATGGTAATTAGCTTATGAGGACCCTCCCTCATGGATGCATTAAGGCTGGCCTTGGAGTAGTGTGGGTCCCAGAAATGGATTTGTTCGCAGCCACCGCTGCCCACTTACTTTGCTCTCAAGTAGTGGATATGGACAAGGCCAGGTCAAAAGGGTGGTCCATTGTGGACACATGGAATGCCTGATGGGCAGCATCTCCTGCACTCCAAGTTGGCACATGCGCTCAACATCACAGAGTTGCTAGCTCTCCTCTGGTGGCTCCGGGTAGAGTGTGGTCCCCAGCTCCTTCCCAACGGGTCCCATAGGCCACCTGGGCATCCTCATAACATGCAGCCAAGGACATTTGGATGATTTTGATAGCAAGATATAAAAGCTGCCATTGTCTTCAGATTTGGGCCCAGAGGTAGGTCCGGCACTCCATGCACATCGTCTATTCTTCATAAATTTCCAAGGCTCAGACACATGGGAGCTACCAGAGAGCCCCCTCTTTCCATGGGGTTCATCTTTAGTCAGTGTGATCACCTTTAATCTAGGAATCCCCTGCGAGAGCTATCACCCACGAGGAACCTTCTCTGGGCCTCTTGCCAGGGTGACACCCATCAACTCATTGTGCCCTGCTCCTCTCACCATGCCAACTGAAGAGCTGAGCTGAGAGTAGTTTTTTTAAAAATCCCCAGGGTGACACTGCTAGGAATGGGTGGAGTCGGGATTAGTCTTCCCTGCAAGTGTCCAGGCGACTCCCCTCCTCTCCTTTCCCCATAAAAGTCTGTCGTGGAGATTGCTATGGCTGGTTGTCTGTGCTGACATTCGCTGCCCCCATTTTCCTGCTGCCCTCCTGCCCTCCTGTACGCCTTCCCCCGCCCCATCTGTGCCTCTTGAATCTGCTCCAAAGCCTCCCATTTGCCCTTGATTCTCAGGCCAAACTTCCTCCCAAGCTCTCCCAGCATCCTCCCAGCAGGGCCCCTACAAAAACACCCATGGTCCGCCCAGCCATGTGGAGGCCTGGCATACCACCTGCCATGTGGTGGCTCACCATCAATGTCAGCCTAGCACCAACACATCTGCCCCAAGCCCTCACCAAAAGCCAACTTTGCTGGCCTTGAATTCAGACTTCTAACCTCCACCTCATGAAGATCTTTTCTATTGCCCAAGCCAAACTGCCTAGCTGCGCACTTTTCTGTCATGACAGACTGCCCAGGTCCCAGGGTCCCAAGAGATGCCCTCCCCTAGGGAGAGTCAGACATCTTTGCCCTGCAGCCACCACCATACAAAGCTAGCATGAGTTGAACCAAAAGATTTCAAAAATCAATGCCTTTCCTTGATTCTCACTGCATCCCTCTTACAGGAATGTAAAAGCTATAAATGACTTATGAATGCATTTATGAGAGGTACAAGATGCAGATAAGGAAAGCTATCATATTTACTAAAATCCATAAAGCAAATTCAGGATGTAATATGACGTCTCCAAAGTGTAACAGATAATTTGACACAGTTCTGCTCTCTGTTGATCTGTTTCAACTCTGAAATTGCATGCATATTTTAAACAGTCATTTACTGGGTGCCAGTGGCCCATGCCCATAATCCTAGCTGAGATCATGGCAGCCCAGGGGGAAAAGTCTTTGAGAAGCTATTTCCAAAACAGCCAAAACCCAGGCTGGAAACATAGCTCCATTAGTAGAGCACCAGCTTTACAAGCAAGCTGAGCAAGTGCAAGTTCTTGTGTTCAAGCCACTTAATAAGGAGAGAAATCAGAATGTGATGCCCTTTTTGTATAAATACTAAATTATGAAAAGATTAGTCACTTAGTTGTAAAATAAATACTGGATTTTTTATAAACTGTTGGGAGACAGTGCATTATCAATCAGAAAACTTTGAAAGACGAACCTCATCCACTTGTAGGATAAAATCAACATTACATATAGGTGAAGACATACATGTAAAGTGAAAAACCACAGGCCTAGTGTAGCAGCACATGCCTACAATCCCAGCTATATGGATGGCAGAGATAAGAGTATCACAGTCCAAGTCTGGTCTCAGATACAAGCATAAGACCCTAGCTGGAAATCAACTAAAGCACAAAATGCTGGCGACCTGCCTGGCAAGCACAAAACCCCAAGTTCCAACCACAGAAAGCCTTTCCAATAAAAACGTAAAAACCAAAAACTCCAAGAAGGTCACAGGTGCCATTAGGGAATTAAACAAACTTTCTAAACAATATTGGAACTCCTCCCACCCTAAAATTAAAGATATACATATATGAATGATGAAAGGAGTGAAGTCGATTGACTTGTCTGCATGAATAACCCCTTGGCATAACTATTTTAAGATAATTTTAATAATTAAATATATATGCCTACTTAATTATGTAAAAATGTAGAACTTCACCATGTAAGAAGGACCTAAAGGAAGGTGATTTGGGTCTGGGAAGAGCTTTTGTATACAGATGCGGGACACAAGGTGAATAACTAACTTGCAAAGAGCTCTGGGTAATTCACAGGAACCGCTATACTTCATAGGGTAAACATGGAGTTGGGCAGGAAATGGGCTGGCACACGCCACTAGTGAAAGAGATGTGAATTCCAGTGGAACTCTGTGTCATCAGCACCTAGAATACACTGACACCCACGGAGGAAGAAAGTGCTGCCCCACCTACAAGGTGCTTCTATCTCTGAGAAACGCCACCACGTGGCATTCTTCACAACATTAAAATTAAGTATCTTGAACCCAGGATTTCCGCTTTGAGAAGCCATGACACAGAACTGAAAATAGTAATGGATTTCCAGCCACCTTCTTTCTGTGGTGACTTATGCACACAGAACAGATTGTGAAATGAGGAAGCAGAACACATAATGGTCCATTCAGAGTGTGAAGTAGTATGCAGTCTCTATAAAGGAAACATCATACTCTGCCCAGATGGTTAAAATGTAATTTCTCACACATTTTGTCTAGGTTATACTCAACATGAGATTTTTATCTCAACAGATAATAAAATAGAGCTGCTCTTGGAAAGGTCACTGATCATTGAAGACCCAAATAAGGTTTCTTTCCCCTCCCAAAAATATCTTGTCTGTTAAAAAGGGATCTCAATCCAGTCAGAATGACCATCTTCAAGAACACAACAACAAATAAGGCAATAAAGGGACATAAAAGAGATTCATAGAGGGAAAGAAGAAATCAAACTATCCCATTTGCAGATGATATGATCTTATACCTAAAGGACCCAAAAAATCCATCCCCAAGCTCCTACAGCTGATCAACCACTTTGGTAAAGTAGCAGTAAACAAAATTAACCCACAAAACATCAGTAGCTTTTCTGTATGCCAAAACAAGGTACAATCAGAAAGGGAAATCATGAAAACAACTTCATTTGTAATAGCCTCAAAAACAAGTACCTAGCAATCAAAGACCTATAAGATCTTTACAATGGAAACTATAAAAATCTGAAGAAAGAGCCAGGTACAGTTGGCTCACACCTGTAGTCCATGATACTCAGGAGGCTAAGCTATAAGAATCATGGTTCAAAGCCAGCCTGAGCAGAAAAGTCTCTGTTGAGACTCTTATCTCTGATAAACCACTCAAAAAAGCCAGAAGTATTATTGGGGCTCAAGTGGTAGAGAACTACCTTGAGTACAAAGAGGCTCAGGGAAAGTACCCAGTTCCTGAGTTCAAGCCTCAGTACCAGCAAAAAAATTCTGAACAAAGAAATCAAAGAGGACACAAGGAAATGGAAAGATAGTCTATGTTCATTGATAGGTAGAATAAATATTGTGAAAATGGCCATACTGCTAAATTCAAAACAATACCCATCAAAATCCCAATGATGTTCTTTACTGAGATAGAGAAAATTATCCAAAAATTCATATGGAACAACAAAAGACCTAGAATATCCATAGCAATTTGGGGGGAGATGGAGCAATGTGGTGGTATCACAATGCCAGATTTCAAGCTCTACTACAAAGCCAAAAAAACCAGCTTGGTATTGGCACAAAAATAGATCCAAAGTTCAATTGAACAGATTAGAAGACCCAGAAATAAAATCACTATAAAGTCATCTGATATTCAATAAAGGAGCCAAAGACATACAGTGGAAAATACATCGCCTCTTCAACAATTGGTATTGGGAAAACTGGGCAGCTATATGAAGAAAACTAAAGTGGATCCCTGCCTTTCACCATGCACTAACATCAGTTCAAAGTGGATCAAAGACCTCAATATCAGACTCAAAAACTGAAACTACTACAAGACAGAGTAGGAGAGACATTAGACTTTCAGGTATAGTCAGGAACTTCCTGAATAGAGTCCTAGGGGCCCAACAGATAGGAGAGAGACTGGACTACATGAAAATAAAATAGTTTCTGCACAGTTAAGGACAGAATCACCTAGAAATACAGCCAACCAATTGGGAAAAGATCCTTACTAGCAATACATCAGACAAATGCCTAATATCCAATATATACAAGGAGCTCAAGAAACTAACCCCTCCCCAATCTAGTACACTAATCACTAAATGGGGAAGGGAGATAAGGACTGATTTCTCCGAAGAGGTGAGAAGCGGAGCACCGGTGACTCACACCTGTAATCCTAGCTACTCAGGAGGCTGAGATTGGAGGATCATGGTTGAAAGCCAGCCCAGGTAGGAAAGCCCATGAGACTTTTACCTCCAATTTACCACAAGGAAACTGGAAGTGGTGCTATGGCTTAAGTTGTAGAGTACTTGCCTTGATCTGAAGGGCAGTGCCCAGGCCCAGAGTTCAAGCCCCATGACAGACAGAAGAATAAGGAGAGGAGGTGGAAGGAAGAGGAGAAGGAGGAGGAGAAGGAAGAGGAGGAGGAGGGAGGAGGAGGAGGAGAGGGGGGAGGGAAGAGGAGGAGGAGGAAGAGGAAGAAAAGAAGAAGAAGAAGAAGTTCCGGGAAGATGGCGGAGGAGAAGCTGGAATCTGAACAAGCTCTCGCATAGAAAGCAATTTTAGAGTTCTAGTGAACAGTCCTAAGCCAGAGAATCACACCAAGTGTGCCATCACAGGACAGAGAGTTAGACAAGAGAGGGGAAGCCAAGGAAACACAGCAGCTGCCGCTACGGCGGCAGGGTCGCGGTGGCGACCACCACCTCGGGGTCATACCTGAGACACAGAGAGTCCGGGACGAAGGAGCCAGACGCTGCGGACGAGCGGATTCTACTCAACACCAACAAGAACCGACAAGGAGCAGAAATCTTCATCCTGCTGTTTGCAGACCAGAGACGACCCAGGATCCAAGACTCGGCGTGAGTACAAGCCCGACATCCTCACTCATTCTCAGGAAGCAGAGGAGGGAAGGCTACCCCTCCCCCCCCCCAGCACCGGTGATCTCCACCTTGGATATCGTCAATGCTCGGAGGAGCTGCTAGCTCCAGCTCAGGCCTTGGAATAAAACGAGTCATTTAGCAGGTCACAAGAACTTAACGGCGAAGTGACCTGCCAGACTCAGCACCATCCAGGGAAAAGTCACCCAGCTCAGGCGCCAGCCATTGGAGTGCCTTGCCTCACTGAGTAACCAGAGCCAGAGGCTGCTCCTCCCTCTAGCAGCCACCACAATCAATTGAAAAACAGAAACCCTGAGAATGGCTCCAGGCTGGGCTCTGTGAGCTTTATCACAAAATAGCCCCAGGGAAAAGCTACTGTTTGTTGAAAGGCCTCAACTCTACCCAGAACCTAGCCCCATCACCACATCCCCTCTTTAGTGACTCTCAAAGCAGATCACCCTCCCAGAAAACTAACCTGGGAGGGGGATCTCAAAATCTTGGGTAAAGCAGAGCATTTTTCTGCCTCTTCCAACCAACCGACTTAAGAAACCAATCAAGCCACAGGACCTCAAGCTGACCAGAGACTCCAACAAGAGACTGGTTAGAGGCAAAAGGGAGATACAGGATTCTTCCCACTCCTCCCCCTCCCCCCAAAAAAATCAAAAGACTTTTTTTTTCTTTTTTTTCTTCTTCTTCTTTTCTTTTTTTGCTTCTTTTTTGTTTTTTGCTACCTCATATATATATATTTTCCCTTCTAAAACTTTTATTAATCTTTAATTTTTGCCTCTTCTGAAAAAATAATTGTTTTCCAGTAACTTTTTTTTTCTCATCTTATAATTTTTATTTTAGGAATATGTGAATGAGCGTTTTCCTTTCTTTTCTTGTCTTCTTTCTCTTATTCTTTCTTTCTTAATTATCTTTTTGTTTTTTGTCTAGCTCTACGGAACTTCTGATCTTTTCTTCTCCCTTTCCCATCCTTAAAGTTTTTCACATCTCCTCTATGTCCCTCCCCTTCTCGGAACATATTCACATTCCTCTCTAAATAGACGGTCTTTTAACTTCTAAAATAACATTAATTTTTACGTTTCTATTTTTTTCTGGTCTCTCTCTCTCTCTACTTGCATCCTACCCAACCCATTTCCTGCATTGTGATTAGGACATATTTAACTCCCCCTGTGCCTCCCCACACCAATCTATTCCTATTATTTACCCACATTTCTCCCTAATCCTAATAATTTCTGGTTTTCCAAATTCTTTTCTGCGGTTCGAAGTACTTTAACATATAGTTGTTTGATGTTGAATAGATGTATCTGTTGAACTAGATTATATCTGTAGATTATTGACTGTACAAACGCAAACTTTGGTTGATGGTTGCCTTAAGATAGTGTTCTAGCATAAAACTGGTGCAATCTTCATCTCAAATGGGACGAGTAAGCCGGAAAAACACAAGAAAAATGGCAAATTCGGGTATCTCAATTCCCAATCTTGATAATCAGGGATTAGAACAGATAAAGAATAATCCAGAGGAGAGTTCCCAAATAGCTCTACAAACGCTAATAGCAAACATGATAAATGAGAAGTTTGACAATGTACAAAGGACTCTGTATGAGCGTGATAGGGAGAGAGAGGAGGCATCCCAGAAGTTTATACAGGAATATCATAAGCGTGAGGAAGCTACTCAAAAAATGATACAGGATTTGCATGAACAACTTGAGAATGCTCAAAGAGAAAGGGAGGAATAGCGTGAGCAGGCAGAGAACACTCAAAGAGAACTGCAGGATTCCCACGAACGGGAAGAAAGAGAACTGCAGGAATCCCACAGACAGGAAGAAGCTAATCAAAGAGTAATTCAGGAATTGAGAGACCAGTTAGAGAATACACAAAGATCACTAAAGGCATTCATGGAATCCATTAACAAAGAGCTGAAGGAAGTCAGGAGGACCACAAAGGGAATGCTGAATGGAACCCAACAGAAGGAATGGGAGTCCAAAGAAACCATAACCAATCAACTAAGTGATTTGAGAACAAACACTGAACACTAAATTAAGGAAGTAAAGAAATTCATACAAGACCTAAAACAGAGCTTCAACAAAGAACTTGAAGCCATCAAAGCTGACCAATTAGAAGGAAAAGAGATAAAAAACAAAGTAGAGAGTCTTGACAGCAGGTTAGACCATGCAGAAGATCGAATCTCAGGGATTGAAGACAGCCTAGATATTATAGAGAAAGAACATACAACCATCCAAGACAAGTCCAAGAAATATGATAGGTCTATCCAACACCTGGAAGACACCATCAGAAGGCCCAATCTAAGGATAATGGGTATAGAGGAGCACCTAGAAACAGAAGTTAATGGTCTAGGAAATTTGTTTAAAAGGATCCTAGCAGAGAACTTCCCAAACATACAAAAAGATAGGCCTATTCAGATACAAGAAGCTTTTAGAACCCCAAATAGACCAGACCAGAAAAGGACATCCCACTGTCACATTATAATCCACACAGGATCAACCCAGACCAAGGAAAAGATCCTTAAAGCTGTCAGGGAGAAAAGGGTAATCACCTACAAAGGGAAACCAATTAGAATTACCTCAGATTTCTCAGCAGAGACAATCAAAGCAAGAAAAGCCTGGAATGACGTAGGCCATGCCCTAAAAACAAGTAATTATCAGCCAAGAATACTGTACCCAGCTAAACTCTCCTTCATAACTGAAGGCCAAATAAAAACCTTCCAAAGCAAAGAAATATTGAAACAATACATCTCCACCAAACCAGCCCTGCCAAAGATTCTTAAAGATGTCCTACACATAGAAAACCAACAAGACCGCAACAAAGGCCAAGAAACTGCACCCAAACTGAGAATCCAAGAACCTTAGGAAGAACCCAGTTTTCGCAGCCCCCAAGAAGGTGGATAACATGGCAGGAACTCCCAAATACCTCTCAGTACTATCTCTTAACGTTAACAGACTGAACTCTCCAATTAAGCGACATAGACTGTCTAGTTGGATTAAAAAACAAGACGCTTCAATCTGCTGCCTGCAGGAGTCACATCTTGCCCGTAAAAACAAACATATTTTCAAGGTTAAAGGCTGGAACAAAATCTACCAAGCAAACGGCCCTCATAAACAGGCGGGAGTTGCAATCCTAATATCAGATAAAATAGACTTCAAATTAAAATTCGTGAGAAGAGGTAAAGAAGGTCGCTACATACTAATTAAAGGATCTCTCCTTCAGGAGGATATTACAATTCTAAATATCTATTCGCCAAACAATGGAGTACCCAAATTTATCAAAGAAACACTAAGTTCCCTCAAATCCCATATAGATCCAAAGACATTAATTGTTGGGGATTTTAACACACCACTCTCCCCACTAGATAGATCAACTCGGCAAAAACTCAACAGAGAAACTGCAGATCTAAACAGCTGCATAGATCAACTAGACTTAGCAGACATTTACCGAACATTTCACCCAGCAGCATCAGAATACACGTTCTTCTCAGCAGCACATGGAACGTTTTCTAAAAGAGACCACATTTTAGGCCACAAAGCAAACTTGTGTAAATTCAGAAACATTGAAGTTATACCTTGCATTCTCTCTGACCACAAGGGAATAAAATTAGAACTCAACACCAAAAGCCACCAAAGAAAGTCCGGTATCACATGGAGGCTGAACAACACACTGCTGAATCATGAGTGGGTCATGGAAGAGATTAGAAAGGAAATTCAAATGTTCATGCTTTTCAACAAAAATGAACACACAAATTACCAGCTCCTCTGGGACACAGCAAAGGCAGTACTCAGAGGCAAGTTTATACCTCTGAGCTCCTACATCAAGAAATTGGAGAGATCGGAAACTAACAATTTAATGACACATCTAAACCTCCTTGAAAAAGAGCAGCAAGATAAACCCCAATCCAGTAGACGGAAAGAAATAATCAAAATTAAATCAGAATTAAATGAATTAGAATCCAAAAAAACTATAGAAAGAATCAACAAAACAAAGAGTTGGTTCTTCGAAAAACTTAACAAAATTGACAGACCCTTAGCAAATCTTATCAGAAAAAGAAGAGAACACACCGAAATTAATAAACTCAGAAATGAGAATGGAAGCATCACCACGGAAACAACCAAGAATCAGAACATTATGAGGGAATACTTCTCAAAACTTTATGCTAATAAGTTTGAGAACTTGACAGAAATGGACCTTTTCCTAGCAAATATTGACATGCCAAAACTAAACCAAGATGAGTTAAACCAGCTTAACAGGCCCAATATCAAGCATGGAAATAGAAACAGCAATAAGAGACCTCCCAGCTAAGAAAAGTCCAGGACCAGATGGTTTTACAGCGGAATTTTACAAGGCCTTCAAAGCAGAGCTCACACCAATACTCCTCCAACTCTTCAATGAAATTGAAAGAGAAAGCTCACTACCAAATACATTCTATGAAGCCATCATAACCCTCATCCCAAAACCAGGCAAGGACTCATCAAAGAAAGAGAACTATAGACCCATTTCTTTGATGAACATTGATGCAAAACTTCTCAACAAAATTTTGGCCAATCGACTTCAACAATTCATCCAAAAAATCATACACCATGATCAAACAGGATTCATTTCAGGGATGCAAAGCTGGTTCAATATACGCAAATCAATTAATATTATTCATCACATCAACAGGAGCAAGAATAAGAACCACATGGTTATCTCAATAGATGCAGAAAAAGCATTCGACAATATCCAACACCCCTTTATGATGAAGGTTCTGGAAAAATTAGGAATCCATGGAACATTCCTCAATACAATAAAGGCTGTATATGACAAACCTACAGCCAGCATTATACTTAATGGGGAAAAACTAAAGCCATTTCCTCTTAACTCAGGAACGAGACAAGGATGCCCACTCTCTCCTCTTCTCTTCAATCTAGTATTAGAATGCCTAGCTACAGCAATAAGACAAGATGCAGACATAAAGGGGATCCAATTACGGAAAGAAGAAATAAAACTCTCCCTCTTTGCAGATGACATGATCTTGTATTTAAAGAATCCCATGGACTCCACTCCCAAATTACTCAAGCTGATTCAAAACTTTGGCAAAGTAGCAGGTTATAAAATTAACCCCCAAAAATCAATGGCTTTTCTATATGCCAACAATGAGAAAAGTGTGGCTGAAATTAGGAAAGCAACTCCATTTGTAATAGCCCCACAAAAAATAAAATACCTAGGAATTAACTTAACCAAAGAAGTGAAGGACCTCTATAGAAAACTTTAAAATCTTGAAAAAGGAAATCAACACAGAACTTAAAAAATGGCAAAACCTCCCATGCTCCTGGATTGGAAAGATTAACATCGTGAAAATGGCAATACTTCCCAAGGCTATCTACAAATTCAACGCGATACCTATCAAAATTCCACCCTCATTCTTCAAGGAAATAGAGGAGGCAATCCAAAAATTCATATGGAACAATAAAAGACCCCGAATAGCAAAAACGCTCCTCAACGGAAAGAACACTGCTGGAGGAATATCAATACCAAATTTCAAACGCTACTATAAAGCCCTAGTAATCAAAACAGCTTGGTATTGGCATAAGAACAGACCTCAGGACCAATGGAATAGAATTGAAAACCCAGAAATGAACCTATAGACCTATAGCCATCTAATCTTCGATAAGGAAGCTAAAACAATAGAATGGAAGAAAGACAGCCTCTTCAGTAAATGGTGCTGGCAAAATTGGTTAACTACATGTAGAAAACTAAAGCTAGATCCTTATATATCACCCTGCACCAGAATCAACTCCAAATTGATCAAAGACCTTGAAGTCAAAGCAGACACTCTGAAAACATTACAGGATGGAATAGGAGAAACCTTAGGTCTCCTTGGCTCAGGTCGAAATTTTCTGAATAGAGACCCGGAAGCACAACAAATCAAAGAAAGGTTGGAAAAATGGGATTGCATACGGTTGCAGAGTTTCTGCAGGGCAAATGACATAGCTAGCAAGATCAATAGAAAGCCCACGGCCTGGGAGAAGATCTTTACTAGCCATACAACGGACAAGGGTCTCATATCTAAAATATACTTGGAACTCAAAAAATTAAACCACCCAACAACAAATCCTCAAAGAAACAACTGCCCAATAAATAAGTGGGCGAAAGACTTAAAGAGAAACTTCTCTGAAGAAGAAAGAAGGATGGCCAATAGACACATGAAGAAATGTTCAACATCCCTAGCCATAAAAGAAATGCAAATCAAAACAACATTGAGATATCACCTCACTCCAGTTAGAACAGCAAAAATCAAGAACTCTAACAACAACAGATGCTGGAGGGGATGTGGACAGAAAGGAACCTTACTTCATTGTTGGTGGGAATGTAAACTTGTTCAACCACTTTGGAAAGCAGTATGGAGGTTCCTCAAAAGACTTCACATAGATCTCCCCTATGATCCAGCAATCCCACTTTTGGGCATTTACCCAAATGTTTACAAACAAGACCACACTAAAGCTACCAGCACAACTATGTTTATTGCAGCATTATTTACCATAGCAAAGATATGGAACCAACCCAGATGCCCCTCAGTAGATGAATGGATCAAGAAAATGTGGTATATATACACAATGGAATTCTATGCCTCCATCAGAAAGAATGACATTTCCCCATTTGTTAGGAAATGGAAAGGCTTGGAAAAAATTATATTAAGTGAAGTAAGCCAAGCCCAAAGAAGCATAGGTCCCATGGTTTCCCTTATTTGCAATATCTAGTATAGGTATGAGTCAAGCAGAAAAGGTCAGATAATGTGATGTTAGGAAAATGAACCCTTAATATGTATTTTAATATTTCGTTTCTTTCATGCATATGTTTCTAACGCATTTATAAGATTATTTCTTTGTTGCTTTGTATGTCCCTCCCCCACAGTGTAACCCCCGCTTTCACTATATTTGATGTCAGTATAACATGTGGAGGAGATGGGGGCAAACAATTCGTTTAAGGATTCAGGTGGACCTGTTGCAACAATGAGAAGTACAAAATGTCATGTCAAAACCAGCTTTACAATGTCGGGGGAGGGAGGGGGGTATAATTGGGTGGGGGGAGGGGGGAGGCTGGGAAGGGAGGTGAAGGGTAAACAAAGGAGGAGGCTGCAATGCTTGGTAAGAAATGTATGCCTTATCCTGCCCATGTAATTGTAGCCCCTCTGTACAGTATGTTCTCAAATAAAATAAAATAATATTTAAAAAGAAGAAGAAGAAGAAGAAGAAGAAGAAGAAGAAGAAGAAGAAGAATAAGAAGAAGAAGAAGAAGAAGAAGAAGAAGAAGAAGAAGAAGAAGAAGAAGAAGAAGAAGAAGAAGAAGAAGAAGAAGAAGAAGAAGAAGAATTAGAAGAAGAAGAAGAAGAAGAAGAAGAAGAAGAAGAAGAAGAAGAAGAAGAAGAAGAAGAAGAAGAAGAAGAAGAAGAAGAAGAAGAAGAAGAAGAAGAATTAGAAGAATTAGAAGAAGAAGAAGAAGAAGAAGAGGAAGAAGAAGAAGAAGAAGAAGAAGAAGAAGAAGAAGAAGAAGAAGAAGAAGAAGAAGAAGAAGAAGAAGAAGAAGAAGAAGAGGAAGAAGAAGAGGAAGAGGAAGAGGAAGAGGAAGAGGAAGAGGAAGAGGAAGAGGAAGAAGAGGAAGAAGAGGAAGAAGAGGAAGAAGAAGAGGAAGAAGAAGAGGAAGAAGAAGAAGGAGAAGAAGAAGGAGAAGAAGAAGAAGAAGAAGAAGAAGAAGAAGAAGAAGAAGAAGAAGAAGAAGAAGAAGAAGAAGAAGAAGGAGAAGAAGGAGAAGAAGGAGAAGAAGGAGAAGAAGGAGAAGAAGGAGAAGAAGGAGAAGAAGGAGAAGAAGGAGAAGAAGGAGAAGAAGAAGAAGAAGAAGAAGAAGAAGAAGAAGAAGAAGAAGAAGAAGAAGAAGAAGAAGAAGAAGAAGAAGAAGAAGAAGAAGAAGAAGAAGAAGAAGAAGAAGAAGAAGAAGAAGAAGAAATGGTAAACATGGCAAAGAAACATGGAGGAAATATTCATCATCCCTGGTCATAAAGGAAATTCAAATAAAAACAACCCTGAGATACTATCTCACCACAGGTAGACGGGCCAACATTTTGCATTCCAACAAGAAATGTTGGAAACAGAACCCTACTGTACTGCTGGTGTGAATGTAAACTAGTACAACCTTACTCTGGAAAGCAGTCCCAAGGTTCCCAAAAAACTAAACACAGATTTCCCCTCTGACTCAGCCATTCCACTCCTGGGCATCTACCCTGAACATCATGAGCCAGGATATGATAAGGACACCTGCACATCCATGTTCATTGCTGCACTATTCACATTAGCCAAAATATGAAACGACTCAGATGCCCACAATAGATGATGGCATCCAAAAAATATGGTACCTATACAAAATAGAAATTTACACATCATTAGAAAGAATAAAATAATGTCAGTTGCAGGAAAATGTCTGGAACTAGAACAAATCATGTTAAGTGAGGTAAGCCAAGATCAGAGACAAATGGCCCCAGGTTCTCCCTAGTATGTGTTTTTAGTTTTTGACGATTCAGTCTTCTTTTCCTTATGTATGGTATATTCACGTGTATGTCTTTGCAAGAGTGTGGGAAGGGCACAGAACTAGAGGGGAAGAAGGTGACAAGTGCAATAGTGGAGGGCACTAGACACTGGTGAAAGTGAACTACGCAACTCTCGGGTGGAGACAGAAGAGAGGGACCGGGAGAGAGCAAGGGAACGGAAGACACTGTAGGAAAGGAAATGTACTTGTTACCTGACTCATGTAATCAGAATCCCACTGTTGATCATCTCTAGAAGAACAGTGAAGTAAATTAATGTAAAATAAATAAATGAATTTTAAAAGATGTAGGATTTAGAGGCACTTCCACTGGTCCCAGTGGAATGGGCAAGGCACCGTGACCTGTGAGGAAGGGCTAGACCAGAAGTTCTTCTGTGTGGGGCTGCGTGGGGCCAAAGATATGGGCCCAGGCCACCCAACCCAAACGTCCGAAAAGCCTCGTCTCTATTTTATTTTATTTCTTGTGTGTATGTGGTGTGTGTTCATACTTGCATGCATGTGCATGCACACATGAACAAGTCCTGGTGTTTACTCTCCCTGAGATTTTTTCACTCAACGCTGGAGCTTTGTTATTTGAGCCACAGCAGTACTTTGGCTTTTTGGTGGATAATTGGAGAGAGGGGTCTCATAGACATTCCTGCCCAGGCCAGCTTCAAACTGAGTCCCCAGATCTCAACCTGCTGAGTAGGTTGGATTACAGGCATGAGCTTCTGTGCCTAGCTTCATCTTTCTTCTTTGCAGTTTTTCTTCTCACAAGTATTTGTAACAGCAATGGTAGCACTCTAACTCGGCTCCATGTGCCCAGCCCAGCCTAGCACCGAGTCCAAAGCCAAGACCTCAAGAATATTTGTTAACTGACTGGAGGGTGAGGAGGAGGTCCCAAAGCAAAGCTTTCAAGGGTATCCCTAAAACCAGGCAGGTTGCAGAGCAGGCAGGAGGCACTGTGGACAGTAACACTTCGGTCTCAGCAGGGCTCTTCCATTCTGCCAAATCAACTTAATAATGAAAATGTCTATAATGGGGGCAAGATGGTGAAATGTAATGAACTCTCTAATTGAGATCTAGAACTTTAAAAGTAATCAGTGGCAGGGTAAATTGTCCTTAACAGGAGTGCTGGAATAGACCAGGCAGCGGCTGGGAGGGCAGAGACCAGCTGGGAGGGGATATGTGTCATTAGCATCCCTTAACCTGTGCACAGGTGCCTCCCACAAGGCTGGCACCCTCTTAGAAGGAGCTTTAACAGAAGACCAACACAAAGCAAGAGAGAAGGGTGGATTAGCTAGACAAACAGATAAGACAGACAGATAGATGGATTAGAAAGAGAAGACAGATAGATCAGGCAGACAGATAAAATAGACTCATTAGATAGGTAGATAGGTAGCTAGGTAGGTAGGTTGATAGATAGGTAGGTAGATAGATAGATAGATAGATAGATAGATAGATAGATAGATAGATAGATAGATAGATAGATAGATAGATAGATAGATAGATAGATAGATAGATAGATAGATAGATAGATAGATAGATAGATAGATAGATAGATAGATAGATAGATAGATAGATGGATGGATAGATAGATGGATAGATAGATAGATAGATAAAGATAGATAGACAAATGAGCTATTCAGGCAGACATTTCCTCCACAAGGAGGCCCTGCTTCAGCCCTTGGGTGAAGCCTGCAGGTCTAGGCCTCCGGACCTCCAGGCCTGTGATTTGCCCTGGCCCCACGGACACCCCAACCCAGCAGCCGCAGGAAGTGATTGTTAAGTGGGCGATCAGTGATCACAAGCCAGCTGGCGGCAGATGGCCTCTATATTTAGAGGAGGAATTAATGTGATTAAGAACACATCACAGGCCAAGAAAATGAGCACAGTGAGGGCTCCAAATGGTTCCCAAAGGAGAAATAAGGGGCAAAGAGAGCCTTCGCTTGTCCTGTGTTGTGGTTTGCCATGTCTCCCGAGACCACTCCTTGTCTCGGTCCTGGCACCCAGGGTGGGTCGGCCTGTGTGTGCACCCCAGGATGAAGATGGGGTCTGGCTTTGCTGGCCAGGGACAGGCAGGGAGATGTGTGTATGGGATCCCAAAGACCTGGAACTTGAGCACCTCCTGTCTCTCCCTCCTGATTCCAGACTTCCAATCTCCAGGAGATTCACCACCTTCTCCCACTCTACCATAGTTGGCAATGGTACCCCCTGCTAACCAGCCCCCACACACCCCTCCAACCCTCTGCCTCCTGTGCCCCCACTGTTCTAATCACATCTAAATACCCAGGGCTGGCCCCGCCTGCAATCCTCCCACCTACAGCTCCTGTGTATCTGGGTGATAGGCATGTGCTACACACCTGGCTTGTTTCATTGAAATGAGGTCTCACAAACATTTTTTTGTTTTTGCCTGAGGTAGTCTTGACCCATAATGTTCAAACCAAGAAGCATCTGGGAGGCCAAAAGTAAGTGTCCAAAGATGGAAGCTGCATCCTGAGGTTGATGCAGGAATCAGATGGCAAGGTGGGATGCAGGCTCACCCACAACTGCTCAATTCAAAGACCCCAGGACACATTCAGTCTCTGTGTTTATGTGAAATCATGGCACAGTGGGCCCAGTCAACTCCAGATGCTTTCATTGTGTTCCAGATCCCTAGGAGAAATGAAAAAGCTCTAAGGTCAGTCATTATTTGAGATGCATCTGTTCTGATTGGTGGAAACTTCTCCCTCACACAAGTGTGCACACTCACCCAGGCACATGTTCGCACAGAGCCCTGTCTTTTCTTGGGAGAGCTGTGTGTCCCATTATTTAGCTTAGGGAAGAGCTATGTGGCTTCGAGTGGAGGATATGAAATTGAGGGGCGAAGGGCCAACACTGGGATGCTGTCAGCTGTCAGCTGCTTCCGGTGCAGATATTACCCCGCCATTGCTGAAAACAAAAGACCTCAGCCTGCCACGTCTCCATTTGTCAACCTGAACCTCTGATAGAGCCAGAAGGCCCCATCTCTGAATTCTTCATTCTCCAAGAAGCCCAGGCCTGTTACGTCCCAGTGAATGGAGTCATGACCACAGGCTGTGTGGCTCTCCCACTGCCACATGAAATTTTCACAGCAGGGAGCAGCAGGCAAGTATTGCTCAGGACGACAAATAGAAAATTCCACAAGTCTGGGAGATAACCCTCCTCTACCTGAAGGAGAAAGGAGAGCCTGTGAGTCTAGGAAAGTTCTGGATCCAGGCGGAAGCAGCTCCTCTGTCCCCGGTGGTGGCAGGCACACCACACACCGAGCAGCCATCCCTGGGCCCCTGGCAGCAGAGCTTCGTGATGCACAGGACCCACCTGTCTCACAGGACCCCGATTTCACTCAAAAGCAGGAGGAGACAGCACTTCCCACAAGGTATCACTGATAAAACAGTTCTCTGTGCAATGGGAATTTTGTTTGTTTTCCTTTGTGCCAATCCTGGGGCTTGAACTCAGGGCTGGGCGCTGTCCCAAAACATTTTCATTCACTTTCACAGCTCCACTTCTGGCTTTTTGTTGGCTCCATGGAGATAAATGTCTTGAGGAGTTTCCTACCCATACTGGCTTTGAACCATGATCTCAGCCTTCTGTAGTAGCTGGAATTACAGGTGTGAGGCACCAGGGCTGGGCCAACATGAATTTCAGATCTCCTCCATCTGACAGACAAAGTGGGAGGGTGCGGTCTCCACTACAAGAAACACTTCTGTACCATGGGGCCTTGGCCAGGAGGGGTTCCCACCCCTGAGGTGTGGAAATGGGGTGCTGACATCGACAACCCAGCTCCCCCCTCCCACCCTGGCTGTTTTGATCATGAAGACCCTACAACACGGTGCTGCATACAGAGCCAGACACCATAAAGGTTCAATGAATCACAGCTTTTACTGCCATGGCACTCTTCCCTCATCAAATATGGAAAAGGGCAAGAAAAATAAACAACTCACTGGTAATCTCTCTACAAAAATAAAAACTTTAAATTAAAAGAAGAAGAAGCCCGTGATGTTAGTGCATTGGTAGCATGTGGCTAGGACCGAGCTTGGGCTCACTGATCGGTGGAGGTCCCTGTCAGGTGCTCGTTGGGTGCCACGTGGAGCCCGGTTGCTCAAATTCCCCCGACTAACCCATCGACGTTTTCGTTGCCAGCACAGACACGTGGGAGTGATGGACCCTGAGCCAGTCCACAGACAGGGGGTGGACCCAGGATTAAGAATGGACTACCCTCAAACAACATCCCTCATACTACTCCAGCTCCCCATCTATACCAGAGGCAGTCTGGACAAATGGAAATCAGTCCTCTATTCTGGCTATGGCTAACAGGAGTCACTAGCTTTCAGGCTAAACCACTCTAATTTCCTGAAGATGAATTAAAAACTTTATAAGAAATCAGGAAGTAAGCCACAGAAAATACTCACATCCTTCCATAAAGAAAAACAGACCACAGAACACCTGTAACACCTACAACAATTGGAATTCACAGCTCATCTTCAGGTAGAGCTTGTTTAATTTCCAACATCTTAGTCAGTTTCTAAAACCTTGGCAGAATGTCAGAGGGTTACGAATTACATTAGAACAAGCCATAAAACAAGCTCTCAAGGGAGGTAGGGATCAGGAGGATTTAAATTCAAGGCCAGTGTAGCAAAAAAGAGGATTCCCCATCTCAACCAATAAGCCAAAGGTAACTGCATTCCAGCTCCTCAGCAATCACAGGAGGGAAGATCTTGCTCTGAGTCCAGCTGTAAGCAAAAACAAGAGATGCAATCTAGAAAAGAAAGCAAAAAAAGCATGGAGGGAGTGGCTCAACTGGTAAAGCACTGCCTAGAAGGGAAAGGCCCGAGTTCAAAACCCCAGCAATAGCCAAAAAAAAGAAAAAGTCACATCTTGACCTGCTGCCCTTCATAGAATGAGTCGTGTCATACAACGAGGTCTTGCTAACTTGCCATCCCCACAGCTTTGGAAGGGGACAGTCCTAGTCTGACCATCAAGTCCTGTCCAACATGCCGGTGTTGGTGCTGCACAGCCCTGAAGTTGTGGACATGGGTTTCCAGACATGACCACCTCTAAGCTCCCGGAAATGATCGAGGGTCCTTGGACCCTCAAGGCCATTAGTCCTTCATTATTATGCCACCTTCGCCCTTTGCCTTCACTTTGTATTAGTAAGCCTGCTCCCACTCGTGTCTCCTCTCCATCTATCCTTGAATTCTTTCTAGAACCTTCCAGCCCCTCTGACCTGGCAACAGCTACAGCTGCCATACAACATTTCCACACTTGATCTCTAAAACATTTCCTTAGTCCTCCATCCTCTGCTTTTTCCAGTGTTGTACAGAGCAGTGGAGAATTCCTGAGGCCCATGGTTCCAGAAAGGGTGGACACTGATAACAGGCCATGGGCTCTAAAGTTCTTAGCCCATGGCAGAGCAACAGAATAAGAGAATTCCTGCTGAGTTTCCTCAGCTTGGAATTGTGTTAGGCAAGAAATAATCCTCAAGCTGTGTGCCAGTAGCTCATGCCTGTAATCCCAGTTACTCAGGAGGCTGAGATCTAACGATCTCAAACCCAACCTAAGCAGGAAAGTTCATGAGACTTATATCCAATGAACCACCTAAAAATTGGAAGTAGAGCTGTGGCTTACCATGGTAGAGCACTCGCTCTGAGCAAAAAAATCTCAGAGGAAGTGTTTAGGCCCTGAGTTCAAGCCCCATGATGGACAAAAATAAGAAGAGTCCTTAGTTGGAGGAAGCCACTCAGATTTTTGGAGATGTTTCAACAACTTGTTTGATGATTCCTTTCACAGCTGGCTAGGGAATCTCACTTCCTCAATTCACTCCCTGCACACCCTCCCACATGCACTCTGCCCTTTGCACATGCACTTTGCTCTGGCTATTGGGCCATCAGCAAATATAAACAGAAGCTTCCAGGTGAGAAGTCTTCCACCAAGTGAACACACTTAGATTAGCCAGCCAGCAATCAGCACTAGTGTCAGACCAATGCAAGAAGCCGTATTGGAAAGCTGAGCCTCAAACCAGCTCCCAAGTGAAGTTAGCTTTATGCCCACTTTTGGTCCTCAGCTCCACCCATGCCCTGGAGTTCCCGCCCTACAGCTGGCCACTACCTCTCTCCACCCAGACCCACCTGAGCAAACACCCACCTCACTTCCTACTCCCAGCCCCTCCTGCTACCTGAATAGGGACTGATGCCATGTGTTCCCTCTTCGGGGAAATATGGCTTCTCTAATACACCTTGTAGTAATTTTTCTCTTGTGCCTGCTTGCCTTTGGGTGGTCCCCTGGAATGGGCATGAAGGATCCTTTCAAGCAGGACCCCAGTAACTCCCCAAACACCCAAAATTTATGTCCACACAATACATGAGTCAATAAAAGGGATACCAAACCAGCAAAAATAAATAAACAAAAAATTTTAAAAAATAAATAAACAAAGAAGAAGAAGAAGAAGAAGAAGAAGAAGAAGAAGAAGAAGAAGAAGAAGAAGAAGAAGAAGAAGAAGAAGAAGAAGAAGAAGAAGAGGAAGAAAGAAAGAAAGAAAGAAAGAAAGAAAGAAAGAAAGAAAGAAAGAAAGAAAGAAAGAAAGAAAGAAAGAAAGAAAGAAAGAAAGAATGAATGAATGAAAGAAAGAAAGAAAGATAGAAAGATAGAAAGAGCTGGAGATTGTTGGGAGCCGACAGTAAAGTTTAAAGGTCATCTTGACCCAAATGCTCAATGTGGGGCATGTACAAGAAACTGGGTTACTTAAAAACCACCAGGTGCCTGGGATTTCTTTGTTATGTCTGCAGAGATTGTTTTACTTTCTACAGTTGACCTTGTCTTTTTTTTTTATTGCACTCTGTTTTTACTGAAATTTTCCTTGTTTTTCTAGACTTTGGTAACCTTATGTTACCTCTTGACTTCTAATAGCATATAATAGTGAAAGTTGAAAATAAATGGGGTTGCAGTCTTAAACTGCAGACATCCCAACCCCATCCTTTTTCTTATGTCTTTATTTTTCCGCATCCTCGCCTCCTAATTCTGGATTCCCTTTTGTTGCCGGCAGGCTCTGGCAGGAGATAGCTGCCACTTTTCAGTGCTGAGCATTTAAAAATAAATTTTAAAGCAAGGGAGGCAGGTAGGCTGCTGGGAGGGGGAGGGCTGCAGAGGGGAAGGAGGGAGGGACGGGTTTTTGGAAGGGCAGACAGCATAGATGGGCCATCAGGAGCTTCTCGCTGTCGCATCCAGGGTGGCTGCCAGCGCCACCAGGGACCCATCTTCCACTAGAACAGGATGCTGCTAATTGGTGAGGAATCTGTGCCTACCACCTAAAGAGCAGAACAAATTCTTTGTCACCACATGTTTGGTTTTTTTTATTCCTTCCAAGGGAAAGACATTAATTCTCAAATAACAGCACCACACTGGGCCTCCCCAAACCCACAAGCACAACAGGAGACATCTTCATGGAGATGCAGGGGATGGGGAGGGAACAATGGGGTGGCAGGGGCTCTGACCCTTTGTTCCATCCTAGTCCATCCATGGTTTCTGACCCCTGGGGCTCTGAGCCTGTAAGGACCCTGGAGAAGCTCGGGGGCTGGATGTCCAGTGTAGGGCTGCATGCACCGGCTCCCCAGCACTGTGACCAGATCCCCGTGTGGGATCATTCACCACGAGAGAAGGTTTAGTTTGGTTCACTGCCACATAGGTTTCCATTTAAGGCAGCAGTCCCATTGCTGTGGGTTTACCTGTAGCAGAGAAGACTTCTTACCTTCTTACCTCATGGCAGCTAGAGAGAGAGAGAGAGAGAGAGAGAGAGAGAGAGAGAGAGAGAGAGAGAGAGAGAGAGAGAGAGAGAGAGAGAGAGAGAGAGACAGAGACAGAGACAGAGACAGAGACAGAGACAGAGACAGAGACAGAGACAGAGACAGAGACAGAGACAGAGACAGAGACAGAGACAGAGACAGAGAGAGAGAGAGAGAGAGAGAGAGAGAGAGAGAGAGAGAGAGATAACATGGTCCCAAACACCACTCCTCCTGGAGATGCTTAAATATTATATCATGTTCTTCTGGCAGCTCCCAGACTGAGGACCAATCTTTCCATGTGGGGGCCTTTGGAGAATCTTCTAGACCCAGACTATAGCTGAGAGTCAGCTCACTTGGCCCTATTCCCTTAGAGAGTTCCCGCAGGCCCCTCTCCCACCTTCAGGGAGGAGGGTTGATCACCATCTCCTCTGTCCATGATCTCGGGGTTTAGTCGAGTTCTGGTCACTGCCTGTGTCCTCCGCATCCATATTCAAACAACCACCATCCTCTGCCTGGCTGAATGGCTCCCCATCAGCATGTCTCTTCTTGTCTAGGGACCAGGGCAAGAACGGACCAGGTAGACCCAGGGACAGACATGGCAGAGCAGGGCATCTGGACTCAGCCTGTCAGTGCAGTGCTCTGCCCACCCTCACAGGTAAGGCCTTGTTATCTGCCCTTGCATGCTGTGGTGATGTCTACTGCAGTGTCCATGGCAATGGTCCGGGGCTGAGCAGTGTCCGCAGCCATGGCAGAGCCCGCCAGGCCCAAAATCATCACATTCCAGTCTTGGCAGAGAAAAGCTGCCCACCTTCCTCCCAGGCAGAAGGGAAGCAGACACAAAGGAACCCTGGGGTGCCTGGGTCATGGGAGGCCATGGGGGGAGGTCCTCTTCACCTCCCTGAACCAGGAATACAACACCCCCCCAGACTAGCTGGGCACCAGTGGCTCACACCTGTAACTCCAGCTACTCAAGAGGCTGAGATCTCAGTATCATGGTCCAAAGCCAGCCTGGGCAGGAAAGTCCATGAGACTCCAGAGAACCAGGAGGACAGAGGCTGAGCTCTAGTTTAGGGGTTCAAAACACATGTGCAGCCAGGTGCCAGTGGCTCATGCCTGTAAGCCTAGCTACTGAGGAGGCTCAGATCTGAGTATCATGGTTCAAACCAGCCTGAGTAAGAAATTCTGTGAGACTCTTATCTCCAATTTTCTGGTGAGAAAACTGGAAGTGATGCTGTGGCTCAAGTAGTAGAGTGCTAACCTTTTGTCGGTCATGGGGTTAGAACTCTGGGCCTGGGTTCTGTCTCTAAGCTCTTCCACTCAAAGTTAGCCTCTACTACTTGAGCTGCCCTCAATCAAATTGAAGATCCTCTCACCTTTCCTCCCAAGTACTGGGATTGCAGGCATGTATCACTGCACCTGACTGCTTTTTTTTCTTCTTAGTGAAGATACAATATTTGTACTTATTTGTGGGGTACTGTACATAAGCCAATACACACATATGATGAGTAATTACCAAACTGTCATTAATCCACATCTCCATCTCCTTAATCCCCTCCATGTTGTGACCCTCCAAACTTTCCCCTCCACTCATTCTGAAAGAGGTGAGAAACTGTCATAGACAACAGATACCAAAATCGACTCCCAAGGATGGAATTGTCAGAAAGTTCTAGAAGAAGTCCATATCCAAGGTAGGAATCTTGAGAATGTTCTGGAAGAAGTCCACATTTACTGATTTGGAGTAGAATATAAACTCAGGACTGTCAAAGCAGACGTACACATGAGTGAAAGAAACAAATTAGCCAGAGCCCATTCATGACCAGTCATGCATAACCTTGAACCCAGTTCCATCCAACAAAATCTGAGACCAAAGCAGGCACGAGGAGGATGAGCATGAAACCCTGTCCTGTTTACTTGCAGAAAACTGTGAGGGCCACAGCAGTGCATCACCAGGAACTCAGCAAATTAATTCCCTCATATTCTAACACACACCTCCAAGCTGGCTTTCTAAATCACGGTGGTGAACCCCTGCATTGCCTCTGCTCAGATAATTCTATTTTATTTCTTGGATCAGCGCAGTCTAAACAAGTTTCATAAGTATTTAAGACAAGAATGGGCAAAGGGAAAACACTGCATAATGCATGAAGAGAGCCAGCTGGCCAAAGCAGAGCTGCCCCTGAAAACTAGCTCTGGAAGCTTCCGAGCTTTAGTACCCACATTCTGCACATGACAAGAGGAAAGATGGGAGCCTGCCATCCTCTTTTGATTTGTTTTCCATTTTATTGCTAGATTTTTTTAAGCCACTGCTTGAAATACACTAAGTCTTTTCTGAATTCAGTCTTTATGGTCAAGAGGTTTTTGGTTTTGTTTTTTAAGTAATTGCTAACTTGACAATCTGTGGTTTCTTTAGAGAATGTGTGTAATTGTGTGACTGGCTGGTCACCTGCCCAAACCCCATGTCACCCTCATTTTGGTTTCAAGATAAACCTAAGTGGGAAACATGGGAAGCATTTGTCACTGCCCATACAGAGTTATACCTAGCTGGAATGGGAGCTCACACCTGTAATACCAGCTGCTTTGGGGGCTAGGGTAGGAGGATCACAGTTTGATGAAAGCCAAAAAAATCTTATGAGACCCCCCCATCTCAGTCAATAAGCCAGGCATGGAGGCTCCTGTCTGTCATTCCAGCTACACAGAAAGTATAAACAGGAGGATCACAGTTCAGAAAGAAAAGAGCAAGGCCATGAAATCCAGTTAAAAAATAAGAAAGCAAACAGAACCAGGGTTGTGACTAAAGTGGTAGAGCACCTACATAGCAAGCATGAGCCCCTGAGTTCAAACCCCAGGACCCCCACAAGAATTTAAATACACAGAATCACCAAGGCAATGGGGCAGGAGGTGGAGTGAATTTTGAGGAGACATACACATCCTGCAGAGCGTGTTACCAGTGCACTTGCCAGGCTCCAGGCATTTCTACTCTCAGCAGAGTCCATGTGTGGCTCCTTCTAAAGAATCGCTGTGGGGGAGGCACCCCCTCCCTCCCTGTGAACACCTGGCTGATGAAACCAGCCCTCACCCTCACCTTCCAATCCATTACTCACTTATCGGCTCACTCATGCAGTTCCCAAAACACCCTCAGACCACAAGAAAATGCAATTTCACTTGCAAAGCTGATTGCAAATTATCTTCTGATTACAGATTGATTTTGTTTGTGACAAAATGTTTCCTTCTTGCTGCTAAAATAATCTTGGAGAGGCTCACCATGGAACACCTCAGTTATTAACCCACTGTAGCTTTCCCTAATCACTGTTTTCACCTATTTTATTTATTTTAAACACCTATTTACAACATCATTAATCCTCATTAATATTGTTTAAGTGCTGGTAAGCACCCCAAAGAAAACTACATTCAGCCAGGCACGGAAGTGCAGCCCTATAATCACAGTGATGAAGAGCCTGAAGCAGGAAGTCAGTAAGTTTGAAACCAGCCTTGGCTATGTACCAGGAAAAGGAAGAAGAAAAAGAAAAGCACAGTGGTTCACACTTACAATCTCAACTACTAAGGAGGCAGAGATCAAGGATTGTGGTTTGTGGCCAAACCAGGACAAAAACAAGTTGAGCATGATGATGGATAGCTAGAATACCAGCTATGGAGGAAGCATAGATAGGAGGATCATGGCCTCTGAGCTCTACACTGGGTGAAATGAAAATGGTCGAGCCAGGTGCCGGTGGCTCACACTTGTAATCCTAGTTACTTAGGAGGCTGAGATCTGAGGATCTAGGTTCAAATCCAGCCCAGGCAGGAAAGTCTGTGAGAATCTTATCTCCAATAAACCACTAGAAAACCAATAGTGGAGCTGTGGCTCAAGTGGTAGAGCACTTGCCTTGAGCTGAAGAGTGCAGGGACAGCACCCAATCCCAGAGTTCAAGCCCCATGACCAATCAAAAAAAATGGTTGAAACATAAGTTCTTCACAGGGAGTTATCAGTGTGTATATTTGAAATTTGAAATTTTTCTTGTCTTTGTGATTAGCCCTGAGATAAACACATTGAAGAAAGAATGGTATCTCCTGCTCACAACTTCAGAGGGCTCCATCCCTGGTTGCTCAGCACCAGGTTCCCAAACATCATGGCAGCTGGGGGGGGGAGGACTTCATGTCTTGGTAGACAGGAAGTGAGGAGAAGCAGTAACAGGAAGTGGACAGGCAAGATACAACTCCCAAGGAGACATTCCCAGCCACCCACTTCCTCCACCCAGACCGCATCATTTCCACCAGCTCCCAAGGGTCTAATCAAATCCTGAATCCATCAATAATGAGATTCACTGATCACATCATGATCTGATGAATTCACTGATGATCAGATCTACACTGATCACATCATGATCTGATGAATTCACTGATAATCAGATCTACACTGATCACATCATGATCTGATGAATCCATCTACAATCATCACCCTGATGTGATTGGATCATTTCAAAATCCATCATGGACATGGGCAGAAGTGAGCCTCCCCAGTCTCCCCCAAGTCTCTCCATCCAGTCAAGTTGACCAATCAGGGCTAGGACTTCTCAAGCCCTATCAATGGGAGAGGAGGGGGGATGCGGGGGTGGTGATGAAGAGGATGGAAAAGAGGATTTACACAAAATGGTGTTCAGTAGACAGAAGTGGAGGAAAAGTCCTAGGAACAATTAAGAATCAGTAGACAAAACCTATAGATTCAGACTGGTGGAAAGTAAGGGGGCAGAGGGTCTGCAGTTCTGGAGTCCCAGGCACTGCAGTCCAGAGTGAAACTGCTCTAGGCCTGCCTGAAAAGGCAAGGAGAGGAGTTTAGTCTACACAGCTCTCCACCACACTGGAAAACATGAGTTTGAGCAGCTCAGGCAGCCAAAGCCATATTCCACCCCACTTGAGATGGAGGACTGCCGGGGATCTATGGAGGACTCTTTCAAATGCATCCCCCAAGGCCAGCACGGAAGCTGCGGCACAGCCAGGGCCCCCTGCTAAGCCTTTTCCATAAGAGCTATTGGTCCATTTGGCTCTCCTTAATGTAGTACTCGGTATGTATCGATAGCACAATTGTCAGCCCAGAAGACATTTCCCATTTTAATAGTTCTCATGAGATGCTGTATTATTGAGCTTACAGCACTAAATAAAAAACTCGTTTGTCAAGGGAACACGAAATGGTTTTTAATGGACACAGCCAAACACCTGCTAATAGTTATGGCAAGAAAAATAACCAGCCTGATAGAGGAGATTTGGAAGTGCGTCGAAATGCTTTGGCTTGGGGATTTTCTGGCTTTTTGATGACACTGAATATTTCTTCCCCAGCCTACTATCCAACGGCTGACTCTCAATGAGAGGAGAAAGAAGAGCCATTGGCCCGAACTTTGCAATGTGCAAGTGGCATGTTTTCTGTGCCTCATCTTCCATAGGTCTCCCCACCTCCCTGACAGCCCCAAATACATGATTCTACCCCAATAAAAGAAGCTAGGCACTGCAGACATTAACTTCTCACTCAGACAAAATCTGTTAGTGGATGATTCCAGGATAGGTATTTTCACACCTTAGGTTTAGAGTTCTGAGTCACCATCTCTGCTGTCCTCTTGATTTGATCAACTGGTCCATTAGGACTGCAACCAGCCATCCCTGCTATCCCTTTATGTCATCTTCTTCACCTGGGAAGCATGAATATGGTACAAAGGCTCCTGGGTTGAAAGCTTGCTGCCATCTGGAGACAAGAGAGAGGTGATTGGGTCATAGAGGTTCTGACTCCACCAATGGGCTCATCCAACAATGACATCATAGCTGAATGAACTGTCAGGAGGTGGGGCCTTGATAAGTGATTGGATCGTGAGGGCTCTGGCTCTACCAATGGGTTCAGCAATCAAGGACATCACAGCTGGGTGGGATCTAGCTCCTCCTTGAAAGACAGGGATCAGGAGGCTCTCAATTTGAAGCTAGCTCAGACACACACACTCCCACACAATTTCAATCAATAGGCAGGTTGTCGTGGCAGCTATGCATGTGGGAGTATCATACAAATAGGAGGTTCACACCAACCCTGGCAACAACATGAGACCCTATTTCAAAAGCAAACGCCCCATCCTTAACCTAAGCAGTAAGAACAGTAACAAGGCTCAACTAGAGCATCTGCCTAGCAGGCGAGGCCCTGAGTTCAAATCCTAGTACCACCAAAATATAATAATAACAATAATTTAAGTTACCCTTGGAAAGTCTTGATCGATGTATGTTCTTCCTGGACATCACCCCTGGGCTCCTCACTGAGGATAGGGGACAGCTTGATTTCCTGAGAAGGGATTAAGAGTTGTGCAATCTCCCTGGTCTTACTAAAAAAAGACACTGAGCAGATAAATTTTACTGCAATAAATCTCATCATTAACAAGAGCTGAGGCTACATGTGGGACATACATAGGCCAACAACGTTCCTGGCACCTATTTCCAAATGGAAGAAAACTGACAAGGACTCTGGAACTTTACAAATGCAAATAGACCCCCTGAAGCAGGAGAAATGCTGAGACAAGGAAATCGTATCATTTTTAATAAATAATAAAAGTGTCAAACTCAGAAATCAGAACAAAAAGTAGTTAGTACCCTTCCACCAACTCCATTAAGATGTCAAATCACAGCGAGGGCATCTGTGACTCACACCTGTAATCCCAGCTACTCAGGAGGCTGAAATATGAGGATCATGGTTTGAAGCCAGCCCAGGCAGGAAAGTCCATAAGACATTTATCTCTAATTAACCACCAAAAAGCTGAAAGTAGAACTGTGCCTCAAGTGGTAGAGCATCATCCTTGACCAAATTAAAAAACAAATAACTAAAGGGCAGCACCCAAGCCTTGAGTTCAAGCACCGGGACTGGCATGAAGAAGGAGGAGGAAGAAGAGGAAGAGGAGTAAGAGCAGGAGAAGGGAGGCGAGGAGGAGGAGCAGGAAGAGGAGTAAAGCTCCAGTGACTGTATAGTTCAGACCAGAGGCAGGCTCAGCTGGCTCCCTGACATAAGAAGCACCTTTCAGACTTTTGTAAGTAGCCCAGACTGTCCTAGAACTCTTGATCTTCCTGCCTCAGACATGCAAGTGCTAGGATTTCCAGTGAGTGCTATCAAGCACAGCCCCGGCCCCCTTCCCTCAGAATGGGTCACCATAAGCAGTGAGACAGGCTGGGCCCATTCTAGCATCATCAGCAAGCGGCTCTGTGGAGCGCTGGCTCCCAGGAAGGAGAAAGGATGAAGTGTGAAGGTCATTGTGGACCGTGGATCTCCCAAGGTCACACAGTGCATAAATCAGAGCCAGGGACCCCAAGCCACAGCACCAGAAGCCCCACATTCCATTGGGCCACTTGCTCCTCTGAGCCAAATAAAGATGTGTAGTGAAGGGCAGAGATGGGGGTCTGTTACAGGTAATAGATAATGACAGCTCTTCTGTATTTCTTCGGCCATCTTTGGAGACAGATGTTTGCTTTAGGTTCCACAGGAAGGATGAGGGCGGGAGGAGAGGAGGTGAGCAGAGGGAAAGCAGGGCCTGGTCACCAGTGCATTCAGATCTGGCCAGAGGTGGCTTCTGAAGTGGAACGACAGTTCTTGGTCTTAGGAGAGATCAGGTTATGGTCCATGGTCTCAAGTGGGGTCAGGTGACAAGCAGCTGCACCTCACTATTAGGATGTGGGGAGCCAGGGCCCTGCTAGTCATTGTGAAGGACGATCCCTACCCACTGCCACGGCCACGGTGCTCCAGACTCTATACCCACTGTCACACCATGACCTCACTCTCCCAACTCCCGACCCACTGCCATGGCCAGAGCACTTCTGATTCCCCAACAGGTGACCATCTTCCCTGATGGCTGTTTGCAGCCATGGGCTCTGACCACTAAGTTCACCCCAGTCCCATCCCCCCTGTGTGCCTCTGGTTCCCATCGCCAACCCCTGCACATGGAGTTTCTTCTGGGCAGAGCTCACCCCTTCTCCCCGGGCAGTGGCTCCGAGGACCACATCCGGACACAATGGATGTGCTAAGCAGATACCGAAATGCATGCTCTTGTTTTCCACAGACCTCATTTATCCTAATGGAGCTCTATTAACCATGTTTTAAAAGTGAATAGTGTACTATGTATCTGCATTGGCTTGCTGTGAGCAGCGAGCACATGAAGGACAGGATCTCAGGGCATAGAAGGAGGAGGAGCAGAGGAAGAAGGAAGCGCACTGGTGGGGGGAGGGAGAGGCTCAAAAGAGCAACATAGAAAACTCCTGGGTTTCATTACTCTAACCTCGGGGCCTCAAGGAACTTCTATCCTTACAGGAACTGCCAGTCTCAGCAAATTCTCCAGCTGCTGTTTCTTGAAAGTGCATTTTAATACCAAAAATGTCCCTTAGCAGGGGTAAGAACTCAGAGGTCCCCACGGGCCTGTTCACTCACCTGCTGGCTTGGGGCTGGGTTGTGGTGGTGGGGTGCTGTTTCATCTCCGCTATTGCATTAAAGAACGTAGAAAAGAAAAGGGTGGCAAAGAGGGGACTTCTGTTCTGTCTAACTGTGTGTGTGTATGATTGCTCCCACCCATCACTCCAAGCAAAGCCTCATTATTTAGCAGGGATAAAAAAAGAAGCTAGATCAATCTAACAATAGTCTATAATTACTTGGCAAATGGTTTCACAGAGCAATTATGCCATTAGTCCAAGTGCCTTTGATTTCAAAGATTCCTCTCTGGCTATCCTCCACACTGGGAAAGGAGGCTCCAGAGGAGCATAAATGAGTGGCAGGAGACCATAGCATGAATGCCATCCCTACACACATACACAGAGGCAAAACATTCTGCAGAATCCCTATGGGAAGGAGACTAGCAGTGGCTCCAAGTGACAGCCTAGTAGGGGCCTCAGCCCCTGGGAATTTCTGGCCACAGGACAAAGAAGGTGCCATAGGTGCCCTGCCCACAGCACAACTCTTCCATCATCCAGTAACTGGTCTTGGCTGTTCCCACAAACTGAAGCTCAAATACTTACACACACACACACATACACACACACACACACACACACATATATATACATGTACATATATATACATATATGTATATGCATATATATACATACATATGTATGTATATGTGTGTGTGTGTGTGTGTGTTTGTGTGTGTGTGTGTGTGTACATATCTTGTAATTCTGCAATTCCAGCCACTAGGGAGGTAGCGTTAGGAATGTGGTTTTCCTGAGACATAGACAGACACTGACACTGCTCACTGCACCCAGAACTCCGGACAGGTGGCAGGATGGGAGGGATCCAAGCAGATGTTCATTCCTGCATCATGAGCAGGGAGGTTGTTACACGAAGTACCAACTGTTGAATGTTGGGTGATACAATCATAGTATCTACTTATGTGATGATCTCCCCTCATGCATCTATATAATCAGTGTAAATAAGGCGGCACAGCCACACTACCTTGGCTACTTATATGGGAGCCTATCACTACCAATCCACCCACACACCCATTGATTGGTTTGGTCTAGCTGTCCTCTGGAAAACAGTGTTTTACACCCCAGATCCAAACCCCAAGAGCTCCACTCCAAATAAAGAGACACGGTGAGGGGCATGTAAAGTTCAATTCTTCCATGGTTGCCATGGGGTGAAAGACAGCTTGGGTACATCTTCAGCTATCTTTGGGGTACAGACATTTGCCTTAAGTTAAATACGGAGACTTGGCTGGGAATGTGGCTTAGTGTTAGGGTGCTTGCCTAGCATGCATGAAGCCCTGGGTTTGATTCCTCAGTACAAACTACACAGAAAAATACAAAAACAGTACTGTGGTTCAAGTTGTAGTGCACTAGCAAAAGATGCTCAGGGACAGTGCCCAGGCCCTGAGTTCAAGCCCCAAGACTGGCAAAAATTAAAAAATAAGGAGACTTGAGGACAAAGGTATGCCATGTTAAAATGGCCACCAGTCCCAGTGTGGCCTGGGGGGGTGATAATTCTGGTCCTTGTTTCTGGTGGATTCTGGAGAGGCATGATGGCTGTCACAGCTGGTCAGGATCAACATGTCCTGTGTCCTGCGGGGTGAGCTGTCCTGGGGGGCTCTGCCGGCCCTCAGGGGTGGCTTCATCCCTTGTCATTAAGAAGTTATCAATTTGCCTCGTCCTTCCTGAACCCCAAGGTGATTGCAAAGCAATTGCTGGAAAAATGGTTCAGAGCAGAGACACATACAACATGAGTTAGCAGCACGAGACTCTGCCTCCACTTATAGTTCATTTGTGGGTCCAACAAAAGTGGCTTTGAAGCACCTGTCACTTGATGCACAATGAGAATCAGTCATTTTTCTTTTTTTTTCTTTTTGGATGGTCCTTGGGCTTGAAATAAGAACCTGGTTGCTGTCCCTTCACATTTTTGCTCAGGGTTAGTGTTCTACTTTTGGCTTTTAGGTGATTATTTGGAGATAAGAACCTCATGGATTTACCTGCCCAGGATGGCTTTGAACTTCGATCCTCAGAACTCAGCCTCCCAAATAGCTAGGATTACAGGGCACCAGGGCCAGTAGAAACACACACACACACACACACACACACACACACACACACACACACACACACACACACACACACACATATATATATATGTATATTTAAATTGGTTTGTCTGAAATATTTTTGAGGGCCATACTGGGGTTGTACTTAGGGCCTCATGCCACACTCAAGCTCTCCTCACTCCAATTATCTTTGAAATGTGGTCTCAACCAATCAGCTTGCCTGTTATAGTCAGTGGTCCAGCCCATGCAGGCCACCTCCCAAACTCCTGTAAACCTCCTTTAACCCTCCATGGACACTACCTGAGGGCTTCCTAAACAGGGGAAACTGATCCTTTCTCTGTCAGCTGCACATTTGAGTGATCAAGCTGAGCAAGACTGAATTTCCCACAGCCTCATGGAAGGCAGCCTGGGAGACTACTTCCTACCAGTGGCCTCAGGGGGACCCTGAAGCAGACATGTCCTTTTGGCCACACCCCCACACAAACCCCTCTGAGAATGTCTCTTTCCCCTCCCTGTCAAAGTCCACCTGGGGCTTGACAGGGATGCTGTCAGTGTGAGCTATAACCCCAGGCAGTCCTGGAATCTGAGCTAAATTGCCTGTGCCACTGTGATGATGAACTCATTCTGCAGGGAATTGGAAATCAATTCTTGTCATCACCCAAAAGAGTTCCTTTATCAAGCAGTTCCTGATAATGCAACCGACAAGGAGCTGAAGAGAGACATGGAAATGGGGGGAGGGGCGGGAGGAAACAAGCCTCCATGTGTGTGTGTACATGTGTGTGTGCATGAACTCTATGTGTGTTTGTGTCTGTGCACATGTGTATATGCATGTACATATGCTAATATGTGCATGTGTGCATGCTTGTGTGTGCATGCATGTGTTTTCGTGTGCTTCCATGTTGCATGTATGTGTGTGTATCCCAAAACACACCCTGATCCAGTGCTATCCCACGTGCTCCTCAGCCTCCCATCTGTAACATAACACCTGAGGTAATTGGCCTACAGGATGAAGGGTTTCTTCTTGTTCTTGCCCACTTGGCCTTGTTGCTTTGGGTTGTGGAGGGGTAGAACACTGTGGTGGAGATCATCAGGTGGGGCAAAATGGCTTCACCTCGCTGGAGACAGACAGAGGATGAGCAGGGCCAGGCTCCTAACAGCCCTTGCATGGCCACGCTCCATTGACCTCACTTCCTCCCTGTGGACCACGCCCCCATTAGCCTTTCTTCTCTAGGCTACACCCCCATGGCCTTACTTTCTTCTCTAGACCCCAATGCTCTTACTCCCTTCCTCTAGGCCACGCCCCAAATGCACTGCATCTCTAGGCCTCTTTCCCAATACCATCACTTCTGCCTCTAGGCCGTGCCTCTTACAGGTTCCACTGCCTGCCCATGGTGTGGGGCTGCTGGCCAGGCTGTCAGCCCTGGGCCTTTTCAGGTCTGGGACTCAGGCCTTGCCCAGCCTCCCCAAGTGAAACCTGGTTGGTGTGGCCCATGCCCAGCCCACTGCAGAGCTGGTGTCTGGAAGCCAGCTGGGCTTCCCTGGCAAGCATCCACGCTCCATGCCCCACTGCTCCTAGGAAGCGGGGCAGGGCCAGATGCTAACTGTCCGGGCCCATATAATCTCAACTACCGGCTGAGAACCCTGAAGCCCAAGGTGAAGGCATCAGCCAGGGTCAGCCAGACTAGGAGCTGCAGGGACAGTGCCCAGGCCCTGAGTTCAAGCTTCAGGACCCGTTCTCCCCGCTTCCCGCCCACAACTAATCTCCCCTAAGGTTCATTAGCTGCTGTACTTGGATAAGTTTGTCTCCATTGTGCGTGTCATGCAATCCTGGTGGAGCTGTGCTCATAGTAGGTCTGCAAGGAACATCCATGACTTAATAAAGAAGTGACCAGGCTGTAAAAATAAAAATAGCAACACACACAGGGCCAGGGCCATGGCCAGCCTTGGCTATTCTCCTCCTACACACACACACACACACACACACACACACACACACACACACACACACACACACGGCTAAACCTTCCAGCCCCCTGAAGCAAAATCTGTAACCTAATAATGTCAGCCCCAACAGAGGGGATGAATTTGATCCAGGAAAAATACCATCCCTGGCAACGGTGAAGAATATTAAGGTCTTAACAGCCCTCAGTTTAGAATTTTCTTGAAAGGAGAGCTGAAAATAATTACACACCTGTTACTCAAAACTCAGCAGTAAAAAGGAATTTAATGAGTGTATAAATTACCTTCCCAGCGATATAAATTAGGATTTGAGGCCTGAATGACAACAGTGCAGGCTGAGATTTCCTAGGAAGCCGAGCGGCTGGGGCCCATCCCCCAGGCACCTGAGGATCTCAGCTGAGGAGGGATCTAAAGGCCACTGTCACCAGCCCTGCTGGAAGGTTCCATAGCTCCACAGACCACCCTTGCAGAGGAGTGCTGGCCCCTCAAAGTCCAGCTTGAGCTTTGCAGAGAACAAAGCAGTCTTCCTCCTCCTCCAGTCTCTCCTGGACAGAGATTCTCCCACGGTTTTTTACAGCTCTAAGTTCACATTATCTACACTGCCCTTACAGATGTCTGGGGACTATCTCCTGTGGTTCGAGCTACCATGATGATAGGGTACTTGAGGTGGGCTGGTTTACAAGACATGGAAGGTTCTTACTCCAGCATTCAAGGTCAAGGGCAAACTTGCTGCACCAGGCCACGGCAGAAGATGCCAGATCACAGAGCAGGATGGAGGTGAACCTCAGCCTCAGGAGCCTTCCTGCCATACCTGACCCACTCTAGTCCATGGTAGCAGCATTTATCCACACCACAGACCCACTCTCCTCACTTGGGATTCAGTTCCCACCTTCGAACCTCAGCCATGACACCAACTGCCTCTGGTCATACTCATGGCAAGCATGGACCAACCATTTTGGAATCCCAGACTGTCTTTGCAAGAGCTACAGAGTCTGCAGAGGCATTTCCACTGGCCCTCCTTGGGTCTGTAGGAGACATTCCCATTGGTCCTCCTTGGGTCTGCAGGAGAAATGCCCATTGGCCCTTCATAGGTGAGCAAGAGGTATTCCCATTGGCCCACCTTGGGTCTGCAGAGGGATTTTTATTGGCTCCTCTTGGTCACACACCCACCTCCTGCACCAATCCCTCTTTTTTTGTTGTTTATTCATGTGGTGCTGAGGAATGAAACCAAGGGCCTCATGCAAGCTAGGCAAGTACTCTACCACTGAGCCAAATTCCGAGCCCCCAATCACTCTTTTTTTCTTTCATTAAAAAATACTTTTTTTATTGTGAAAATACTGTACAGAGGAGTTAAAATAACATGGGCAAGATAATGAGTACATTGCTTATCAAGCATTGTAGCCTCCTCCTTTGCTTCCTCTTCTCATTCCTTCCCATCCTCCCCCCGCCTCCCCACGCAATCCTCCCCTCCCCTCACACCCTCCCCCATGAAAGTTGTAAAATTCATTTTCGACATAACGTCTTGTATATCTCATTGTTGCAATAGGTCCACCTGTATCCCTATTTATTTTTTTTTCTTTGCTGTAACTTCTTTTTTTTATTTTTTTAAAAATTTTTTGTGAACACACTGTACAGACGGGTGACAATTACATGGGCAGGATAATGCGTACATTTCTTATCAAGCATTGCAGCCTCCTCCTTTGTTTACCCTTAACATCCCTTCCCAGCCTCTCCCCCATCCCCCACCCAATCCTGCCCGCATCCCCCCTCCCACACCAACGTTGTAAAGCTCGTTTTTGACATGACAACCTGTACTTCTCATTGTTGGAACAGGTCTACCTGTATCCTTAAACGACTTGTTTTTCCCCATCTCCTCTACAGGTTATACTGACATAAAATATAGTGAAAGCAGAGGTTATACTGTGGAGGAGGGACGTACAAAGCAACAAAGAGATAATCTTATAAATGCATTAGAAACAAATGCATGAAAGAAAAAAAAAATTAAAATACATATTTAAGGGTTCATTTTCCTAACATCACATTACCTGACCTTTTCCACTTTACTCATACATTTACTAGATATTGCAAATAAAGGAAACCATGGGACCTATGTTTTTTGGGCCTGGCTTACTTCACTTAATATAATTTTTTCCAAGGTTTTCCGTTTTCTAACAAATGGGGCAATGTAATTCTTTCTGATGGAGGCATAGAATTCCATTGGGTATATATACCACATTTTCTTAATCCATTCATCTACTGAGGGGCATCTGGGTTGGTTCCATATCTTAGCTATGGTAAATAATGCTGCAATAAACATAGTTGTGCTGGTAGCTTTAGTGTGGTCTTGTTTGTAAACATTTGGGTAAATGCCCAAAAGTGGGATTGCTGGGTTATAGGGGAGCTCTATGTGAAGTCTTTTGAGGAACCTCCATACTGCTTTCTAAAGTGGTTGAACAAGTTTACATTCCCACCAACAATGAAGTAAGGTTCCCTTCTGTCCACATCCCCTCCAGCATCTGTTGTTGTTAGAGTTCTTGATTTTTGCCATTCTAACTGGAGTGAGGTGGTATCTCAATGTTGTTTTGATTTGCATTTCTTTTATGGCTAGGGATGTTGAGCATTTCTTCATGTGTATATTGGCCATCTTTCTTCTTCAGAGAAGTTTCGCTTTAAGTCTTTAGCCCACTTACTTATTGGGCAGTTGTTTATTTGAGGATTTGTTGTTGGGGGATTTAATTTTTTCAGTTCCGAGTATATTTTAGATTTGAGACCCTTGTCTGTTGTATGGCTAGTGAAGATCTTCTCCCAGTCCGTGGGCTTTCTATTGATCTTGCTAGCTATGTCCTTTGCCATGCTGAAGCTCTGCAACTTCATGCAATCCCATTTGTCCAACCTTTCTTTATTTGTTGTGTTTCCGGGTCTCTATTCAGAAAATTTCGGCCTGAGCCAAGGAGACCTGGGGTTTCTCCTATTCCATCCTGTAATATTTTCAGAGTGTCTGCTTTGACTTCAAGGTCTTTGATCCATTTGGAGCTGATTCTGATGCAAGGTGATATATAAGGATCTAGCTTTAGTTTTCTACAAGTAATTAACCAATTTTGCCAGTACCATTTACTGGAGAGGCTGTCTTTCTTCCATTCTCTTGTTTTAGCTACTTTATCGAAGATTAGATGGCTATAGGTCTGTAGGTTCATTTCTGGGTTTTTAATTCTATTCCATTGGTCCTGAGGTCTGTTCTTATGTCAATAACAACCTGTTTTGATTGCTATGGCTTTATAGTAGAGTTTGAAATTTGGTATTGATATTCCTCCAGCAGTGATCTTTCCGTTGAGGAGCTTTTTTGCTATTCGGGGTTTTTATTGTTCCATATGAATTTTTGGATTGCCTCTTCTATTTCCTTGAAGAATGAGGTTGGAATATTGATAGATATCACATTAAATTATTTGTAGATAGCCTTGGGAAGTATTGCCATTTTTACGATATTAATCTTTCCAATCCAGGAGCATGGGATGTTTTGCCATTTTCTAAGTTCTGTTTTAATTTCCTTTTTCAAGATTTTAAAGTTTTCATCATACAGGTCCTTCACTTCTTTCGTTAAGTTAATTCCTAGGTATGTTATTTTTTGTGGGGCTATTACACATGGAGTTGCTATCCTAATTTCTGCCACAATTTTCTCATTGTTGGCATACAGAAAAGCCATTGATTTTTAGGAGTTAATTTTATACCCTACTACTTTGCCAAAGTTTTGAATCAGCTTGAGTAATTTGGGAATGGAGTCTATGGGATTCTTTAAATACAAGATCATGTCATCTGCAAACAGGGAGAGTTTTATTTCTTCTTTCAATATTTGGATCCCCTTCATGTCTGCATCTTGTCTTATTGCTGTAACTAGGCATTCTAATACTAGATTGAAGAGAAGTGGAGAGAGTGGACATCCTTGTCTTTTTTCTGAGTTAAGAGGAAATGGTGTCAATTTTCACCATTAAGTATAATGCTGGCTGTAGGTTTGTCATATACAGCCTTTATTGTATTGAGGAATGTTCCATGGATTCCTAATTTTTCCAAAACCTTCATCATAAAGGGGTGTTGGATCTTGTCGAATGCTTTGTCTGCATCTATTGAGATAACCATGTGGTTCTTATTCTTGCTCCTGTTGATGTGATTAATAATATTAATTGATTTGCGTATATTGAACCAGCTTTGCATCCCTGAAATGAATCTTGTTTGATCGTGGTTTATGATTTTTTGGATGAATTGTTGACATCGATTGGCCAAAATTTTGTTGAGAAGTTTTGCATCAATGTCCATCACCCCAATCACTCTTGAGAGAGGCTGGATTGCTGTGATTCGCTGGGCTTAGGTCACAAGCCCCTCACTGGTGATGCTGGTGGGTGATGGGAAGAATGGTTTTGTGCCACCACAAAGGTGAAAAAGGGGACAGAACAACACTCAGAGGGAATGGGACTGTTCCTGAGGCAACGGCCAACCCAGGTGCTTGGGGCATCAGTGAAGAAGGAAGTACAGGCCTCTGCCCTGTCGCAGGTTCCTTCCCCCTGCCATGGCCACAACCTGGGGCCTGCCTGGTCTGAGACAGCCAGCCTCTCTCGCAGGGATCCTGGTGAGCCAGAAAGTAGCCCTGAGCTTGGGCAGGGGTCTCTAACCTTCAGCAGATCCCCAGGATGCCCTGGGACAGAGCTATGTGGAAGGCCATCCAGTTAAGCCCAAGGCTCTGCATGTATTGCCAGTGGAAGGGCAGACTGTGGTGTGAACTTCCTTGGAAGCTCTACACAGAGCTGGGGGCCTGTGAACTGGTTTGATCGGGGCTGACTGGACGTCTTAGTAGGGGTTACTTACAGAGCAGGAGACAGCTATGAGCCCCTGGCCTGTGCCATCCAGAGAGTCATTACCAGGACCCTGGAAGACAGACACCCATATACCACCACCCTGAAATTCTCCTGTGACTCTGTCTTTAACGGAAATCTAGGTCAGAGCACCACCTAGTGTCAAGCCCGCAGAGTAGCTGCAGGTGAAATATGGGATGTTCTGCTTGCACCCTGCTTGCTGTCACCCAGGATCCAGCCAAGGGAAGGACGTCTTGTGTGCTGCAGTTCACCTGGTCCAACAGCTAAGTAATGGATTGCTACAAGGTGGCATTACTCCAACTTCAGCAAGGACCTATGCACCTAGAGATCAGTGCTGTGACCTGGAGCTCAGCAGTCCACATGGATGAACAAACCCCTAAGGGTTCACCTAGCCTCACAGAACGACCTCTCTGGGAAGAGAAGGCTGGATGTTGAACCTAATTTCAGAGTTGCAAGATAAGCAGAGCTTAGTTAAGGTCATGCCAAGGACATGACTGTTGTGAGTCTAGATTTCTTCCTGAAACCCATCTGCAAAACGGGAAAGGGGCCGAGCACATCAGGGCACACCTCTCATCCTGTTTACAGAGAAGACATAGGTAGAAGGATCTTAGTCGGAGGCTGACACTGGGCAAAATTGCAAGGACTTTCTGAAAAAGTATCTATAGCAGCTGGGCACTGGTGGTTCAAGCTTTTCATTCTAGCTAATCAGGAAGCTGAGATCTGAGGATCATGTTTCAAAGCTAGCCCGGGCAGGAAAGTCCATGAGCTCTTAACTCCAATGAACCACCAGCAAGACAGAAGTGGTGCTGTGGCTCAATTGGTAGAGTGCTCACCTTGAGCTGAATAGCTGAGGGACAGTCCCCAGGCCCAGAGTTCAAGCCCCACAACTGACAAAAAAAACTTAATGAAAACTGTTGCTGGTGTGTCAGTGCTTCCTGCCACCATCCCCCGTCTTCACTCCACCAGTTCCTAGAGAGATACCAATTATCTCCCGGGGAGGATGTGAAATATTCAACATGCTCTCTCTTCAATGACATGAATGTTTAACATATTATACCTAAAAAACAAATTCATATAGCACTTTCTGGGAAAAAAAATGCTCCAAGTTTGGATAGATCGATAGATGGATGGATGGATTGTGGACAGATGGAGAATGAATGGATGGATAAACAGATGGTAAAGAGAGGGATAAGGGATGGAGGGTAGAAAGATGGATGATAGATGAATTGGTGAGTGGGTGAATGGATGGATGGGTGGATTTTGGATGGATCAGCATGGATGATAGATGGATAGATTATGGGTGGGTGGATGGATGATGTGTAGATAGTGGATGGGTGAATAGATTATGGATAACTGATGAGTAAATGGGATTGGAATAATGATGAATGGATGGGCGGATGGACAGATGGTGGAGAGATGGATGAGGGATGGATGTGTAGATAAATTGACCGCAGGTAGATGGAAATATATTTAGTCTTTGCTCCTCCTAGCACAGAGCTTCAAAAATCTTCAAGAAGATATTAAAGAGAATCATGTTTTGAGGATGAGATTCTTGCTAAGCCATCTTGACAGGATTCTTGCTCAATCTAGGTGATGTAAGGATGAGCTAGCAACCTGGAGAGTCTTCAGAAAAGCCCCTAAACTTTGGTGCCATTGGGTTATTATCGGGGGAGCACTGCCACCTAGTGTCCACAGAGGTGAATAGCAGGAGCCTGAAGAGACCATGAAATGGTCAAAGCAGGGTAGTTGCCAAAAAAATCCAATGAAACACTTCTTGCCATGTTTTTGGTGTGTATGTGTGTGTGTGTGTGTGTGTGTGTGTGTGTGTGTGTGTGTGTGTGTGTGTGTGTGTGTGTGTGTGTGTTCTGAGCCTTGAACTCAGGGCATGGGTGCTCTTCCTGAGCTTTTGTGTTCAAGACTAGTGCTCTACTACACAGGCCACAGTTCCACTTTCAGCTTCTGTGAGTGGCTAATTGGAGAAGAGTCTCACAGACGTTCCTGCTCAGGCTGGCTTTGAACCGTGATCCTCAGATCTCGGCATCCTGAGTAGCAAAGAAGACAGGAATGAACCATCCGTGCCTTGATTTTGCCACTTTTTAATATTTGGAACTGGTTACATTTTTTATTTACTTTGTTAATTTAGAGGTGATATACAGTGGGATTACATTTACATACGCCAGGTAATAAGTGCATTTCCTTTCACAGAGTATCATCTGTTTCCTTCATCCTCTCCCATTCCCTCCCTTCTATCTGCACCCACGAGTTGCATAGTTTGTTTCATCCATGTTTAGTACACTCACTGCTGCACTTTTTCACCCTATTCCCTCAGATTCTATGGCCTCCCCTCCCCTTCCACAGATGTTCATGTGAATACACTATCTATAAGGTAAAGAACATAGAGTCATCATATAAATAAAAAAAACTAAGAAAAAAGTTAGTTATTTCCATATCTTTGGAGTTCATTTCAGTATGTGTATTAAATAAATAAAAAGAGGTGCTTGGGTAATACACTTTGGTGATTCTCTCCTAAGGCGATCCTCTTTTGGTCTCACTGTGTGTGAGTATTTAGAATTCTGTATAATTTGTCATATACCACTGTGTTTCAGATCTAATCCACCTATCAGGGAGAATATGCGCTATTTGTCTCTGTAATCTTGGCTTACCTCACTTAACATAATTTGTTCTAGTTCCATCCATTTCCCTGCAAATGATATTATTTTCTTCTTTCTGATGGTTATGTAAAATTCCATTGTACACAAGTACCACTTTCCTTGTTGTTGTTGTTGGTGGTGGTGGTGGTGGTCATGGGGCTTGAATTCTGGGCCTAGACGCTCTTCAGCTCAAAGCTAGCACTCTTATCACTTGAGCTACTTCCAGCTTTCTGGTGGTTTATTTGAGATAAGAGTCTCATGGACTTTACTGCCTGGGCTAGCTTTGAACTGTGATCCTCAGATTTCAAACACCTGCATAGCTAGGATTACAAGCATGAGCCACCGGCACCCAGCACCACATTTTTTTTTGATCCATTCATCTATTGTGGAGCATCTGGGCTGTTCCCATATCTTAGCTATTGTGAATAATGTGGCAATAAACATGGATGTGCAATTGTCCTAATCATGATGTTCAGGGTAGATGCTGGGTATGTCTGGGTCATAGGGAAGGTCTACATTTAGTTTTTTGAGGAACCTCCAGATTGCTTTCCAGAGTGGTTGTATTAATTTACATTCCCACCAGAAGTACTGTAAGGTTCCTTTTTTCCCACATTCCCCCCACCCCTGCCCCAGCATTATTTGTTGTCCAAATTCAGAATACTGGCCAGTATAACCAGGGGTGAGATGGTATCTTGTTGTTTTTTTTTTTTTTTTGGCCAGTCATGGGCTCGAACTCTGGGCCTGAGCACTGAACCTCAGCTCTTCAGTTCAAGCCACAGCGCCCCTTCTGGCATTTTCTGCTTATGTGGTGCTGAGGAATCGAACCTAGGGCCTCATGCATGCAAGGCAAGAACTCTGCCACTGATCCACCTTCCCAGCCCTTAGGGTTGTTTTGATTTGCATTTCCTTTATGTTGGGAGATGATGAGCATTTTATCTATGGACAGGGATGATGAGCATTTCTTCTTGTATTACTTTGCTATTCTTACCTCTTCTGAAATTCCCTCTTTTGCTTCCTTGCCCATTTAGTGATTGGTATATTAGGTTTAACAGAGGTTGGTTTCTTGAGTTCCTTGTATTTTTTTGGCTATTAAGCCTTTGTCTGATGTATTTCTGGTAAAGATCTTCTCTCAGTCTGCTAGCTGTCTTTCTAGGTGAATAACTATGTGCAAAACTTTTTTATTTTGATGTAGTCCCACTTATTAAGTCTCTCTCCTCTCTGCTGTGCTCCTGGGACTTTATCCAGGAAGTTTCTGCTGTACCTGTAAGAACTAATCTGTTACATTTATTTAAAGACCCAAGCAAAAGTCTTTTAAAAATGCATACCTTGTTCTTATTTTCATTTTGTATTTTGAGAGGATGTTTTGTTATGTAGCCCAGGCAGACCTCAAACTCATGATCCTGCCTCAACCTCCCAAGTGTTAGAATTTCAGACGTGCCCACATCCAGCTCCCCAGATATTCGTAGGCAGGACAAGCCCATTGTTTAGAAGGAGGTCTCTTGATTTGGGTTTGTTTGGTGGTTTCACAAAATATGAAGCCAGGCATGGTGGTGCATGCCTATAATCCCTGAAACCCAGAGGTGGCGGGAGGAATTTAAAGCCAGCCTGGGGGCTGGTAAGGTAACTCAGTAGGAGAGCACATGCCTAGCATGCCTGGAGTTCTGGGTTCTATTTCCAGCACCACAAAAAAAAAGATAAAAAAGAGATCTAAGTGTTTGCAAGTAGAATGTGTCTTAAAGTTGTAAAGTGATAGCCTTGAGCACAAAAGCTCCGGGATAGCACCAGGCCCCAAGTTCAAGCCCCACAATTGACTAAAAAATAAATAAAAACAAATCAAGCCAGCTTGGACTAACTGAACATTTCAATCCAGTTTCTATACCCCAGTTGGGACCAAAAGGTTTGTTGTTTTTGTTTGTTTTCTTTGTTTGTTTGTCTTTACCAGTCCTGGGGCTGGAACTCTAGACCTGAGTTCTGTCCATGAGCCTCTCTGTGCTCAAGGCTAGCACTCTACCACTTGAGCCACAGCACCACTTCTGGCTTTTTCCGAGTGGCTTATTAGAGATAAGACTCTCAAGGACTTTCCTGCCCACACTGGCTTCCAAACATGATCCTCAGATCTCAGCCTCCTAGAGTAGCTTTGATTACAGGCGTGAGCAACTGGCACTTGGCTTCAAAGATTTTTTGTTTTGTTCAATGAGATTGCATAATATCAAGAGTGGTAGTACATGCCTGTAGTATCAGCAACTCAAGAGACCAAGGTATAGTAATATTTAAACTCAAGAATTCTACGGCCTAGCCTAGACATCATAGGAAGACCCCTTCTCAAAAGAGCTTGTGCAGGGTGTACCCATGTCTGACACTGGGTGTGGAATGAGCCACGCTGGTGAGCTGCATGGATGGTGTATGTCTGCTCTTCTAGACTCAGTGCCCCTTCCCCTTCATTTCATCCTGGAATGCAGTAGCTAAACTCAAATGCTCCTGACGTCACTAGCAACATGTCTAGCAGCAAGGGACCAACTCAGACTCCTAAATACTTTAGGACAGCACCCAAAGAGGAGTTCCAAATGCTCAACATCAGAAAGTCCTTTTTTGTGCCAATCTTGGGGCTTGAACTCAGGGCCTGAGTGCTGTCTCTGAACTTTTTTTTTCTATTTTTTTTCTTTTTTTTGCTGGTGCTCTACCACTTCTGGCTTTTTGGTGGTTGATTGAAGAGAAAAGTCTCACTTTGGTGCTCCAGCTGGCTTCAGGCCATGATCCTCAGATCTCAGCCTCCAAAGTAGCTGGAATTCCAGGAGTGAGCCGCCAGCTCCAAACTGAACATCAGCAATTCTTAAGACACTTCCTCTCCTGCGGACTCCCTCACCATATGTTAGCTGTAGCCCCAAACCAAGCAAGCAACTCCCATTCCTCCCCCTGTATGCGCCTCATAAATATTTTATGGAGCTGTTCATGAACGATGTAGGCAATTAACCTCCATCCTGGTTTTATTAATGGAAGATGTTGCAATTGCAAGAACAGAGCAGGCATCCTTGGTTCAGGAGGCAGGGCCGCCGAGCCCAGGGGACAGGCTGAACAGGTACACACAGGCTGGTGGCTCGTGGCTAATGGGCTGCTGGCATCTGGCCCTCATATGGCTGGCATGCAGCCCTGGCAAAAGTTCTGGAAAAGCTGTACTGAGCAAGCTCCCCACTTAAGATGGGTGAAGGCGAGTTCACCCCCAGTGGGGTTTGAGTCATAAAAGTCTGCCTTGTTTCCTTTCTGGCATAAACTCGTGCTGGCACACATCCCTTCCCCCCATGCACATGGAATTTCATGTCAGATGTATCTACAGGGAAGGGGAGGGAGAAGGAGAGAGAGGAGGGAGGAGAAAGTTGGAGAAGTGGAAAGAAGGAGGAGATAGGAGGAGGAAGGGAAGGGAGAGGAAAGTAAGAGAGGAAAAGAGGGAGAGGAAGAGGGGAAAAGGGGGAGAGGGAGACAGGGGAGAGAGGCAGAGGAGGGAGAGGGAAAAAGAGGGAGTGAGAAAGACAAGAGGGAGGGAGATAAAAGAGAAACAGAGAGAGGGAGTGGGAGATAGAGGAGAAGTAGAGAAGAGAGAGGGAAAGAGGGAGGGAGGGAGAAAGAAGAGAGAAGGGGAAAAAGAAGGAGAGAGGAAGAAAGAAGAGGGGGAGAGAGGAAGGAAGGGGGAGGGAGGGAGATAGGAAGGGAGAGAGAGAGGGAGGGAGGAAAAGGGAGGGAGGGAAGGAGAGGGAGGGAGGGAGAGAAAGGGAGATGGAGGGAGAGGAGGAGGGGGGAGGGACAAAGGGAGAGAAGAGAGGAAGAGAGAGGGAGCAAGGGAGGGAGGGACGGAAAGAGTGAGGGAGAAGAGGACCAGAGAGGGAGAGAGGGAGAGAGGGAGAGGGAGAGGAGAGAGGGAGGAAGAGAGAGGAAGAGGACTTGAGTCCCTGGAAAGCTAAGCTCTGAGGCAGGCCAGCTGGGATCCCCGACCCTCTCGCTGTAATTTGCATAGGTCTCCAGTTTCCTAGCAAAGGTCTCTGATTGTCCCCAGCCCTGTCTGTCTGCCCACTGCCCACCCCTCCCCTAGGGCGGGGCTCATAAGGGTGACTGACAATGAAGCTGGGAGTCCCAGCCCCGCCCCAGAGTCCTGGATGCAATCACCAAGAACCCCGCCAATTCCACAGGATGCAGAACCTCCTCCTGGCTGCCTCCTTTTGGTGGAGCAAGGGTCTGGATGTGGGGGGAGGGAGGCGTCTCCAGTCTCACTGGGCCCAGGTTGGAGTGAAGCAGTTTGGGAGGCCCAGCTGGGAGGCTCGGCCAGGAAGGCCGGGCAGGGGAGAGGAAGGAGAGGGGGACTTTGCTGGGGTTCCAGAGGCAGAAGTCGGGGGCCTGGACTCCCACCATGCCCTCGACCTGGGAGGAGCAAGTGAGGCAGTGACAAGCAGAACCAGGACCACCGGAACAGGGGCAGTGGAGAAAGAAGGTCCACGTCAAAGCCCCTCTTGAGCACCTCTTCCCATCAAGCCAAGGGCATGTTAGAAGGAAGGGTGGGAGCTCAGCATGAGACACTTCTCCCAGTCCCGGACAACTAGGTGGTTATCTGCTATTAAAAGTGTGTGTGTGGTGGGGGGTTGGAATTCCTTGGCCAAGCTTGGTAGCACATGCCTTTAATCCCAGTTACCATTGAGAAAAAGGGTACTAATGCTCCCCAGGAAAAAGCATGAGACCCTATCTGAGAAAGAATCTCAAATAAAAAAGGGCTGGAAGCATGGCTCAAGTGGCAGAGCACCTGCCTAACAAGCAAGACATCCTGAGTTCAAACCAGCAAAGCAAAAAAACAGTCTGTCACACATGCTCTCCTGGTTCCACCCTCTTCTTACACTGCCAACCCTTCCCTGATGCACCCATATAGTCCTCCAGTTCAAGAACACTGCTTCAGCACCCAGAGCAGACACAAAGACATTGGCTGTGTTCAAGGGCAGCTGCCATGTGCTCATCCAAATCCACACTTTGGAAAGATGACCACAGCCATTGTTCCTCTCCAAAAGTGGCTGTGGGGTTGCTGTCCGCTCAGAACTGTCTGCAGCTGAACAGACTCATGCCACACTTAAGACACAGACCACTGCTTTCCCTTCAGGACTTGCTGGCACCTGGCACTGCTTTTTATTTACCTTAACCAGGACCCAATTCCCAGGCTAGGAATTCAGTCTCTTCCCATCTCTTCCTCAAAAATTGGTCTGACCTGAAGCTTTGAAAATATTAGAGGAAACACTTCAAGACCACCAGGTAGGTGTGGTGGCTTCTGCCTGGAATCCTGGCTACTTGGAGGCTAAGAACAGGAGGACTAGACAGAAAAGTTCAAGATACCCTACCTTAACCCAGAGCTGGGTACAGTGGCATATGCCTGTCATCTCAAGCTACATGAAAGGCTGAGATTGGGAGGATCATGGTTCCAGGCCAGCCAAGGCATAAATAAATAAATAAATAAATAAATAAATAAATAAATAAATAAATAAATGCCCTCAAAACTCCATCTGTACAGAGGGAATTGGAATGGGGCAGCCTGTTCCTGTGGTTCCAACAACAACAGAGCCCCTAAAGCAGCCAGGACATGGGGAATGGAAGGTGTAGCGCAGCACTATTATGCCAGCTTAGTAAGTATGGAGCTCTGAGCTCAAACACAAGCACAGAGGAGGGGGCAGATGTAGGCACGGCAATAATTTCCTAAGGACTCTAATAGCTCAGGAAATAAAAGCAAGAACTAGCCGGGTACCCGGTGGCTCAATTCTGTAATCCTAGCTACTCAGGAGGCTGAGATCTGAGGATAATGGTTCAAAGCCAGCCCAGGCAGGAAAGTCCATGAGACTCTTACCTCCAACTAATCACCAGAAAACCAGAAGTGGTGCTGTGGCTCAAGTGGTAGAACGCTTGCCTTAAGCTGAAGAGCTCAGGGACTGCGCTCAGGCCCAGTGTTCAAGCCCCACTACCTACACACACACCTTCCCCCCAAAAAAGCAAGGACTAACAATTGGGATTGCATCAAATTAAGAAGCCACAGAGCTAGTTTGTTGTTGTACACCTGTAATCCCAGCACTCAGGAGACTAAGGAAGTATTGGGTAACCTAGTAAGATCCTGCCTCTAGAAAGAGGTAAGCCTTCAGAGCAAGCAAGGCCTGCTGGCACCTGGTTTGAACAAAGAATAAATCTCTGTTATTTAAAGTTACCAAGCCCATGAGAATTGGCGTGACAGGCTAGAAAAGTACTACCATCCCTTACCGTCTCCCTCTCCTCAGGTGTCATGCCTTGGTTGATTCTCTGTGTCACCTTGACTGGGCCACAGGGTGCCCAGATATGTGGTTTCTGGCCTCCCTGTGAGTTTCTGGATGGCATTGGCATTTAACTTGGTGGGCAGAGTCCAGCCAGGTTGGGCTGTGCAGGTGGACGTCATCCAACCCAAAAATAGAGCACAAAGGTGGAAGAAGCTTGATTCTCTCAACCTGCCAGCTGGAGCTGACACCTTGCTCTTCTCCCCTTGGACGGGGACTGGCACCTCTGGGTCTTCCAAGTCTCAGAGAATCTGAACTCAGGCTGGAATTCACCCTCAGCCTTTCCCAGGTCTCCAACTGACAGATAGCAGACTAGATTTCCATAACTCAGGAACAAATTGCTGACGATAACTCTTACTATATACAGATGCTTCATGCACAGCCTACACCCCGACTTCCCATAGGGTTACATCCCAAGTCTCCTGTCAAACATTTTGACAGAGTGTAAGTCAAAGATGCCTTTCATCCACCTCCTCCCAGGCATTGTTGCTTAGCAACACAGCACACCACAGAGGGTCCACTGATTTCCCCGGGGATATGTAAGCTCACTGTCACCATGCAATGTCTTGGACATCACTAGCCAGGGGACCAAGCAAGACCTGGTGAAAGTGAACTGCTCTTGTCTTTGTCCCATGGTGGGATACTGCCATTGAGAGTTCAGCCATCATAAATCAAGGACTGTCCACTCACCTACAGATCCATCCCTTGCACCACCAAGGAAGATGACATAGATCTCATCTAAACAACAAACACAACTGCTCCAGCAGGGAGAGGGACTTCTCTGCTCCCCTGGAGGATGGCTGTGGCTGAGCCACGTCATGGGGGCAAAGGCAAATGAGAGCTTGTAGGCCCCTGGAACAGAGGCCCATGCCATTCCATAAGGTCCTCCCAGTGGCTCACTCCCTAATATCACCATTTTGGATTCAATGTCAACTGAGAAATTGGGGGAAAGAGCATTTGGAGCCCTTGCCTGTGCCTGTCACACTAGCCGGTGGCTCTGAACACTGAGGTCAATGTGGATCTGCAGACACCAGAAAGGCAGGGCTGGATGGAGGGGTCCTAGAGCTACTTGCTGTTTGTATTTGAGGGACAGCTTATAGCCAAAGACCTGTGCTTTTATTATTGGTGTGTGTGTATGTGTGTGTGTGTGTGTGTGTGTGTGTGTGTGTGTGTGTGTGTGTGTGTGTGTGTGTGTGATTGGTACATGCACACACACTGGTTCCAGAAGCTTGAACTCAGGGACTCACTCAGCTGCTTGGCTTTCTTGCTCAAGGCTGGCATTGTAGCACTTGGACCACCCCAGGCCCACAGGCAACCCACCAGCCCACACATAAATGGATCCTTTCCCACTGCAGAGATGAGCCTGTGCAAGAGGCAGAGGCCCCGTGTACTCCTTCACCCCAAGACAAGGAATGTCTACTCTGTTTACTGCACCAGGCACCTAAGACTTGAGGAACACAAAATGGCCTGGGAGGGCTATAAATCCTTTGGTGTTCCTCTCCCATCAACATGTAGTGAGACAAGGCCCCTCCTCTTCTCTCTCTCTCTCTGTGTCTCTGCCTCTGTCTCTGTCTCTGTCTCTGTCTCTGTCTCTGTCTCTGTCTCTGTCTCTGTCTCTGTCTCTGTCTCTGTCTCTGTCTCTGTCTCTGTCTCTGTCTCTCTCTCTCTCTCTCTCTCTCTCTCTCTCTCTCTCTCTCTCTCTCTCTCTCTCTCTCTCTCGTTGGTCATGTGGCTTGAACTCAGGGCCTGGGCACTGACCCTGACCTCTGGCTCAAGGCTAGCACTCGGTCATTTTGAGCCACCAGCTCCACTTACACTTTTCTGGTGGTATATTGGAGATAAGATACAAAGGGACTTTCTTGTCCAGTCTGGCTTTGAACTGTGATCTTCAGATCTCAGACTTCTGAGGATTACATGTGTGAGCCACCCATACCAAGCTATGTCCCATCCTTTTGATCCTAGGCTAGCTGCAGCACCAGGTCTGTGCAGGGCACAGCCATGCTGCAATGCAATGCTAACTCCAATTCTCCTCAGAACATACATACTGTAGTCCCATGCTGCCTTGAAGACCACGTGCTGGAAAGAAACACACACACACACACACACACACACACACACACACACACACACACACACACACACACACACACACACACACACACACACACAGAAACACACCCTGCATATGACCTGAGCCAGCACAGCATGGCAGATGGCTCCAGCGGTTCCACATGCCTCCACCTCCACCCCCAGCCAGTTCCAGGCCCTTGGGGCCTGAAGCAGGTGGCAGAACTACGTGAATAAGCACCTCTGGGATCCTGGCCCACACAAGTACATTGGGGTTCCACCGCTCAATTTTGGGGCTAATCTATGGGAGCAATGATGCTCTCTTTGAGTTCCCTCAGTAATTAAAATTTCAACTTGACCTTCTCAGATCACAAGCAAGGCAGAAGATTGCCTCTGGAAAATTCTAGAACCTTTTATATCATTATGGATCATGGGATCATGTGACTCAGAGAGAGAGAAAGAGAGAAAGAGAGAGAGAGAGAGAGAGAGAGAGAGAGAGAGAGAGAGAGAGAGAGAGAGAGAGAGAGAGAGAGAGAGAGAGAGAGAGAGAGAGAGAGAGAGAGAGAGAGAGAGAGAACCAGTTAAACACAAAGAGAATAAAAAGAAGAGCCAGGCACTAGTGGCTCATGCCTGTCATACTAGCTGCAACTCAGGAGGCTAAGATCTGAGGATCAAAGTCTGAAGCCAGCCAAGGCAGGAAAGTCCATGAGACTCTTATCTCCAATGAATCAACAAAAAAATGGAAGTAAGGGATGTGACTCAAGTGGTAGAATACCAGTGAAAAAGCTAAGAGACAGTGCCCAGGCCCTTAGTTCAAGCTCTAGGACTGACAAGAAGGTGTAAAAGGAAGAGGGAGAAGGAAGGGAAGGGGAGGGGAGTGGAGGGGAAGGGAGAGGGGAAGAGGGGGGAAGGAAGAGAAGGGAAGGGAAGGGAAGCTGCAGCTCTGCGGGACTGGGGCAAATGCATCATGCTGACCACAAAGGGCAGGCCTTGGAGGCCAGAGGCAGCCAGAGAACTCTGTGAAGCCTGTCCCAGGAGGGAAGGAGAGGTGAGGGGAGGGAGGGGAAGGGAGGGAGAAAGGAGAGGAGGGGAAAGAAGGGAAAGGAGGAGAGGGGAGAAGAAAGGAAAAGAGAGAGGGGGAGGAAAGAAGGAGAAGAAGGAAGAAAAGGGAAGGGGAGAAAGAAGGGTTATAGGAGAGGAGAAGGGAGGAAAAGAAGGGAAGAGTGTAAAGAGGGAGCAAAAGGGAGAGAAGAAAAGAAGGTAGAACAGAAGGACTGAGTTGCATGAAGGGAGCTGATAGGAGGAAGGAGAGGGTGGGGCTGCAATGGTGGGGTCAGTGACCTTAGAAGAAGAGACACAGTTCAGGCATGGTGGCTAGTATCTGTAATCACAGCTGTGTGAGAAGTGTAGGTTTGGAAGATCTCAATCAAGCAGAAGGGTGAAACCCTATCAGAAAGAAAGTAAGAAAGGAAAGAAGGAAGGAAGGAAGGAAGGAAGGAAAGAAGGAAGGAAGGAAGGAAGGAAAGAAGGAAGGAAGGAAGGAAGAAAGACAGACAGACAGACAGACAGACAGACAAAAGGAAGAAAGAAAGAAAGAAAGAAAGAAAGAAAGAAAAAAACAAAGAAAGAAAGAAAGAAAGAAAGAAAGAAAGAAAGAAAGAAAGAAAGAAAGAAAGAAAGAAAGAAAGAGAAACAAAACCTTGTTAAAGCCATGGCTGAGGGGAAGAGGGCTTGGTTCAAGGATGTTCCACTGGCAGCTGTGTTGACCCTGGACTCCACAGAGTGAGGAGCCATGAGAAGCTAATGTGTTCAGTGCTGAGCCAACCTCTGACCTTGTGACAGGAGCCCCAGCTAAGAGACCCCATCACATGGGGTAGTGCTTCTCCCAGAATCCATTGGGGGGGAGGGCAGGCAGAGGGTAACATGACCCAGAAGGATCTCACAGTGAGGGGGGAAACAGAACTATGGGCTCTTCTTATCTTCAATCAACCAGCAAAAAGCCAGAAGTAGAGTTGTGGCTCAAGTGGTAGAGCACCAGCTTTGAGCAAACAAGCTCAAGGACAGCACTCAGGCCCTGAGTTCAAGCTCCAAGACTTGCCCCCCCAAGAAAAGAGAATAAAAGAATCTGTCACAAGAGCTCCAAAAGTGACCTGGGCCCTCAAGAGCAGAAGACCCTGGAGTGGGAAGCAGACAAGGCCAGGCTGCCCTCCAGGGCTGCCACTTTGGGACAGGCCCTCCCTGTGCCTGGGGTGGAGGGTCAAAGGCTCCTATGTGCCAAACACACCCATGGTTAGGGATTGCAAATCTGCTTGACATTGTCACTCATCAGTTTTTTTTTGGGGGTAGGGGTTTTTTGTTTTTGTCAGTCCTGGGTCTTGAACCCAAGGCCAGGCCACTGTCCCTGAGGTCTTTTTGCGCAAGGCTAGCACTCTACCACTTTAAGACAATTCAATTTTCCAGGAGATGTGCTGTTCCATGTATCCCCAGCCCCAGCTCCACTTTGACTCTCTGGGGGTTACTTGGAGATAAGAGTCTCTTGGAAACCCTCAGATCTCAGTCACCTGAGTAGCTAGGATTATGGGCAGGCATGAGCCACCAGCACCTGCCTGGCTCCCTCCTCAGCATTTAGCACCAGGAAGCCACATGAGCAGGAACCCAGAGCTAGGGGAGTGCAAAGCAAAGGCGGATCACAGTCCAACACCAGCTCGCATCTTCTTTACATATCGAGGGCTCTGGCAATCCCTCTTCAGCGTTTTGGGGGCCACCAGCTGTGCCAGCAGGCTGGGCCATAGTCTGGGCTTAGCCACAAGTGCTGGGCTGGGCTGAAGGGGACTTGAGCTGCCATTCCAGAGAGGCACTAGTCTATCAAGTGGCAGATGTTTTCCTAGGGTCTTGATCCAGTCTTCTAGCCTCCTGGAGCACAAAGGTGCAGGGCCCTGGGAATCAAGCCCTACCCCCAGGTTTAAGCCCCGCCCCTGCTCCTCTTAACCAATGACTTTTCAAATTAGCACGTACATCACTGCAAGTTTCGTTGTGACTTTCCACAGGTCTACAGCGCATCTTGATCAATATCTCCATCTGTCTACCCCATCACTGAGCCCTTCTTAAAGAAATCTCAGGCTCCAGGGTTGTGGGTTTCATCTGTAATTCCAGCTACTCTGGAGACTGAAATCTAAGGATAGAGGTTGGAAGCCAGCTGAGGCAGGAAACCTAAGAGTTTCTTATGTCCCATTATCTTAACACTAGAGGTCCATCCTTAAGCAGAAAAAACAGAGTTACAGGCCCTGAGTTCAAGCACCAGTATATATTAAAAAAATGTGGTCTATGCTAGCGACAATCATGATCCTATCTCAAAAATAACTATATCAAAAGTCAGTATACACTGTGGAAAATGAACTGTGTAACTTGCAGGCCGGCTGGGAGGGAGAAACTGAGCAAAAGCAAAGAAAGGAGTGAAATGTATTCATTGCCTGATTTATGAAATAGTAAACCCTTTGTATAACACCTTAATAACTGAAAAAAGTAACCACAAGCTGGCCACTGGTGCCTCATGCCTGTAATCCTAGCTACTCAGGAGGCTGAGATCTGATGATCATGGTTCAAAGTCAGCCTGGGCAGGAAAGTCTGTGAGGCTCCTATCTCCAATTATCCACCAGAAACCCAAAGTGGCACTGTGGCTCAAGTGGTAGAGCACTTGCCTTGAGCTGAAGATCTGAGAGACAGCACCCAGGCCCAGAGTTCAAGCCCACGAAGACCACCTCCGCAAAACAAAAAGTTTTTCCTAGGGGCAGGGAATGTGGCTCAGTGGTAAAGTGCTTACCTAGCATGCATGAGGCCCTAGGTTCGATTCCTTGGTACCACATAAGATTAATAAAAGAATCATAAAAAAAAAGTTTTTCCTAGAGTTACAAGGATTTTCCCTTATGTTTGTCTCTGGATATATGTATTTGATCCTAGGGCTTGAACTGGACCTGAATGCTGTCCATGAGTTCCTTTTGTGCAAGGCTAACACTCTACACTTGAGCCACAGTGCCACCTCCAGCATTTACTATGATAAATTGGAGATAAGAGTCTTATCTCCAAAATACAGGCTGGCTTTGAACTGCAATCCTCAGCTCTCAGCCTCCTCAGTGGCTAGGATTACAGGAGTGAGCTACCAGCACTCAATTATATTTTATTTTTAGTTTGCCTTTAATTCTGTGATCCATTTTAAGATCACTGATCCAATTGTGTAGGCTTGGTTACTGTTGTTGTTGATGATGATTAAGCAGATGTTTCGATGACGTGTTTATCTTCTCTTCTGAACTTCCTCTGTCCCTACTGCCACACAGCTGTGCATTTATTTCTAATTTACTAACTTCTAATGCATGAAGAGCAGGATAAAGATTTGCCTGCTAAGAAGAAAGGAAGGAGAATTTAGATTCAGAAAATTGTTGAATTTTTTAAACAAATATTTCTTGGGTGCCAGTGTCCAAAAAGAAATATAGTCATTACCTGACTTACATAACTGTGACCCCTCTGTACATTACCTTTATAATAATAAAACAATTTATAGGCACCATGGCTCATACCTGCAATCCTAGCTATTCAGGAGGCTAAGATCTCAGTATTGCAGTTTGAAGCAGCCTGGGAAGGAAAATCTGTGAGAACCTTATCTCTGATAAACTACTCAAAAAAAGCTAGAAGTGGAAGAGCACTAGCCTTGAGCTTGAGCTGAGCAATAGTGCCCAGGCCCAGAGTTCAAGCCCCACAACCACCACCAACAACAACAAAAAATCCACTTCTAGACTCCTTATGGGGCTGAGACAGTGGCTCAGTGATAGAGTGCTTTGCCTTGCGTGCTTGAGGCCCTGGGTTCAATTCTTCAGCACCACATAAGCAGAAAAATCTGGTAGTGGTGCTATGGTTCAAGTGGTAGAGTGCCAGTCTTGAGCTGAAGAGCTCAAAGGACAGTGCCTAAACCCAGAGTTCGGGCCCTAAAACTGAACAACAACAACAAAAAAGCCAGAAGTGGCACTGTGGCTCAAGTGGTAGAATGCTCACCTTGAACAAAAGACACCTGGAGGAGACAGCACTCAGTACTTGTCTCCAAGCCTGAGGGCATATAAAAAAAGCAAAAGAATAAAAAAGAATAATAATTTTTAAAATCCACGTATTTCAACCATTATGCTATTGTGGTCATGGGATGGAGATAGGACATTTATCAAGAAATGCCCTCCAAACCAAGTCCTTGGAGAATTATTGAAAAATCTTGGCTAGATGCTGGTGGCTCACACCTGTAATCCTAACTACTCAGGAGGTTGAGATCTGAGGATCGCGGTTCAAAGCCAGCTTAGGCAGAAAAAACCTGAAAGACACTTTTCCACAATTAATCAGCAAACAACTGGAAGCAGAGCTGTGGATCAAGTGATAGAGCACCAGCCTTGAGAAAAAAGGCTCAGTAAGAGCACAAGGCCCCAAGTTAAAGGAGATGGAGGGAAGTAAGAAAGTTAGGAAGGAAGAAAGTTAGGAAGGAAGGAAGGAAGGACGGAAGGAAGGAAGGAAGGAAGGAAGGAAGGAAGGAAGGAAGGAAGGAAGGAAGGCTTATCAAATGTCTTCCTGAACAGAGAGCCAGGCAAGTTGGTGTGTGTCTGTAATCCCAGCAATCAGAAGGCAGAGGCAAGAGAATTACAAGTTCCAGGCCACCTGGAACTCCATAGCAAAACCCTGTTTCAAAGAACAGGAGAGGAAGCGAAGTCCTGGTGGTTCCCATCTATAATCCTTGCTACTCAGGAGACTGAGATCTGAGGATCACAGTTCAAAGCCAGCCAAGGAAGAAAAGTCTGTGACACTCATTTCCAATTAACTAAAAAGCCAAAATGGAGCTCAAGTGGTAGAGTAACAGCCTTAAGTGAAAAAACTCAGGGACAGCACCCAGACTCTGTTCAAGCCCCAGGACAGGCATGAGTGTGCGCATGTACACATGCACGCACACACACACACACACACACACACACACACACACACACACACACACACACACACAACCACCACCACCACCACCACCTCCACCACCACCATGACCACCACCATCCAAGCCCCTTGCCAGGCAGACACTTCAGACAGCAAATTGAAGCTGCCATCACTAGTGCTTTCTCTGAAACCCACATTGCTAAGTGGCTGGGTTTATTTTCCAAAGATGGCTACAAGAATATTTTCACCTATATACTTTTCCTTAGTTTGTTTTGATTTTGAAACAGTGTCTCACTATATAACCCAGACTGGCCTGGAACTTCTGATTCTCCTGATTGCCAGCACATACCACCATACTTGGCTTTGAATATTTTTTTACCAAGACCCATATTAAGAAATGGTTAGGCCGGGCACACACCTGTAATCTTAGTTGCTCAGGAGGCTGAGATCTGAGGATCATGATTCAAAGCCACCCCAGGCAAGGAAAGTCCAAGAGACACTTATCTCCAATTAATCAGCAAAAAGCTAGAAGTGGCACTCTTGCCCAAGTGGTAGAGAATTTGCCTTGAGCTGAAGAGCTCAGGGACAGAGTCCAGGCCCAGAGTTCAAGCCCTATGACCACCACCAACAACAAAAACAAGTTTAGGCTAGGCAATGGTGGCTCCCACCTATAATCCTAGTTACTCAGAAGACTAAGGATCTGAGGATTGTGGTTAGAAACCAGCCCAGGCAGGAAAATCTATGAGACTCTTATCTCCAATTAACCACTAGAAAACTGGAAGTGGAACTATGGCTGACAAAAAAGAAAGAAAAAGATAGATGGATGTTTAGGCCAGGTGCTGCTGGCTCACACCTGTAATCCCAGTTACTTAGGAAGCTGAGGTCTGAGGATCAAGGTTCAAAACCAGCCCTGGCAGACAAATCTGAGATTCTTCTTCTTCTTCTTCTTCTTCTTCTTCTTCTTTTTTTTTTTTTTGCTGGTCATGAGTCTTTCTTTCATGTATGTGTGTGCATGTGTGTGTGTGCTGGTAATAGGACATGAACTAAGAGAATGAGTTTTTGCTTTGACTTTTCTGCTCAAGGCTGGCATAGCACAACTCAAGCCAGAGCTCTACTTCTGGCTTTTTGGTGATTAATTGGAGATAAAAGTCTCAAGGACTTTTCTGCCATGGCTAGCTTGGAGCTACGAGTCTTACTTCTTACCCTCCTGAGTAGCTCAGAAAACAGGCATGAGCCACAGGCACCCAGCTTGCTCCATGATATATTTATCTAGTTGGACAGTTTATGATGTTTCCAGGTTAGTTTTTGTTGTTTTATTTTTTGCCTTTTAAAAAGGATCTGAAATAGCACAGTTGTAACTCAGTAATGAAAGTACATGCGATTCTTTCTATAGGGTGATTTATTAGTGGTAGAATTTCTAGGTTAAAGGAGCAAATGCTTTTCTTAAACAAACAAACAAACAAACTTATTTTCTGCCAGGCACCACTATAATCCTAGCTACTCAGGAGGCTGAGATCTGAGGATCACAGTTTGAAGCCAGCCAAAGCAAGAATGTCTGTGACTCTTGTCTCCAATTAACCACCAGAAAACCCGGAGTGGCGCTGTGGCTCAAGTGGTAGAGTGCTAGCCTTGAACTGAAGAGCTGAGGGACAGCACCCAGGCCTAGAGTTCAAGCCCCATGACCGACAAAAAAATTAATAATTATATACTCTTCAGAAACACACATATATACATATCACTTACAATTTCAAAAGTATGTTCTCATACTCTCAGTCACTAGTTCATTCAATGCTCATGACTCCTCCAGAGGGAGGAGACCATTATGAATCCCAACTTTTCAGAGAGAGCAAAGAGGTTTCATTGAGTGAAGCCATTCACTTAGTGTGACACACACATCCAGCCAGTTTCTGAGCCTGCCTGCCCTTCATGTCACCTGTTCCACACTCCTCCATTCCACCACCTCATGTCCACTCCTCACTTCATAACATTCCTGTGATAGAGACCTTCTAGACCCTTCTAGATCCACAATGGATGGCTGATTTGCAACCCCCATGAATGGAGCCAGAACGGTTTCTGTAAGAGCAAGTGGATCTTGGCCAATTTACTTTTGTAGGATGATGTTCAGGGGCTCCATTCAGCATAAAGTAGATAATTTCTGGGGCTCAGATGGTCCTAGCATTGCTTTCATGGAGCCCAGAGAATGCCCTTTGGTCAATAGATCCTTGTCAGTTCACTAGTATAAGTTAAAAATTCCACCATAAGATTTATTTACTGATTTATTTATTTTTCCCCAAAGAAGATCATTGTGATTCTGCTTAAAATGCAAACCTGCACAAAAGGGCACAGAGTCTGACCATTCGCTTACACACCTCGATCTCCTTCTAGCTGTCTTGGTTTCCTGATTGTCAATGCACTGAAGCCATAGTACCTGTCATACCTCACTGAAGGCAGTGTAGATGTAGCCCTCAGCAAGGTGCTCACAAGAGTCACTAAGTGATAAGTAAAAGCAGGTCTTCTGGGTGCTTCTTGGTTGTGGCAGCTGCTGGGGAAAGGAGCTGTAGGAGGGTCAGGACCGAAGAAATAGCAGTGCACCTGGGAGGAGCAGCTCGTGGGCCATGTGACAAGGGATGTGTCCCTGGGGTGGGAGGTGGGGGTTGGTAGAGAGGATAGATGGATGGTAGGGAATTCCAAGTGCTGTTGTCCTGCTGTCTGGAAAACCCATATAGGTGACAGACCAAGGCTGCTTTCCTCTTTCCTTCTCATCTCAGCAGGTGGGGCCCACTCTGGGTGGCCGGGGGAGAGAAGGGAGGAGGAGGAGGAGGAGGAAGGCAATCAGGTTCTGGCTAAGGATGGGTTCACACTCTCCAGGAATTATAACATGGGCTCTAGAACAGCCTGATGCAGACACATGGCTGTGGATGATAGCAGTCGTGGGTGTTTTATGGCTGTGTTGGTACAGGTTTGCCGGTTTATATGACTTGCCTTTTAATGTTCTGCATCTCAGGCATTGTTTCTGCAGTGCTCCCTCTTTCTCTTTCTCTCTCTCCTTCTCCCTCTTCCACTCCCCCCTCTCTCTGTCTCTCTGTCTCTCTCTCTCTCTGCTCCTAGTAATCTTCCCTTTGTTTCTGATCTTTGGAAATGCAGAGGCATCACATAGAAGGGCAGAAACAATGCAGTTCCTATGGCATGCACCACATGTCTGTACACAGAGGTCACCACTGTGGCCCACGTCATCCTGCAGCTCAAGGTTATCCACACACATAGGACCAAGGATCAGGCTTTGTTAAAGCATGAAGCAGGCAACTTGCAACTCAGACTTTGCCCTTCACCCTTCTCTCCTCCAAAGATCTATTAAATGTGCAGACACAGAAATATGCTTATGCTGGCAATGAGGCTTGAAATCTGGACCTCATGCACTTGCTTAGCTTGTTTTGCTCCAGACTAGTGCTTTGCCCGCCATTCGACTGACCCCTCCAATTTTGACCTTTTTCTGGTTAATTGGCGAGAAATTTTCCATGGATTTGTCTGCCCTGGCTGGTTTTCAACCTTGATCCTCAAGTCTCAGCCTCTTGAGTGGCTAGGATTAGAGACATGAGCTATTAGCACTAATGTGAGAAAAAGTCTTTTCTATCAAAGGAGTTTTCTTCATTTCTGTTAATATTGAGAGATTTTCTTTTCTTTTTCCATTTTGTCCACTATGGGTCTTTTACTCTGAGCCTGGGCACTGTCTCTGAGCTTTTCAGCTCAAGGTGAGAGCTCTACCACTTGAGCCACAGCGCCACTTCTGGTTTTCTGGTGGTTTATTGGAGATAAAGAGTCTCATGGACTTTCCTGCCCAGGCTGGCTTTGAACTGTGATCCTCACATCTCAGCCTCCTGAGTAGCTAGGATTACAGGTGTGAGCCACCAGTGCCTGGTGAGAATTGTTTTTCTGAAGGGTTCCTGCTTTGGCCAGGTGGCTTGGCCCTTGTTAAGTACACTTTACTTACAAACTTCCTATTCCTGAGCACCTGAGAAGCTCCTTGAATTTTAATTACATCTGCATCCCTTTCCACATTGTGAGCCTGAGCTCAGCCAATGGGAGCAGAGGGGTGGTGCCTTCTGGATCAGGGACAGAAAGGGAACAGCCAGCCTGCCTGCTCTGTGTGGTTGCTTGCCAACTTTTTGACTGATGGTGCATTCTTCTGTAGGAATAAACTTAGCCTTGGTGAGTTCCTTTTGAGATACCCAGGAACTAAAATCCACTTTACTGTCCAGATTCTTAACCTACACAACCTGGAAGTCTGCATGTACACAGAAGAGGTAGGGCTTGCTGCCTGTCCTGAGCACAGCAGGGTTGCTCTATAACTGACCATAATGCACTTGTACTGAGACAGGAGACAGCATGGGCTAGACTAGAATCTCCATCAGCTCTGTGACCTTGTCTCTATCTCCTGGCTGTTCATTTGCCCATTCAAATAATGGAGTTCATGCTTAGCAATCTCTATATTCTTCTCCAGTCCCGTTGGCCTTGTCCTCTTGCTTTTCCCAGGCTCCTTCTTCTCTCCTATATATTTAAGACATTTTTAAAATTTGTTTATTCCTGGTGCCAGTTATGGGACATGAACTCAGGACCTGGGCACCGTCGTTTATCTTTTACTCATAAAGCTGGTGCTCTACCACTTGAGCCACAGCCTCACTTCTGGCCTTTTTTTTACTCATTAATTGGAGATAAGAATTGCACAGTCTTTTCTGTCCAGACTGGCTTTGGATAGCAAGCCTCAGGTCTCAGCTTCTTGAGTAGCTAGGCTAAAATATATGAGATATTTGTGCCCAGCAACCAATTATATCTCTAAATGAAGTGAATCATACATAAAATATTAATTTCAATGTTGGACAATAAAGTGCTGTAACGAATCCTCCATCTTAGACTGTCTCTTTGTCAAGCATATAACTTTCTACTCTGTCAAGTCCCTTAAAAATGGCAGCCCTTATGGCCAAATGGTTCCTAACAGGTGAGAGCCCCCTCCCCCCACACCAGGGAGGGATTCGAGGGAGACACATATTTTGTAAGACAGACATTCAGACAATGGCACTCATTGATGCCCCTAAACTCATGTCTTTTCTACTTGCAAAACACATTAACTCACCTGGCACCAGTGGCTCACACTTGTAATCCTAGCTGCTCAGAATGAGATCTGAGGTTCATGGTTCAAAGCCAGCCCAGGCAGGAAAGTCCATGAGACTCTTTTTTTTTTTTTTTTTTTTTTTTTTTTTGCCAGTCATGGGGCCTGAACTCTGGGCCTGGGCGCTGTCCCTCAGCTCTTCAGCTCAAGGCTAGCGCTCTACCACTGGAGCCACAGCACCACTTCCGGCTTTTTCTGTTTATGTGCTGCTGAGGAATCGAACCCAGGGCCTCATGCTTGCAAGGTATGCACTCTACCGCTGAGCTACCTTCCCAGTCCTCCATGAGACTCTTATCTCCAATTAACCACCAGAAAACCAGAAGTGGTACTGTGGCTTAAGTGATAAAGTGCTTACCTTGAGCTGAAGAGCTGAGGGACAGTGTCTGGACCTAGAGTTCATGTCCCATGACCAAAAAAACCCCAAGAAAGCAAAATAGACACATTAACTTCATCCTAGTATTCCCCATCCCTCCATCCACAAAAAAGTAAACTTCGTCACTTATTCCAGCATTAACTTTAAAGTCTAAAATCCCCAGTATGACCTAAGTCAAATATAGACCAGCTTTAAATCACGCTTCCTTCTAAGTTTGTACGCCAGTGTAACCCAATGTATAGTTCTAAAACACTATGGTGGATTGGCATAGAATGGACATCCCCATTTCTAGAGGGCTACATAGAACAAAAGAAAGGAATAGCCATTAAGTCTCCCAAATCCAAAAGAGTAAGCAACATTAAATCTCAAGGATGGAGATGGGTCATCTTAATGAAATTCCATTTTGTGGACACTTAAGGCCTCAGGAAGACTTTCCTAGGTGATGCTCAAGTTTCTGCTCATGCTGAAGTTTCATGCCTATGATTTCTTTAGGTTGGGGCTGTACATTGTAGCTTTGTGCTTGTGTGTGTGTGTGTGTGTGTGTGTGTGTGTGTGTGTGTGTGTGTGTGTGTGTGTGTATGTGTGTGTAGCCTGGTCTTCAATCAGTCCTCTCAGTCCTCTCAATATTGTCCTAGCAGAGATCTTGATAAGACTCCATTGGCACAGCCTGCTCTCTATAGTAGCTCTGGGATAAAGCGCTTGCCTTGAGCTGAAGAGCTGAGGGACAGTGTCTGGACCTAGAGTTCAAGCCCCATGACCAAAAAACCCCCCAAGAAACAAAATAGACACATTAACTTCATCCTAGTATTCCCCATCCCTGCACCCACAAAAATGTAAACTTTGTCACTTATTACAGCATCAACTTTGTCTAAAATCCCCAGTATGACCTAAGTCACATACAGACCAGCTTTAAATCACGCTTCCTTCTGAGGCTGTAGGCCAGCAGAACCTAATGTATAGTTTTAAATACAATGGCAGACTGGCATAGAATGAACATCCTCGGGCTGGGAAGGTGGCTTAGTCGTAGAGCACTTGCCTTGCATGCCTGAGGTCCTGGATTTGATTCCTCAGCACCACCTAAGCAAAAAGAAAAAAACCCAGAAGTTGCACTGTGGCACAAGTGGTAGAGCACTAGCCTTGAGCTGAAGAGCTGAGGGACAGAACACAAGCCCAGAGTTCAGGCCCCATGACTGGATCCCCCCCCAAAAAAATGCACATCCTCATTTCTAGAGGACTACATAGAACAGAAGAAAGGAATAGCCATTAAGTCTCCAAAATCCAACAGTGTAAGCAACATTAAATCTCAAGGCTGGAGATGGGTCATCTTAATGATTCCATTTCGTGGACACTCAAGGCCTCAGGAAGACTTTCCTAGGTGATGCTCAAGGTTCCGCTCATGCTGAAATTTCATGCCTATGACTTCTTTAGGCTGAGGCTGTACATTGTAGCTCTGTGCTTGTGTGTGTGTGTGTGTGAGTGTGTGTGTGTGTGTGTGTGTGTGTGTGTGTGTGTGTAGCCAGGTCTTCCATCAGTCCTCTCAATATTGTCCTAGCAGAGATCTTGATAAGACTCCAGTGTCAACAGCTTGCTCTCTATAGCAACTCTGTTCCTGAAGTAGGACCCTGCCTGGTCTTCAAGGCTGTTGCAAGCATCCTTTGAAATCTGGCCGGAGGAAGCCATGCCCCCATAGCTCCCACCTTCAGATTGCCTGTGGAATTCACTGTATGTGGACAGTACACAAACAAGCCTTACATTGTGGTGGCCTGAGGCACATCTTGGCCCTCAGAGCCACAGCTGGGGGTGTGGCAGAGGAGTGCTGTGGCAGAATGTAGGGATCAGAAATTAGAACAATTCTGGGCAAGGATCCCCGTAGGTCCCGCAGGTACTCTGGGCCTGTGAGGGGATGGGTAACCCTAGAAATCTCTGAAATGCCTTCTAGAAGCTTCTTTCTATCCTTTGCTAATCTCCATATGATTACTTGGTCACAACTTTGCTTTTCTGTCCTCAGCACACTTTGTTTATGTGTGTGTAGGTGTGTGTGTGTATGTGCACACTTGTGTGCATGCATGTGTGCATGCTGGTCTTAGGGTTTGAACTCAAGACTTTGTGCTCTCACTTAGCTATTTTGCTCAAGGCTGGTGCTCTGCCACTGGAGCCACACCTCCATTTTTGGCTCTTTGCATGGGTACTAGGACTTGAACTGAGGACTTTGAGCTCTTGCTTAGCTTTTATGCTCAGGGCTGGTGCTCTAACACTTGGGCCACATCTCCATTTCTGGCTTTGCTTTTTGGCTGGTTAGATGAAGATAAGAGTCACATCGAGTTGTATACCCAGTCTTGTTTGAACCATGATCATCAGATCTCAGGCTCCCTGAGTAGCTAGGATTACAGGTATGAGCCACTAGTGAACCGTGATCCTCAGATCTCAGCCTCCCTGAGTAACTAGGATTACAGGTATGAGCCACTAGTGCTCAGCTTGAACATGCTATTTTGACTCTTTACATGGACAGTCTCAGAACTTTCCAGATCTTTCCATGCTCATTCCCTCCTGAGTGTAAATTCTGGGCTTCAGATCATTTGATAATTTGTCTCTTCTTGCATTTTACAAGAAGCTGTTCAGAGAAGCCTCATAGGTTCCCGAACCTTTGCAGCCTGGAGAGATTTCTCCTGCCTAATTCCAGAGCATCACCCCACACATTCTGCCTTCTATAGCATCTGAGGAGAGGGACAGAATTCACCCAGCATCTTTGCAACGTCACAGCAAGGCTGGCCTTTCCTCTTGTTTCTTTCTCACACTTTGCTCAGCATGTCTAATTGAGGCTCCATTTCAGCTGATTCTAAGTCCTGACTGCAACTGCTGAGAACACAGTTGTTTTCCCTCCCTACCATTTTATACTCACAGAACCTATTGCCTAATGCTTCCTTTACAAAAAAGCAAGACTCCTCATGGCATTCATCTCTAAACCCTTCTTGCTTGGGCCCTGTATCCAGCTCCAAACCCACTTCCACATTGTTAGATATTTAGGAGAGCCACCACAGTGTACCACATAGCTCTGGGACCCATCTTTGTCATCTTAGTCCATTGGTATGACTATAACAAAATACCAGAGGCTAGACATTTTATTAACAAGAGAAACTTGTGTTTTATTGCCTTGAAAATGGAGACAAGTTCATGGCCCAGCGATCAAAGGCTCAATTGTCAGATGATGCTACAGTTGGCTTCCAACATGGTGCTTGGAACACAGCATCTTTGGATGGGGACAGACACTTGCTGAACATGGACACCAGCAGTCAGACTCCCCTTAGATTCCTTTCTGATAGCATTAATCTCTCCAAAAGATCAGAGCCCTCCTGGCCTAAACACCTCCCCAAGTCACCACATTCTAACACTGAGAGGATGGGGATTAAGTGTTCAACTGTGAACTCGTGTGTGTGTGTGTGTGTGTGTGTGTGTGTGTGTGTGTGTGTGTGTGTTTGTGCTCAGATCACAGTGATCTCACTTTCCGCATCTCTGATATAAAACATTCTGCGTGCTAAACAGGTATATTAAGGAGTTCCATGTGAAATCATATGAGCACCAGGAAACATGCCAGGAGAAGGGATGATGGCTAGGATTTTTTTTTTTGGCAGTCATGGGGCCTGAACTCTGGGCTTGGGCGCTGTCCTTGTACTTTTCAGCTCAAGGCTAGCGCTCTACCACTTGAGCCACAGCACCACTTCCTGTTTCTCTAGTAGTTTATTGGAGATAAGAGTCTCACAGACTTTCCAGCCTGGGCTGGTTTTGAATCGTGATCCTCAGATCTCAGCCTCCTGAGTAGCTAGGGTTACAGAAGTGAGCCACAAGCGCCCGCTTTTTCTAGGATTTTTATCCCTTTCTCCTGAATAGAATTAAAGACACTGTGAACAAAAGTGTCAGTTTGTCCTCTGTATCTTGGTATTATTTCCAGGCCACCATTGTGATTTCTGAGTACTAGGATAAAAAGATTCATGAAGACAGCTTTCCAAATATATAGCATGGAGCTATATTTGGTGATGCCCATTCAAACAGCATAAGCTCGTTTATGAATTCTAATTTGTATTTCACTCAGGAATCACATGGAATTAGACACCAGACTAAGGTGAGCTATATGGAAATGAAATGGACAGAACTTGAGACTTCAAAATTCTGTTGGTCAGCCAGGCCCTGGGGGCTTATGCTTGTAATTCTAGCTACTGAGAAGTCTGAGATCTGAGGATTGCAGTTCAAAGCCAGCCCTGGTAAGAAAGTCAATGAGACTCATGAACCACCACAAAACTGGAAGTGGTGCTGTGGCACAAAGTGGTGGAGTGCTAGCCTTGAGCAAAAAGAGCTCAGAGACAGCATCCAGTCCCTGAGTTCAAGGTCCACAAAAGACCAAAAAGAAAACAAGACCAAGGATACTAGCCAGGCCCCAGGATACTAGTTCAAGCCCCAGGACAAGCACAAAATAATAATAAAAATAGATGCAATCATGGTTCTAACGTCTGAATTAGCTCTTACTTGTTGGAATTCTCTTTATGAAGGGATCGAGCTATTAGGGGATACTAAGAGGAGGTGAGGAGTACAGAAGTCAGGCCATTCTCAACGTTTTTGTGTGACCCAACACTCAGTTCCATAACCTTGATGGCTGAGCTGTGGCGTGAGTTTTATAGTCCTTGCCTTCCCTCTCAGGGGTGCAAAGCATTCATTGAGTTCTTTAGGTAATAATGGTAGTGTGCATGCTCTTAGGAGGTTTCCTCATCTCTATAATCATGTGAAGTAGAAATGGTGTTTCCACAGCCCTGCAAAACCACTTTCACCAGCACATTGACCCTATGGTAAGGTAAACATATGGGAAGTAAAAACACTCAGGCTGAGTCTGAAGCAGTGAGACAGAGGGCCTGCACCTTTCACAGCTCCTCTAGGGTGGAAATCTGCAGCTGGTGCTTTACCATTTGAGCCAATGCTCCACTTTCATATATATATGCTATGTATATATACAGATATATCTTCAAATATATATTATGAAACCTTTATTTATTTAATATATGTTTTGTAAAGATACTGTACAGAGGGTTACAGTTACATGAGTAAGGTAATGAGTACATTTCCCATGGAAGCATTGTTATCTCCTCCTCTGTTTTTCCCATACCATCCCTTCCCTCCCTACCTCCCCACTCCTCCCTCCCCACCCTCCACCAGAAGTTGTAAACTTCATTTTCAACAAATTTCTTGTACATCTCATTGTTACAATGTGTCAACCTGTATCTTTCTTTCAGCATTTTGTTATTTCTCTTCCCTTCCCCAAATTAGAAAATTGTATATACAAGATGCAGGGCACTACAATCAGTGAACCAGGGGTTATACCATGGGGAAAGAACAGACAAAAGAAACAAAAAAATCACATAGTACATTATACATACATTAAAATAACAGCAAGAAAGATAAAACCTCTTGTTTCCCTATCTTGGGGTGGGGGGAGTTCATTTCACTTAGCATCATCTTATATGGTCATATGACAGGCTTTTTTTTGAGGGGGGGGGTCCGGTCGTAGGGCTTGAACTCTGGGCCTGGGCGCTGTCCCTCAGCTCTTCAGCTCAAGGCTAACGCTCTACCACTTAACTTGAAGCGCCACTTCCGGCTTTTTTCCTTTTGCTTATGTGGTGCTGAGGAATCGAACCCAGGGCCTCAGGCATGCAAGGCAAGCGCTCTACCACTGAGCCACCTTCCCAGCCCCGACAGGCTTTATTTTAACCTGGGCTTTGAACTACGATAATCAGATCTCAGCTCAGATTAAAGGTGTGAGCCACCCATGTTTGGCTTTGCTCAGAATTTTTATCCCAAGGGTCTTCTGCCAGCTCCCATTTGGCTGGGGGAGGAAGAGACACCAGTGGGAAAAGGAAATGTGAGCTTTTGGTGGAGGGGGCTAGTGGAAGCTCAGTAGAACTTTCTGGAAGATGGAGTTCTGTATCTCCATCAGGGCTTCAATGCTTTGGACTTCCAGTATCCACAATCACTTTTTTTGTGCTATAAGTGGGGCTTGAACTCAGGGCCTGGATGTTGATCTTTAGGCTAGCACTCTACTACATGAGCCATAGCTCCACTCCCATCATTTTGGTGTAAATTGGAGATAAGAGTCTCATAGATATTCTTGCCTAGGCTAGCTTTGAACCTTGAGCCTCAGATCTCAGTTTACTGAGTAGCTTGGATTACAGGCCTGAGCCACCAGTGCCCAACTTACAATGACTTTTTAGCAAGAGGTAGGTAGGTAGGCAGCCTGTAGGTAGATGATTTGTTAGATGGGTTTGATTTAGTACCAGCAAATTGTTCCTGGAACTTAAGCTTGGAGCTTGTGTGCTGTCCCTGAGTTTTTGTGCTCAGGGATGCTGCTCTATCACTTGAGCCTCAAGTCCACTTCTAGCCTTTTGGTTAATTGGAGATGAGAGTCTCATGAGTTTTCAGGATGGTTTTGAATCATGATCCTCAGATCTCAGCCTCCTGAGTAGCTAGGATTACAGGCATGAGCAACTGGTGCCTGACTATAAAATGAGCTATTTTCACATACAATTCATATGTGTTTCTGGCTCCTCTGGGACACCAGTTTTTTTTGATAACATTGGTCTTTTTTTGCCAGTCTTGGGGCTTGAACTTAGGACACTGTCCCTGAGCTTCTTTTGATCAAGCATGCTATCACTTGAGCCATGGCACCACTTCCAGCTTTTTCTATTTATGTGGTACTGAGGAATTGAACCCAGGACTTCATGCATGATAGGGAAGCACCCTACCATTAAGTCACATTTCCAGACAATATTGATCCTTATACGTCTTCAGTAGTATACTATGAGAAATTGGTGTGTGTGTGTGTGTGTGTGTGTGTGTGTGTGTGTGTGCATGCATGCATGTGTGTGCATATGTGTGTATACATATGAATGAGTATACACCTTGCTTTGCACTTGCACAGAGCTCTCTAGTTCCAGACCTCTTGACCTGTCTAGCCATTTTAATACTTGATGGCCCAATCATTTATGACACCTGATCCAGGCAATCATTTTACCTTACAAGTAAGTACATGAGGCCCAGATAAGGTGTGTGACTTTATCAGAGTCACACAGCCTCCACCACAGAGAGAGTAGGCATTGTTTACATAATATGAAGTTGCCCTGTGGCTCAACTGGTAGAGTGCCAACTTTGAGCGAAGAAAACAAAAAAGCCAAGATCAAGTGCAAGGTCCTGAGTTCAAATCCTAGTACTGGCACAAAAAACAAGGCTTTCTCTGAATCTCTATGTCATGGCGTCTCATTTACCTCAGAGATGATCGTTGTTAAGATTCCTGAGTGCTTACTTCAACATTTTATTTGCAGGAATCTAATAAATTCTTTCTCCCCCAGTATTTTAACACAACAGTAATTAGGCCACTCATGGTGTGTGTAGACCTCCTCCATTTTTGCTGAACATTTTTGCTTTCATTCCAGCACACAGGACTCTTTTATTTATCTCTTTTTTTTGGCCGGTTGTGGGGCTTGAACTCTGGGCCTGAACACTGTCCCTCAGCATTTCAGCTCACGACAAGTGCTCTACCACTTGAACCACAGCGCCACTTCTGGTTTTCTGGTGGTTTATGGAATATAAGAATCTCATGGACTTTCCTGCCTAGGCTGGCTCTGCGACCCTCAGATCTCAGCTTCCTGAGTAGCTAGGATTACAGGTGTGAGGCACTGGCTCCTGGCTTTATTTATCTTTCATGGCTACTTATGACAGATGAACTTTAGGCTATTACTCAGCACAAACAAAGTTAATCCACCAAAAAGCACAGACAAAAAATATCTTAGACTTTGTGGATCCTAGGATCTCTGTACCCACTCTTCTTCCTTCCTCTTCTTTTGAACGCTGCTTTAACAATGCAAGGGTTATCACTAGCTCACACCAACAGTCTGATGTGGCTACTACCTCTGGTCTTGAATCACAGCTCATTTACTCAGGCCTAAGGTAGAAAAACCAAAATGTATCTACCAGACACTTTGGGGACACATTTCAAGCAAAATCGTGACCAGTCTTGCCTCAACCTTTGCATCTCTGAGTAAGAGAAGAAATCATGTGGAGACAGTGATTCACAGACTCCGGGGCTATTCAGTGGGTACAGCAGAGCTGCTGGAAGCTCTTCAGTCATTCCTTCAGAGAGCTCTGTCCATTGTGCTGAAGATTCGTCCCCTGCTAGAGGCTTACATGGAACTTGTCTTGGAATACAGTATTGGAAAGACTCACCTTTTTCTCAATTTGAGAGGGAGGCTCAGAGCATAGCCGCACCCCTCCCCCCAATGCTGCTTTATCTCTTTCCTCCTTTTTTTTGGGTCCCACTTCTGTTGTTCACAGTCTTTGGTGATAGCCAAGCTGCCCAAACTTTTAGGGCCAGTAAGTGAATCCATGTGGTCAGGAGGGGAAAGGAGTTGTTTCATCACTTTGGAGGCTTCTGGCTACCATGAACAGAACCCCCTGGCACAAATGAATTTAAATAAACAACATATACCACATCAGGTATATATCATGTGCAGGTACAGAAGGAGGGATGTGTCAAGGTAAGATGCAGAGAGTAGCTGGGTGGGGATGCATCATGGTTTATTTTGGCATATCTATTCAACATATTAAGTCCATCTTTGGGAATAAGATGGGTGGCCTTGCTCTAGGAGACATTGCCTGCCGCTGCTTCACAGAGACGGAAAACTTCTCCCCTCCTCCTTTACACCCTTGACATGCATTCCCTCATTGGCCAGAAATGGTCACCTGGCCAATTGCTGAGCCAATCATTGATAAGAGGGATTTAGAAAACCAGCCCTGGCTGAGAAAATTTCTCTGGGGTTGAACAGATAGCTGTTTGGGCTGCCACTGCCCTTTTTAAAAATTCAGTGTATTTTTGTTTGTCAAGCAGATCACATAGGGAACACTGGCAGAGAGGAAAGTGGGAAGAACTTTTCTTCTTCAGGGGAGAGAAAGGGAGAGTTCTTTCTCTGCAAATCCTTTATCTGAGCAAACCTAGGTCCTGGGGATTAATGGACTTGGAGGAAGGTATTAGAGTGACAGGGAGGAAGAGGAAGAGGTGAAGCTTCAGAGTGAAGCTCGCCTCCTATTTCCTTTTCCATCTTTCTTTGCTTTTTCTTTTTCTAAAATTTCTGTTCTCTGCAGAGACCCAAGCATCCAGAATAGAAGCTCCCAATAGGTTTATCTACTCATTTATCCTTCTCTGGGAACATTTGCTTTGTTAGCATTGAAAAGATTTATTCACCCCACCTTTGTTTTCACCCTTGTGGGCTTTCTGCTTATTATTGGTTGTTTTTTTGTTTGTTTTCTTGCTTTTTCTTTTTGTACCAGTCCTGGACATTGTCCCTGAATTATTTTTTGCTCAAGCCTGTACTCTACCACTTGAGTCACATCTCCACATCTGATGGTTTCTTTTGTTTAATTTTTTTTTGGAGGGTCTGGTCTTGGGGCCTGAACTCTGGGCCTGGGTGATGTCCCTCAGCTCTTCAGCTCAAAGCTAGCGCTCTACCACTTGAGCCACAGCCCCACTTTCTGGCTTTTTTCTTTTTGCTTATGTTGTGCTTAGGAATTGAACCCAGGGCCTCAGGCATTCAAGGCAAGCACTCTACCACTGAGCCACCTTCCCAGCCCTGGTGGATTCTTTTGGTAGTTAATTAAAAAGAAGGGTCTCATAGGCAGCCCTACCCAAGCTGTTTTTGAACTGCGATCCTCAGATCTCAGCCTCCTGAGTAGTTAGGATGACAGAGGTGAGCCACAGGCACCTGGCTCTGCTGATTTTATTTTAAGCTTAAAATGGAAAAGCTTCTCTTTGAAATCTTTGCTTATGTATATCAAATGTCACTGGAGAGTTGGAACCAATTTACCAAGTGTTTATATCATTTCATTCATCCCCTAATGCATTAATTCTTTCATAATCCTGTTATATCATAAGCACAAGTCCAATGCTGTCCCTTCTTTCTTGCCATAGGGGGGATTTGGGTATGCCCTTTGAGGCCAGACTCCCAGGAGAGTCAAATGAAGAAATACCAAGGACTGAGGCAAGTACTGAGAAATATAGTCCCCAAATTCCTTCCATGGAATTTTGCTCCAGGATCCATGCTGCCTGAATCCTGGAATAGGTCACCTGCCTAATCTTGTTTCACAGACAAAGATGGCACAGGTCAGTTGATGCTTTCTGTTGATCTCTCCTCCACATCTTCAGGAAGGAGACCACATGATTATATGACCAGAAGATCATGTGATCGTGTGACCACACATCTCTTTTGCTGCTCCAAAGATGGAAGACACGTGGGATAGGGAACCACATTGGTTTCTGCGTCAGGCTGACTTATTCCTTCTGTCTCGACTCCTGTTCTTCAGTTTTCTGCTCTACCTAAGGGGAACAAAGATAATGTTTACCTCACTTGGTGATTGCAAAGATATCTCATGGGAAGTCTCTGGTCTAGGCCCTGCCTCTAACAGTGCTCAATACAGTGTATTCATTTAACTACCTGAAAGTGTATTTTAGTCCCAAACAGTACTATTTTCATAAGCAGAGAAGCATGATCATATGCTTTTGCTGTTTAGAAAGAGGTCATCAGCAAAAGGTTGTTGCTCAGACTGGGTTTCTGTCCTGCCTGGGGGCTGGAGTTGTTTGGTCACCCCATGCCTGTCGCTCCCTCAACATGTTAGAATTGAGCTGCATGTATCACTTTGAACTATGATTACTGCCAGTAAACACTGGGCAGAAGACTGCATTGGAAATGATTCTTGAAGAGTTCAGCGGGACAGAAAATACACAAATGCAGAACATAGGCAACTAGAGTAGGAGCCTTGACCATTGCCAAATGTAGAGTAGAAAAGAGATCAAGGAGAAAATTCCATGATTATTTCATCCACAGAAATACCAACTGGTTGTGGAAGTTTGGGTACATGGGTCTCTCTGCCTTCGCTTGTGTTTATGTGTGTGTGTGTGTGTGTGTGTGTGTGTGTGTGTGTGTGTGTGTGTGTTTAAAAGAGACAATATTATGATATTATATTGTGCTATAGATCCCCCAGATTGTTACCCACCGATGGTTTTGCTTGACTCACAGAAGATTTTAGACTTTCAAATTAGTTTGTCAGGTCTGGTGCCTCTGGTTCACACATGTCATCCCAGCTACTCAAGAGGCTGAGATCTGAGGATCAAGGTTCAAAGCCAGCCTGAGCAGACCAATTGGAGAGGCTCTTATCTCCAATTAATCAGCAAAAAAGCCAGAGGAAGAGGTGTGGCTCAAGTTGGTAGAGCACCAATCTTGATTTTTTAAGAAAAAGCTAAAGAAGAGCATGAAACCCTGAGTTCAAGTTTCAGTGCCCACTACCACACACAAATTAGTTGTCATCATTTAAAGAGTAGATGGTTTCATTCTGCATCTGGAGGAACAGATAGCTGGAGTTGAAAATTGCTACCATTAAAAAATGTCATTGTAGCCGGGGGCTGGTGGCTCACTCCGGTAATCCTAGCTACTCAGGGGGCTGAGATATGAGGATCTCGGTTCAAAGAAAGCCCAGGCAGAAAAGTCTGTGAGACTCCTATCTCCAATAAACCACCAGAAATCCAGAAGTGGCGCTGTAGCTCAAGTGTTAGAGCGCTAGACTTGAGCTGAAGAGTTGAGGGACAGCGCCCAGGCCCAGAGTTCAAGTCCCATGACTGCCAGAAAAAGAAAAAAATTCCTTGTTATTATAAAGATGATGCACAGAGGGGTTACAGTTCCATAAATAAAGTCATGAGGACAGTTCTTCTTGGCCAGTGGTCACCCCTTCCCATGGTCTTTTGCAGTGTTCCCTACCTTCCCATCTCCACCAGTAAGTTGGCTAGTTCATTTAAAAGTGTCCATTGAGTACTGTTACAGCATTGGTTCACCCTTTGTCCCTCCATTTCTATGCCTCCAACTTCGCAACATTTGAAAGGCCAAAAAGGTGATTTGGGGGGGAGGGGAAAGGGGGTGGTACATTTCCTGGAACTTCATCTCCACTCACCCAAATGGCTCAGTGGAGTTTGCTGCCTGCATCCCTGAGCAGATCATTTGCTTAGCATGATCCAGATTCTCCTGAGGGTTCTAACTACAGCAAGCCTTGCTCCATTCTTCCAGCCAAAAGGGGAAGTAAAAGCAGATTGATATTTTCCTGTCTGTCTGATATTTCACCCCCTCTCCCAGAAAGAATGTGTATCATTAACTTTATTGATCATAACAGCCATTATTTAGTAGAATTTAGGATGATTTCAACACCTTCTCTCAATGGATTCTTTTGAGTTGTTGGCATTAACATCTCCCACTTGGTAGAAGAGGAAACAGAGGTTCAAAGAAGCTAAGGAATTTACCGGGCCAACCTCTGATGCAGATTGACTGACAAAACACAACCCCCTGCCCTGGAACCACTAGAATCATCCAACAGCAGAGATAGGGCCAACTGCTCATCCAATTAAATAACACCAATAAGGCGAGTTTTCAAAGCAGGAAGTTTCCATCTGGGATAGATTTCTCATTTCACATGTCATAGGAAGGAATCCTCAGACCTCTGAATATACCATCTTTGGGCTTGGGAGGAGACAGTGTCCTCCAGAGAGGTCAAAGTTTGGCATTGTGATGAGATACTAGCTGTCAGGCTGAATGTAGCCAGGAAGTAAATCATTGCTTCCAAAGTCAGGGAGAGGTGAGAAAAGAGCTCAGCTCCATGACACTGGCAGAGACCTGAGGCTGGTGCTCTGGGCAACATTTCGCTCAGCAATCTCTGGTGAGATTAGACCAGCTGGGCCTGTGCAAACATTGCACAGTTACAAAACTAGGAAATGTTATAAATGTCATTTGGACCCATAGCTATAGGGAAGATTTTCTTATAAAAGTTCAGCAGTGGGCTGAGAAACTCAGCATAGCCTGGTGCTGGTGGCTCACACCTGTAATCCTGGCTAATCAGAAGACTGTGATCTGAGGATCGAAGTTCAAAGCCAACCTGCAAAAGAAGGTCCATGATACCGTTAACTTTAATTACCCCTGCAAAAACCTCCACCTGTAGCTGGGCACTGGTGGCTCACACCTGTTATCCTAGTATTTAAGAAACTGAGATCTGAGGATCATGGTTCAAAGCTAGCCTAGTAGGAAAGTCCATCATGAGATTTTTTTGGGGGGAGGGAGCGAATGTGGGGCCTGAACTCTGGGCCTGGGCGCTGTCCCTCAGCTCTTCAGCTCAAGGCTAGCACTCTACCACTTGAGCCACAGTGCCAGTTCTGGCTCTTTTCTTTTTGCTTATGTGGTGCTGAGGAATTGAACCCAGGGCCTCAGGCATGCAAGACAAGCCCTCTACCACTGAGCCACCTCCCCAGGCCCATCATGAGATTTTTATCTCCAATTAATCTCCCCAGACAGCTAGAAATGGAGCTGTAGCCCAAGCGGGAAAGTGGTAGCCCTGAGCAAAACAAAACAAAAAAAAAGCAAAAAAGATTCAGGGACAACTCCCAGACCCTGAGTTGATGTCCCAGTGCCAGCCTCCAGAGAAGACAAAAACAAAATAAAGCAGTATGCTACAGCACACTCTTCTACAGATTTGGTAGAGATGTGCTTGACCTTCATTCAAATCACGAGAACTCTGCTTGATGCTGCTCAGTGGAGCAGAGGGGAACCTCTCCTTTCTCTGTGGGTGTCAACCATTCACGTTGTACGTTGAAGGTTCTATTCCCACTGGTTACCATTCCTCAGCCAAAGCTGTTCTATGTGATTGAGTTTTCAGCTCTCTCCAACTATTTTGAAGCTCTTCTGACCCATTTTCTCTCCTGGGAGATTGGTCCTTCTAGGACACTTCACCTGGATGAGTTTTGCTGGTTGGTCTCACATGGAAAGGGGCCAGTTAAATATCACACTTAGATGTGTTTTGATGGGCTGGGTCAGTGGGAGGCAGGAAGGAGGCCTAGGCCATTCTCTATTGCTTTCTTGATTCAGTGTGACATTGGTGATCATCATGGCTTCCATCTGTGTGGTCCCTGATGGACGGTCCCTTGTGCACAAATCTCTGTGGACTCTGATAACACTTCTGAGCTTTCATCTCCTTTGGCCTTGGGGAATCCACAGCTCTCTTTTGCTGTCTATCTCCATATGGCTCAGTGGCCCTTGTTTATTCTTTAACCTCCTACCCATCACTTCTTTCTTCCAGTTGGAATTTGTGTGTGTGTGTGTGTGTGTGTGTGTGTGTGTGTGTGTGTGTGTGTGTGTGTGTGTGTGTGTGTGTGTGTGTGTGTGTATGCAAGTACTTAGATTTGGGTCTCTTTGCTTGTTTTGAGTCCACTCAAGAATTGTGTTCTACCCCTTGAGCCACAGCTCTACTTCCTGCTTTTTGGTCAATTGGAGATCAGAGTCTCACAGACATTTCTGCCCAGGCTGGCTTCAAATCTTGATCTTCAAACCTCAGCTGCCTGAATAGCTAGGATGACAGGCATGAGCTACTAATACTGGGCTTTCCATGGGGCATTTTGTTTCCTGCTGAGACATGGAGCAAGATGCTCCTGGTGAATTCACTCCTATGTGTTCCAAGTTGTTTTTTGGTTATTTCACAACCAATTACGTCCAGCCCATCACCAAGATCATCACATTGGCTGCCTGCCCCTGGTACTTATCGTTGCCCCTCCCTGAATTCTTGGTCAACTAGAAATGTGAGGTCATTATGATGAGATCATTCCTTTTGAAACATGATTTCAGAACTAGGTTACCCAGGTTACAGGCTTGCCACCATCTTAAGGACTGTTTATGAGTGAGCTACTGTATTCCTTCATTCTCAACTTTCTGCTCTTAAATAAGAGTATCATGGCATTCCTTTCAAGCTAATTACTGCTAGGAAGAAGTGAATTGACATACATGGCAAACTTTTCATACAGGACAGTGCTTAGTGCTTCATACGGGTGGCCTTCATTGTCAAGCTAACCATGCTTTACATACTAGAGCAAACATTTCATCAAAACACATCGCTTGTCTTTTATAGGATGCCGATTGTCTCATGGGCACTGCAAACAGTGATGCTGTGGTGCTTTCTGGAGCCAGGTATCTTGGGAAGGAAATGGTGAGCCATTGTGTGTGTGTGTGTGTGTGTGTGTGTGTGTGTGTGTGTGTGTGTGTGTGTGTGTGTGTGTGTGTGTACACGTGTGTGTGCACACACGGGCTCATGTTCTGGTCCTGAGGCTTGAACTCAGGACCTGGGCAGTGTTTCTGAATTTTTCTACTCAAGCTAGTATTCTACCACTTGTGTCACACTTCCACTTCTGGCTTTTTGGTGGTTCATTGGAGATAAAAGTCATAGGGACACTCCAGACTAGGCTGGCTTTGAACCATGATCCTCAATCTTAGTCTCCTGAGTAGCTAGGACTACTGTTGTGAGCCATCAGTGCCCGAATTGTAATTGTTTTTTTATTTATTCTTTTCCCCAGCCTTGTTTGCGTTTTCTCAGGTGCTCCCTAATGTGAAATGGAGCTGTATGTGAAAAGATGATTATAAGCAAAAAATATTGTGTGTTGGAAAATGTGTTTAATTCACCCTGGCTACTGGATATCTTTGGCTAGCAACAATGTGCTAGAGTGGTTAGTTATTAACTCTCAGAATTGCTGGGCTGATCTGAACTGTAGGTACCATCTCTGTTCAGCTTTGCAGGAGAAAATCCCATTCATCAGCCTGAGGAAAGATTCACATTGAAAATTCAAGATATGAGCCAAGTACTGGTGGCTCACGCCTGTCAACCTAGCTACTCAGGAGGTTGAGATATGAGGATTGTGGTTCAAAGCCAACCCAGGCAGGAAAGCCCATGAAACTTTTATCTCCAATGAACCACCAAAAAGCCAGAAGGGAAGCTATGACTCAAGTGGTAGAGTGTTAGCCTTCATCAAGGGACAGTGCTCAGTCCTGAGTTCAAGCCCCAGGACTGGCAAACGTGTGCATGAATTTACCCTCCAAACCCCTTACCCACAAATTCAAGATATGATTTCTACTAAATGGTTGTCATTTTATGCCATCTATTACAATAAAAAAGAATCTATAGTTGGGATAATATAGGCAGGGTAAGGTGATAGGGAAGCTAGAAAATAGATTCAAAAAATTAAGCTGGAATTAGGAGTGAGGGTATAATCAGGCTAAAAAATAATAAACAGTCTTTAATCCTAGCTACTGGCTCACGCCTGTCAACCTAGCTACTCAGGAGGCTTGAGATCTGAGGATCCTGGTTCAAAGCCAGCCTGGGCAGGAAAGTGCATGAGACTCTTATCTCCAATAAACCAAAACTGGAAGTGGCACAATGGCTCAACTGGTAGAGTGCTTGCCTTGAGCTGAAGAGCTGAGGGACAGCGCCCAGGACCAGAGTTCAAGGCCCACATCAACAACAACAAATAATAATAATAATCTGTGGAAAAATCATTATAACCACAAGAAGTTGAATCAAAAACTGTTTCAAGAACCCACAGACCTGCCTTCTTTCTAACACTTTCGTTTTTTCTTTTTTCCACACGTAGAGTAAAGATTTCTGCTCCAGAGAAGTAAATAGGTGTGGGAATAAAAAGTGCCTTTTTTTGGTAAATCTATGACCGGAATGATTATCTTAAATACGATCATGAGGAGCAGACTTCCATATCACAAAACCCCTTTGCCAATCCAGATCCACTGTGCCAGTCTTGCATAATAGTAGCAAAATGAAGAAAAACAACCAAAGGATAATTGAGAAGTTGTTAGGTAACCCTTCATCCAGGTGACCGGTTTGTGAATAAGGGGCTCCAACCCACATAGAGACATGAAGGTCACCTACGAAGGCCCTAATTCTCTGTTTGTAAGAAGCCGTCAAATTTTCCCACTCCTGGCAACTGGCAAGATACTGTCAGCTAACTTGTGTGAGGTTTTGTGGATGACTTCAAGCTTGTATTGTTAATCTCAGTTCCTCAGGGATCACAGTGGGGCATGGAAAATCTGGTAGGGTTCCCTTTTCTTTCTTTTTCTTTCTTTTTATTTTTCAGTCATGGGACTTGAGCTCTGGGCCTGGGTACTGATCTTGAGCTCTTCAGTGCCCTACCACTTGAGTTGCAGCACACTTCTGGTTTTCTGGTGGTTAATTGGAGATGAGTCTTACAGATATTCCTGCATTGGCTGGCTTTGAACTGTGATCCTCAGATCTCAGCCTTCTGAGTAGCTAGGATTACAGGCATGAGCCACCAGTGTCCAGAGGGTTCTCTTTTCTATTCGGGAAATCTCTTTTCCACATACCTTCCCAAAGATACCTAAGAAACCATAAACAGAACTTGATTATTTTGTGGCCCTTGGGATTGAATTTAAAGTCTCACATTTACCAGGCAAGTATTCTACTATGTTAGCTATACCCTCAGTCCTGTTTACTTTTAGGGTTTCTTTCTTTCTTTCTTTGTTTCCCTCAGATAGGGGTCTCATGTTTTTACTCCTACTGACCTTGGACCACAGTCATTCTACTTTTGCCTCCAGAGTAGCTGGGATTATAGTCATGCATTATCATGTCTGGATTTTTTTTAAGAATTTGTATTAAAGTTTGAATTCAGGGCTTTGAGGCTCAAGGCTGGCGTTCTACCCCTTGAGCCACACCTCTACTTCTTGCCTTTTGCTGGGTGGTTGGATATTAGACCCAGAGGATTTTCTGTTTGGGCTGGCTGGGAATTTGATCTTCATATCTCAGCCTCCTGAATAGCTAGGAGTGCAGATGTGAGCCACCAGTGTCTTTTCCTTCCTTCCTCTTCCTCCTCCTCCTCCTCCTCCTCCTCCTCCTCCTCCTCCTCCTCCTCCTCCTCCTCCTCCTCCTCCTTTTCCTCCTCCTCCTCCTCCTCCTTTTCTTCCTCCTCCTCCTCCTCCTCCTCCTCTTTTCTTCCTCCTTTCTTCTTCTCCTCTTCCTCCTCCTCTCCTCTTCCTCCTCCTCGTCCTGCTCGTCCTCCTCCTCGTCCTCCTCGTCCTCGTCCTCGTCCTCGTCCTCGTCCTCGTCCTCGTCCTCGTCCTCGTCCTCCTCCTCCTCCTCCTCCTCCTCCTCCTCCTCCTCCTCCTCCTCTTCCTCCTCCTTTTTAGGTAGGTTCTCACTAAATTTTGTCTTGGCTAGCGTTCAACTATGGTTCTCCTATCTCTACCTCTAGAGAAGTGAGTCAGCATAGCTGGAAAGGAAATAGAACTTTTGCCTGACTCACTGGGGTGACAAGAGCAGCAGGAATTCATATCATCTCAACCGTCTCTCAACCTTTTCTAATTCATTTCTTCCTCCCTCTAAACTTTGTGTTTGTGTGTGTGTGTTTGTGTGTGTGTGTGTGTGTGTGTGTGTGTATGCGCACGCGCGTGCGCACGCACGCACGCACGCACATTTATAATTGTGCTAGTACTAGGGCTTAGACTCAGGGCCTGGAGCTCTCATTTGGCTTTTATTGCTTAAGACTGTACTTTACCATATCGACCACAGCTCCATTTCCAACCCGTGGGGCTTGATCTCAGGGCCTGGGCACTGTTCCTAAGCTTCTTTTGCTCAAGGCTAGCGTTCTCCCACTTGAGCTACAGTGCTACTTCTGGTTTTTCTGTGTATGTGGCACTGAGGAATTGAACCCAGGGCTTTAGCCATGCTAGGCAAACACTCTACCACTAAGCCACCTTCCCAGCCCCTGTTCCCAATTCTTTGCTGGTTGATTGGTGATCAGGCTCTCACAGACTTTCCTGCCTAGACTGGCTTCAAACCGAGGTACTTAGATCTCAGCCTTCTGAAGAGCTAGGATTATAGGCACGAGCCACCAGCATTCAGATTCATGCCATGTTTTTTTGTTTTGTTTTTTGTTTTTGTTTTTGCTTCTGATCCAGATTGTAAGCATGTCTTGGATGGATTTATATCCTGCTTAGGTCCATAACCCACATAGTACAAAGTAGAGTTTACCTTCACATGAGGTGAATTCTCATGGGCATTTAGTGGTGAAGGTTACATAGTGTGGGCTATTATAGGAACCAGGCAGTATGTGATAAAATGGAAAAGCACACAGCAGAGATCCTGGCATCTCTTTGATGGCCACAAAGGGGAAGTTTGGGTTTCCTCCTTCTTGACATAAGTTCTTTTTTGGATTCTCCACATGTGAAGTTGCTCTGAAGCGATCCTTCTTTGATCTCCAACAGAATGCGCTTTGTAGAGCATCTCCATCCCTGACCCCCTGTGCCTCTCCTTCCCACAATAGCCGGATATTCTTCAGAGATAATGCCATCTGCACAGTACTTTGTGTCTCCTTCATGTCCCTCAGAAGTAGGGGTGGGGAGGCTTCAAACTTAGAGACCTACAGCATCACTGAAAGGTCTTTGTTGCTTTTCCTTGAGATAAATGTGTGTCAGTGTCTCTGGGCAAAAGGAATAAAACTTTGCACAGCGATTCTCAGATCTCAACCTCCTGAGGAGCTAGGATTACAAGGTGTGTATCACTGACACCTAGCTGGATTCTTTTTTTTTTTTTTGTCAGACCTGGGTGTTGAACTCAAGACCTGGGCACTGTCCCTGAGATCCTTTTGCTAAAGGATAGCACTCTACCACTTGAGCCACAGCCCCATATCTAGCTTTTTCTGTGTATATGGTCCTGAGGAATCAAACTCAGGGCTTCATGAATGCTAGGCAAGCACTCTACCAATAAGTCCTGCATTTCAAGCCCTGCATTCATGTTTGAGAATGGTTTTCTTTCTCTTGTCAGCCCTCTTTCCTTCTTGTAGTTTCATGAGAACCTCAATTCCTTTCTCCTGAACACCACCAGTTACTCCTCCAAGTGGAAAAGAGATGGAAAGGATTCAGAGTTTCGTAATGCTTTGTTTTGGCTTTATTTTTCTTCTATTGATTTCTTTGTAATTAAAAAGGTCATAGAAATGTGAGGGGCTGGGAAGGTGACTCAGTGGTAGAGTGCTTGCCTTGCATACCTGAGGCCCTGGGTTCGATTCCTCAGCACCACATAAGCCAAATGAAAAAGCCGGAAGTGGCGCTGTGGCTCAAGTGGTAGAGTGCTAGCCTTGAGCTGAAGAGCTGAGGGACAGCGCCTAGGCCCAGAGTTCAGGCCCCACGACCGGGCCAAAAAAGAAAAAAAGATATGTGAGAGAAATGGTAGAAAGATGGACGGGATCCTAATAGATGAGGTGGGTGGAATATGGTGAATAATGGTGAAAGCATCTGGTTGTAGAGAATGTGGACTGACAATCATTCCTTCATGCTGAGTTTTTGGGGTAGGGAAGCCAAAGGCCCAGGGAAGGGACTTGAGTGGCCTGTGGAAATTCTGTGGGCAGGGCTCTCAGCGAACAGCGCCCCTGGTGGCCAAATCCAGTGTAGCAGCGCATGTTACTTTGGGAAGCAAAGAACTGTCTGGCTCCCCACTCACCATGCAGAGACAGGAGAAATGAATACACCCGGGGACAATTTTTTAGATACAGCCATAGAATGCATGCATCTCTCTAGAGAATCAGCCTCTGTGGGCAGCTGGTGGCTTAGCTAAAAGTGCAGGGTTGGAGAAGAAAGGAGGGAGAAAGAGCCAGGGATGTTGATTTCTTGTTTTTAGCTCTGTTAGCGTCTTCTGCCCCCTGTGTTAAGCAAGGTATTGTCAAGTGACTTTTTCAGAAGTGCAGTGTTGGATTGCTCTGCTGGTACTCAGAGACTCTAAGACAAGCATCTTCTTAGTCCTCTATTCAATAGTTTTCCTGCTGACCCATAAACCACACATAATCTCTGGGCATGGTTCTGTTTCTCTCTCTCTCTTTTTTCTTCTTGGTGCTGGTTTTGGGGCTTGAACTCAGGGCCTGAATGTTGTCTCAGAGTGCTGTCTATAACTTGAGCCACAGCTCTACCTCTGGTGTGTGTGTGTGTGTGTGTGTGTGTGTGTGTGTGTGAGAGAGAGAGAGAGAGAGAGAGAGAGAGAGAGAGAGAGAGAGAGAGAGAGAGAGAGAGAGAGAGAGAGAGAGAGAGAGAGAGAGAGAGAGAGAGAGAGAGAGTGAGTGTGAGTGTGTGTGTGTATGTGATTGGTGCTTAATTGACAAAAAGAGTTTCATACATTTTCCTGCCCAGGCTGAGCTTGAATGATGAGATCTCAGATCTCAGAACTCTCCTCAGATCTCAGCCTCCCATGTAGCTAGGATTACAGACATGTGCCACTGGTGCCAGACTATGGTTACCACTTCTTCCTTTTCTCCTGTTTCTGTGGTTCCTTTTGTTCATTCCTGGCCACCTCCATTTGGTGAAGAATGTTTTAGCCATCTTCTTCCCAATCCCTTACCCTTTCAAAAAGCCATGTGTGATATGATCACCAGATGCAATCTCTTTGATCATAAATAGGATCCCATTTTACTTCCTGAACTGCCTGTTACACAGTGGCCTCAACAAATGGCCTATCTCCTTCCTTTCTCACAGCAAGCCTATGATCAAAGCAGTTGTATTTTATAAAAATTGCCAAACTGTGGGCCAGTGGCTTATACTTACAATTCTAGCTGAGATCTGAGGATCATGGTTTGAAGCCAGCTTGGGCAGACAAATCTGAGAGCCTCTTATCTCCAATTAACCACCAAAAATAAAGAGCTTTATGTACAGCACCAACCTTGATCTGCAAGAAAACTCAGGAGCAGTGCCTAGGTCCAGAGTTCAAGCTCTAAGACTGTCAGATGCACACACACATACACACACATGCACATACACACACACACACACACACACACACACACACTTGTCAATTTATAGTTAAGAAATGGAGACACAGATTAAGCAGCTTGTCCATGATTAACTCACTGACAAACAGCAAAGCTAGGGAATAGACTCATGCCTCATGGGCTCCATCAGTCATACTTGTTCTTCCTGGACTGCCATATCAGCTGCAGAGCTCTGCCTGGTTGTTGGAAACATGAATTATGGCATCTTGAGATGGGTGGCAAATCCCTGTGTATCTCTTGGCAGGGCTGAGCCTGGTGAAGCTATCTGGGTCGCCCAGGTGGACATTGTCTCAACAACAGTGATATATTCAGGTCCCATGAGAGAGAGAGACTCTAGGGCCTCTTCCTTCTTCTGCTTTGGTGCAGGAGGAGCTACAGCTTCAAGGAGAGTGAGAATTTGGCTCTGGTCCCTGGGCTATTGCCAAACCAGCCTTGTAGAGGCTGCTTCTGCTTAGGGATTTTCACAAATTGCTGGGCCCTGCACCTGACAGCCAGCCAGCTGCACGATGTGTTCAGAAAGCCAGTAGAAGCCACCACTGCAGAAGCCTTCTGTTTATGTTCCGACCCTCCTCATCCATCATGCCAGACAATGGAGTCAGTGCGACAGTCACCTCGTCCCAGATGAGGATTCAGGGGTGAGGTGTCACTTCTCTGGGGGACAGAGGGCCTTAGCTCCCTCGGGGAAGGGCGATCACCTCCTTCTGGCACGTTTGGCAGGCATTTACTCATTCAACTCCCATTTGTTAATGCATGTATTGAGCAAGTTGCTGATGCCTAGCTACTGGTAGCAGCCAATAGTCCTTGACCTCTTCTAAAAGATGAGAAGAAACAAGTGCTACCATTCCTCCAGGGTAGTCAGCAAGAGTCTGAAAGTTTAGTTCCGAGATTGCTGCTAACCGTGTGTGTGTGTGTGTGTGTGTGTGTGTGTGTGTGTGTGTGTGTGTGTGTGTGTGTGTGTGTGTGTGTATGTGTGTGTGTGTCTGTGTGTGTGTGTGCGTGCATGCGCACATGCGCGCCCACACGCACTTGCATGCCAGTACTGAAACTTGAACTTAGAACCTTCTGCTTGCTCTTGTTCAACTTTGTTGATCAAGGCTGGTGTTCTACCACTTTATCCATACCTGTACTTTCTTGTGCTTCTTAATTGGAAATAACAGCCTCCCAGATTTGTGTGCCCAGGATTCTCAGATCTCAGCCTCCTGAGTAGCTAGGATTATAGGCATGACTCGGCACACAGCTTCTTGCTAATTTTTGAATAAAAGTTCAGAAAGCCATTTTCATCCTTGGAGTCAGAACTAATCCATTGCTTTTCATGCATGATCTCTCTCTTTACAATTGGTGATTTAAAAATAAATAAATGAGGGCTGGGAAGTTGGCTCAGTGGTAGAACACTTGCCTTGCATGCCTGAAGCCCTGGGTTCGATTCCTCAGCACCACATAAGCAAAAAGAAAAAAGTCGGAAGTGGCGCTATGGCCCAAGTGGTAGAGTGCTAGCCTTGAGCTGAAGAGCTGAGGGACAGTGCCCAGGCCCCAGAGTTCAGGCCCCATGACCGGACCCCACCCCCCAAAAAATAAAATAATAAAAAAATGATCCTTAGTTATGGTGGGCCACTAAACCTTTCAAAAGGCTTAGAAGGGGACTGGGAATGTGGCTCAGTGGTAGAGCGCTTGCCTTGCATGCATGAGGCCCTGAGTTTGATTCCTCAGCACCACATAAGCAAAAAGAAAAAAGCCGGAAGTGGTGCTGTGGCTCAAGTGGTAGAGTGCTAGCCTTGAGCTGAAGAGCTGAGGGACAGCGCCCAGGCCCAGAGTTCAGGCTCCAGACCGGACCCCCCCCCCCCCGCAAAAAAAAAAAATTTTCAAAAGACATAGAAACCAAGCAAAGGCTGGAAGTATATTGATGCTAAAGCATTTGTCTAATGTAAATGAGACCCGGAGTTCATCCAACAGCACAAAACCAAATAGCAGCCAACCAAAGTTCTTCCTCCTGAGCTCTAGCCTCTCTCCAAAGTGACAGCTTTTCCTTTCTGGAAAGCAGTTTGGGGACACGTAAAAAATATGAGGGTGTTCTTTGTAGATCCTTGATTTTCTTAGCTAAACCATTTATCTTAGAAGCTTTTCTGTGCCAGTTCGATATGTTGAATTTATTCTTTTTAAAGATTGTTCAGGATAATATTGTAGGGATGTGCAATACTTAATGATGCAACCCAATGGCTCTGTGTGTGTGTGTGTCAGTACTGGGGTCTAGCACAACCACTTGAGCCATAGCTCCACTTCTACTTTTTGTTGGTTAATTGGAGATAAGATCTCACAGACATTCCTGACTGGGTTTGCTTCAAATTTTGATCTTCTTATCTCAGCTTCCAGAGTAGCTGGAATTACAGGTGTGAGCCACAGGTGTCTAGCCCCGTTTGATATTGACAGATGCTTGTGGGTTTTTTTTTTCTTTTCTGGTTGCTTTATATTCAGCTCTACAATTTCCTTGGCATACTTTAGGCTAAATGCTTAGTGAAGAAACTGCTGATTCAGAAATGTGATTTAATTTGTTATAGCTGTTTCCATATTGTCTTCTGAAGCATCCTACTGTATGAGACTATTTTTTCCTTACAATTTTCCTTCTTTTGGCCAATCTTGCAAAACCCATTTTCTAGTATGTGGAAGGAATATCCTGTTATCTCTAAAAATGACTTACAACTTCATTTAAAAAATTCTTTTGTGCTACTATATATGTTTGTATTCTGTCCTTTTTTTGAAGGGAGCTTAGTGAAAGTGTTATTGTTCATCTGTGTACTCATAAAGGTATTTTTGCTTTTTTTTTTTTTTTTGGTGAGTCGTGGGGCTTGAACTCAGAGCCTGGGCACTGTCCCTGAGCTATTCAGCTCAAGGTTAGCTATCTATCACTTTGAGCCACAATACCACTTCCAGTTTTCTGATGGTTTATTGGAGATAAGAGTCTCGGAAACATTCCTTCGTGGGCTGGCTTTGGACCTCAATCCTCATATCTCAGCCTCCTGAATAGCTAGGATTACAGGTGTGAGCTACCAGCAGCTGGATTATTTTTATTTTTAAGTTGTCTAATAAGAAAAAGGTTTTAGAGAAGAAAGTCCACCTATATGAATGTAACCAAAAGCTGCTTGGCTCTAATTGAGGAGGCCAGAAGGAAAGGTAAGAGTGTGAGAGTCATTTGTTTGTAAAAACAATCCCATCTCATTATTCTATAGGGACTTGGCCTGTGATGGCCTTGATCCTTTGTGAGTTCCTGTAAGTAATGTGCTAATCTGCTTTTCCAAGTACTTGTCCCTAATTTACAATTGTCATAGAGCAATGGTCTTTGGGGTTGGAGGCATGCCTCAGGTGATAGATTACCAGCCAATGAGCAAAAACATCAGATACCAAATTTGAGTCCTAGTCTCAAAAGAAAATGTGTGAGGAAAATAAAGTATTACCTGATTGAAATACATATAAACATCATAATCACACAGTTTCAAAACTTTATTTAAATCATGGATCCATTTGAGTTGATTTCTTCTTTTAAAACTGCTAGAGGTAGGGATCTGATTTTATTCATCTGCACGCAAGATATCTAATTTCTCCAGTCTCATGTATTGAAAAGATTGTCCCTTTTCCAGTACCTGCCTGTCTTTTCTCGGCATGGTCAAAAATCACTTGGCTCTAGATGGTGGGGATTATTTTTTTATTTATTTTTTATTTTTTTTTATTTTATTTATTTATTTATTTTTTTAATGTTATTTTATTTTATTTGAGAACATACTGTACAGAGGGGCTACAATTACATGGGCAGGATAATACATACATTTCTTACCAAGCATTGTAGCCTCCTCCTTTGTTTACCCTTCACCTCCCTTCCCAGCCTCCCCCCTCCCCCCACCCAATTATACCCCCCTCCCTCCCCCCACCGACATTGTAAAGCTGGTTTTGACATGACATTTTGTACTTCTCATTGTTGCAACAGGTCCACCTGAGTCCTTAAACGACTTGTTTGCCCCCATCTCCTCCACATGTTATACTGACATCAAATATAGTGAAAGCGGGGGTTACACTGTGGGGGAGGGACATACAAAGCAACAAAGAAATAATCTTATAAATGCGTTAGAAACATATGCATGAAAGAAACGAAAATATTAAAATACATATTTAAGGGTTCATTTTCCTAACATCACATTATCTGACCTTTTCTGCTTGACTCATACCTATACTAGATATTGCAAATAAGGGAAACCATGGGACCTATGCTTCTTTGGGCCTGGCTTACTTCACTTAATATAATTTTTTCCAAGCCTTTCCATTTCCTAACAAATGGGGAAATGTCATTCTTTCTGATGGAGGCATAGAATTCCATTGTGTATATATACCACATTTTCTTGATCCATTCATCTACTGAGGGGCATCTGGGTTGGGGTTTATATATAAGCTCCATATTCAGTTCCATGCATCTAAATGTATTTTTAAATATATTTTGTGCTTTTCCTTGGGCTTAAATTTAGGGCATTCAGTTCCATGCATCTAAATATGGTTTTAAATATTTTTGTGCCTGTCCTGGAGGTTGAATTTAGGGCCTGGGTGCTGTCCCTGAGCTTCTTTTGCTCAAGGCTAGTTTGACCACTTGAGACACAGCTCCGCTTCCAGCTTCTTCTTGCTTCAGATTAAGATCCTCAGATCTCAGCCTTCTGAGTCTCTAGGATTAAATATATGAGCCACCGGTGCCTGGATAGTTTTTCATTTTGAATAAAAGTTTACAGAATCAAATACTTCTTTCAAGGATAATTGAGTATATATAGTAATCAATAATTTCAATTTTGTACCTTTAAAAGGGTGTGTCAGCTGGGCACTGGTGACTCACACCTGTAAGTCCTTGATACTCAGGAGGCTGGAGATATGAGGATCATGGTTCAATGCCAACTCAGGCAGAAAAGAAGTCCGTGAAACTCTTATCTCCTGTTAAACACCAAAAAGCTAGAAGTGGAGCTGTGGCTCACATCGTAGAGTGCTAGCCTTGAGCACAAAAGCTCAGGGTCAGGGTCCAGGCCCCGAGTTCAAGTCCCAGTTCTGGCACACATGCATCACTAAAGAGAAATAGTGGGTATTGGTCATCCCCAATTCCCCTTTAATGCACAAATCCCATCTTCACAATTTGAATCCTTCCTGTGAGTATTACTTAGGTGATTGCATGAATATTGGAAGCTTACTTTAGGTGAATGTCATTCTTTGCTAAGCCACAAAGACATGATTCTAACTTGATTTTCTGTGGACTTGCCTCTACATATATGTATATAATTTGTGTATAAATACATATATATTTATATAATTTAATGTAATTATAATGCAATATATGTATAATATAATGTATAATATAATATATGCTCATGTATATGCATACATAAATTATATACAATTATATAAATATATAAGTAAATGTATACATAAAATTTATGTATAAATTATATACATATGTAATTTAAAATTAAATATAATTAAGAAATTTAAATTAAATATGAAAATATGCCTCCATCAGCCATACTGTCCTTATGTGTTCTAATTTCTCTTCACTATTTACAGCCATATCGAGTGTACAACTGATTGTTGAAAACATTGTACAATAGATTCTAGAATATGTTCCATACCCAATCCTGGAGACTATTCCAGTGCCTATTCTTGAACCCATTCAAGAACATACTTTCTGGAAATGTTCTAGAACATTTTTTTGGAGCTATGACCTGTTGAGTTTCTGACTTGTTTGAACCTGTATATGTCCCTGTTTCTCTCTGTGTTTTCTGTCTGCTCTCCTATTGGGGTCTCTCCTGTTGTCATCTTTGTGAATTCCTTCTCTTCTTTTCCCCAACTGAACCTCATGTCCATCACCTTGCTTTTTGCTCTTGTCATCTTGGTGAAGAGCTTGTTTTTTTAAATATATATTTTTATTGTAAATATACTGTACAGAGGGGTTATTGTACAGAGGTTACAGTTGCTTGAGTAAGGTAATGAGTACATTTCTTATAGAGCATTGTTATCCCCCCCTTTGTTTTTCCCCTATGTTTTTTTCCTCCGCACCTCCCCAACTCCTCTCCCCACTCCCCTCCTCCGTGCCTGAAGTTGTAAAGTTTGTTTTCAACATAGTGTCTTGTAAATGTCATTGTTACAATGAGCCAACCTCTATCCCTATTTAAGCATCTTGTTTTTTCCCTTCCCCTCCCCAAATTAGAAAAATGTATATACAAGAATCAGGACACTAGAATCAAATACAGTGAAAACAGGGGTTATACCATGGGAAAGGAACATACCAAAGAATCAAAAATACCCACATACTACATTATAAATATGTTAAAAACAATTGCTAGAAAGAAAAACAAACACTGTCTATCTTGGGGTTCATTTTGCTTAACATCATCTTATGGTCATATGTACAGAGCTTTTAACCTTTGCTGCGTGTCCTAGACACATACCAGTTATTGCAAATAAGAGAAACCATGGGACGTATGTTTCTTTAGGCCTGGCTTACTTCACTTAATAATTTTTTTACAAGCCTTTCCATTTCCTAACAAATGGGGAAATATCATCCTTTCTGATGGAGGCATAGAATTTCATTGTATATATATACCACGTTTTCTTGATCCATCCATCTACCGAGGGCATCTGAGTTGGTTCCATACCTTAGCTGAGATAAACATAATTGTGCTGGTAGCTTTAGTGTAGTCTTATTTGTGATCATTTGGGCCCCAAAAGTGGGATTAATGGGTCATAGGGGAGCTCTATGTGGAGTCTTTTGAGGAACCTCCATACTACTTTCCAAAAGTCGTTGAACAAGTTTCCACTCTCACCAATAATGCAGTAGGCTTTCCTTCTGTCCACATCCCCTCCAGCATCTGTTGTTATTAGCTTTCTTGATTCTAGCCATTCTAAGTGGGGTGAGGTGGAATCTCAATGTTGTTTTGATTAGTTCTTCTTTGATGGCTAGAGAAATTGAGCATTTCTTCATGTGTCTATTGACCATAGTGAAGAGCTTCTTTGGGGAGTTTTCTCAGAATAGACACACAGGAACAAACATTGAAAGGAAAACTGTTTTCTGAAATATTACTGGTTTAATCTCTGCACTACATTGACCTTTGACTTGGGAAGAGGACTCTGGGTTAGAAATTATTTTCTCTTCTCATTTAAAAGGCCTGGTTTCATTTTCTTCAAAGTTTCATGAAGTTCTATTGAGTGAGCATTGGTATGTATTCACGTGTTTTTTTTTTCTATAGGGGAATTTTTAGCTTTTTAAATATTATTTTAATTTTGATATAATTTAAATTTTAATACAAAAATTTAAATATAATTTTAATGTAATTTATTGTTGATATATTTTAATATAATTTTAATGTGTTGTACAGAGGGCCTACCATCTCATAAGTCAAGTAATGAGTACATTTCTTCTTTTGGAAACTGTCACCCCTTCCTTTACTTTCTCTGTTTCCCCCTGCTATCCCTGCCCACAAGTTATATAAGTCATTTTCCACATAGTGTCTACTGAATAACATGAGTTCATTTGTTTATTCTCCCTTCCTCCCTTTCTGGGCCCTTTCTTTACTCACCTCACAGAAGAAGAAAAAATCAAAAATACCATCACCACCAAAAACAACATTTGTATATTTTGCTCTTCATCTGGAGAAATCGGAAATTTCTTTGATCATTGATTGTTGAGCACTGGCCTTGACTTAAGTCTGTTTTATCCTGTACTGATCTTTTTGTTGTTGTTGTCTGTTGTGGCGCTTGAGCTCAGGGCCTGGACACTGTCCCAGAACGTTTTTGTGCTCACAGCTACTGCTCTACCACTTGGGCCACAGCACCACTTCTGAGTTTTTGAGTTTTAGAGATAAAAGGCTCACAGTGACTTTGCTGACCAGGTTGGCTTTGAACAATGATCCTCACACCTCAGCCTCCTGGGTACCTAGGATTACAGGCGTGAGCTTGTAATTACAACTTAGCTTAGGCTGAGCCTCTCACTATGTAAACTCAGGTTATTTCCTTATACGAAAGATTAGAAAGTATTCTGTGATTACTGCCTTTCTAGTCTTCCCCCATTTCTTTATCAGACTTCCTATTACACAGGTGCTGGAATTTATGGATGAATTATCTGTCTTTCTAGTATTTTCTTCCTTGTTATCCATTGTTTAGTCTTTTATGTATTTATATTTGCTAGATTATCTTCTACTCTGTCTTATGATCCTTAGGTTTTTATTTCTCCAATCACATCCTTATTTTCCAAGAGTTTTTTCAGCTTTGTTATGACTCCTTTAATAGAATCATATTTTAATTTTATGGATTTAGGGTCTCTGGCTGCTCTCTCTCACAGGCTAGTAAGGACAAATTTTGTTTTTCTCTTTCAGTTTTTCATCTTCCTGAATAGTGTATATTCCTCTCTCCTCTCACCTCTGACCCCTCCAAAGTATATTTTTCCTGTCTTGTCTTTTTCTGTTGTTGTTCAAGTCTTTTCTCTTACATCAATCTTCTTTGGTTATCTGCTTATATTTAAGCATGGATACCACTGAGAGGGTTCATCCAGAGCTTTTTGTGTGCATGTATGTTTGCATTTTAAGAAGATTGGTTGTGCTGACTTAGGAGAATTGTGAGGGGTATTTACTTCTTGAGGTCTTTTCTCCGTGAGAAGTTTGGGTTCTGCAGAAAACAATTTCTCATATCTTGCTGAGAAAATGTGGCTATCTCTGCTTTGGTATTCCAATTGGAAATAAATGCTAAGCCCAGCGCTGGTGGCTCATGCCTGTAATCCTAGCTACTCAGGTGGTTGAGATCTGAGGATCTCAGTTCAAAGTCAGCCCAGACAGGAAAGTCCTTGAGGCTTTTATCTCCAATAAACTACTCAAAAAACCAGAAGTGGTGCTGTCTCTCAAGTGGTAGAGTGCTTACATTGAGCTGAAAAGCTGAGGGACAGCGCCTAGGTTCAGAGTTGAAACCCTACGACTGACAAAAAAAAAAAAAAAAAGACAGAAGGAAAGAAATGCTAGAGTCTCAGCAACCTCAGGCTTCCTTATCTACTCTGAGATCTTGGTTATATTCATGCTTCAGAATCAATTGTCAGCATGGTTTGAGGCACAACTCCCCTAAGTTACGGAGGACATGTGGAATGGTTTTTCTTCTTTTTTTCCCCAAGTTTTTTTAATTATGAAAATTTTCAACCTTTGTTTTTTTTTGCTGATCCTGGAGCTTGAACTCAGGGTCTGCTTCCTGTCCTTTAGCTCTTTTGCTCAAAGCTGGTGTTCTACCACTTAAGCCAGACCTCTACTTCTATCTTTGTGTTGGTGCATTGGAGATAAGATTCTCTCTAATTTTTGGCTTAGACTGGCTTTGAACCATGACTCTCAATATCTCTGCCTCCTGCATAGCTAGGATTACAGATGTTAGCCACCGATGCCTAACAATTGTGTTTTATATGCCAACTCTTGGATCCTTTCACCCTTTTATGTTTTATATATAAACCCTTGCAATCTCCAATTTCCATACAGGCACAGAGAGGCAGTTTTACACAAGAAGAGATTCATGTCATGGAGGCAAGGAGGAGGAACCAGGAATGGCGTCCCAGTTTTCTACTTCTGGATCCTGGCAGGTAATAGCTATTTCAGATCCAATTGTACAATAAACGAGCACATTTATTCTCACATGTTCGGATGACAAAACTAATGAGTTTTGGGAGGAAAATAGGAGGCTCCAACTGACCACTCCTCCAAGAGATTTCTATTTGCCTGAGGCACTGGATATTATATTTGCAGTCCAATGATAATAGGGTTAACACGGATGATATTCATAATGGCGGGCATTCATCTGTTTTCTGACCTCTGGACACCTTCAGAATCAGAACAGGTTTGCTCAAATGAGTTCTAGATTTAGTCCTCACCCAGATGTCATACAGAGTCCCTCAGAGTGCCCGATATTTAGTAGGGTCTTCAGTTATTTGTTGAAGGATTGCCATAAATCACTCAAGTCCTAATAATCAAATGGTCAATCTTTTAATCATTATGTTGCCAAGTTGAAAGGGCCTTTTAGTCTGTGTCATACCTGAGGTCTAAACATTTTTAAAAATGAAGTCAGGCATTGATTCTACACTCTTGTACTCTGTTATTAACAATTATCAATCTTCTTTATCCTCGCATTGATCTCAAATATCTGGCTCCAAATTCTATTTGTGTGACTGCCCTTTCCCCAAGAAATCCCGGCTGCAATAGCTCTTGTTTTATTCTATTTTTTCTTTCCTTTGGGTTCTTGAGCATAAGGTCTCCCTGTATAAGCCAAGGTTGACTTCTAAGCAGCCCAGAGTGGCCTTGAACTCATGACTTTCTGCTGATTGGGATTATAGACATTTACTATTTCATACCCACCCTGCAACAAGTTTTTCCTGCATATCAATTAACTAATGTTTATATCATCAAACATGCCTACAGAATGGCTTTTGATGATAATAGGAGTTTCAGGACCAAACAAGTAGCCATGAACCTTAGAGATTTTGTGCTTTCTCCTGTGGTTATATAGCCTGATAAGCATTGTCGAAAGCTTAGCAATATTTCTGCCCTCTAGAAACTCATAGTCTGTATGGAAACAGTAAATCCAGACCAATTAAGGGAGCTTTTGTTGTGGTTTCTCTGAAAAGGGAACTAGTAGTGTGGGCTCAGATTGAGTGCACATGACAGGATATGTACACCCCAAACAGGAAATTTCTTCTTTATATTTGCCTAACTTTCCATCAAAATGTCAAGACTTTGCCTACTTTCATCACTTGTATGGCCAGTATCTAGAACAGTACTCAGATATTTCAGGGAGGAGGAGGAAGAGGTGAAGGTAGATGCATGGGGTAGATTCAGAGACTAACAGCTATAACTTTTCTTCTGAGGTTATGTGTTTATTGTTGCCCCTAGTAAGTTATCTCATGAACACATATCCAAAACAAAATAAAAAAAAATCCCTTCCATCTCTGAAAGCATCTCATTCTATGACTTTATAAACTCTACAAGTGCTAGTGGTTAGTAATAGCAGAAGTTTGGTTATTTCAATAGCTAGTGGAGGACAACATAGTATGTATTTTTGAACTAGATATTGAGCTATTTTATTCCCTGACGTTATGCTTCTGTTAGTTTTTTTTAATGTAGCCAAAGGTAGGAAGCGTCTCCTAGTCTATCGCCAGGTTCTGTTGGCGGGTCTCAAGGCGGCTGCACACCGACCTACTAATATGGCTAAAGTCTATGATGTTAAGACAAGGACTAGAAGAAAGTCCTGCAGCATACCCAGAGAGATTAAAGGGAGCTTTTTCACAATATAACCTTTATGATTTGAAAACTCCCAATTCTGCTCAAATGCTTATGTTTTCATACATAAATCAGGCTGCCCTGGACTTAAAGAGAAAATTACAGTCATTACAGAGATTAGGAGAAAGAAATGTGAGGGAATTAGTTGCCATGGCAGATAAGGTGTACAATAAGAGAGAAACTCCAGAGCAGAAAGAGGAAAGGAAGGAAAGGGAAAGAGAAGTGGAAAGAAAAGAGAGAGAAAAAGAACAAGAAAAGAATCTGACCTGGGTCCTGCAACAACAACAGGCAGTACATAGGAAGAAATTGAAGGAGATTCTGGCTGTGACTCATGTCGTGGCTAGGGGACCCTGGAGACCCAGAAGGAATGGAAATGATTTCCAAAACCCAGGCTGAGACTGGGGCAAAACCAGTGTGCATTTTGTAAGAAATAAGGGCATTGGGCCCATGAGTGTCCCTTTAAGAAACAGGAAGACAAGAAAACCAGGAATGGAAAGTCCTTTCCACTCAAAAGTCCCCAAGTCCTAGCAGCCAGAGAATTAGACGAAGACAGCGACTGAGGGGGACGGGGCTTGGAACCCTTCCATGAGCCTAGGATAACCTTAAGAGTAGAAGGGAAACTTGTGACGTTCCTGGTTGATACAGGGGCTTAAACTCAGTATTATGGGCTGACAAGGGAAAAATAAAAAATAAGAAAGCTATAATATAAGGTGCCACTGGTATCAAAAGTTATGATTGAACTACAAACAGGACAGTGGACTTAGGAAATGGCAGAGTGACACATTCCTTCCTAGTTATTCCAGACTGCCCATATCCTCTTCTAGGTAAAGACCTCTTGTCAAAAGTGACAGCCCAAATCCAATTTACTCGAGGAGGAATGAAGGTTCTAAATGAAGCAGAAGAACCAATGAAAGTGTTAGTGACTTGTGCCCAAACAGAGGAATATAGAATTCATCAGACTGAATCCCCCAAGAAAATTGAGTCTGAGGTTGAATTATGGTTGAGAGAATACCTGAAAGTCAGGACAGAAACAGGAGGAATGGGGTGGGCACAGCATATGCCTCCTATCTTTGTGGAGCTGAAATCAGTAGCAGACGCAGTTTAAATAAAGCAATATCCTATGTCCATTGATGCCTGAAAAGGCATAATTCCACATATACGGAGGTTGATAAAAGGACTCCTCATACAGACTCAATCAGCCTGGAACACACCTTTACTGCGCATTCGGAAGCCCAACAGCTTCGATTATAGGCCAGTTCAGGATCTGAGAAAAGTAAATAAAAGAGTAATGGACATTCATTTAACCATGCCAAATCCTTATGCTTTGCTGAGTTCCTTACCTCTGGACAGGAAATGATATTCAGTCTTGGACTTAAAAGAAGCTTTTTTAAGCCTTCCCCTGGCCCTTAAAAGTCAGGTATTGTTTGCATTTGAGTGGTATGATCCTGAGGGAGCCGTCAGCGGACAGCTAACGTAGACTAGACTTCTCCAGAGATTCAAAACTTTCCCTACTCTGTTTTATGAAGCACTTCACGAAGACCTACGTGAATATCAGGAAAGGAACCCAGGGGTGAGTCTGTTGCAGTATGTTGATGATCTACTGATAGCCACTAAGACCGAATTAGAATGCAGAGAAGGAACTGCCAATCTGTTACAAAGTCTGGGAGAGCTTGGGTATCGGGCATCGGCCAAAAAAGCCCAGCTTTGTAAACCAGAAGTACAGTAATTTGGATATATCCTCAGACATGGGCAGAGGTGGCTGACTGAGGCAAGAAAAGAGACTGTGTTAAAGATACGAACTACAAAAACTCCAAAGCAAGTGAAGGAGTTTCTGGGGACTGCAGGATTCTGCAGAGTGTGGATACCAGGCTTTGCAGAAATAGCCCTCCCCTGTATGAGGCCACAAAACTAACACAATAGCAGGCCTTTGAACTTCTGTTGTGACTCCTCTTGCAGGCTCCAGCATTGGCCTTGCCAGGTGTATCTAAACCTTTTACCCTTTTTTGTGGATGAAAAGGAGGGAGTGGCTAAGGCGGTGCTAACCCAGAAGCTAGGACCATGGAAAAGGCCTGTAGCCTATTTATCAAAAAGGCTGGACTCTGTGGCAACCGGATGGCCACTGTGCTTATGAATAATAACAGCAGTGGCTCTTCTGGTTAAAGATGCCACTAAGATAACGCTGAGATAGCCCCTGACTGTGGCCATTCCACATGCTCTGGAAGGAGTTCTTAAGCAACCACCTGATAGATGGATGAGCAATGCCAGGATGACCCATTATCAGGCTCTCCAGCTCAACCCAGGACACGTAACCTTTTGCATGCCAACTTTCCTCAACCCAGCTACTCTACTGCCAGATCCTGACTATGAGAAGCTGCTACATCAGTGTGAGGAAATACTAGCTCATGTCCTTGAGACCAGAGCACACCTGCAAGACCAACCACTGCAGAATCCTGACCTGACACTGTACACCGATGGAAGCAGTTTCATCAGGGATAGACACAAGTATGTGGGAGCTGCTGTGACCAGGAAGATCAGGCAGTTTGAGCAGAAGCATTGCCCAGTGGGACCTCAGCCCAGTGAGCAGAGCTAGTGGCATTAACAAAAGCCTTAAACATGGCTGGAGGGAAAAGACTGAATGTCTATACAGACAGTAGTTACGCTTTTGCAACAGCCCATATACATGAAGCTATATATGAAGAAAGAGTCCTGCTAACAGCAGAGGGAAAAACTATTAAAAATAAGGAACAGATTTTTGGTACTGCTTAGAGTTGTGTGGGACCCGGCACGGTTGGCCATCATGCACTGTCCAGGACATCAATATGGGGACACCATGACAGTGAAAGGCAACAGATTGGCCGATCAGACTTCTAGACAAGCAGCAGCTGGAAAATTAATCACCTTGGCGGACAGAAACATACATCCTGGACCTAGAATGCTACCAGTACAGGCAGACTACACTAAAGAAGAAGAGCAATGGGCATCAAAACTTCCTATGGCCCAAAACCTAGATGGATGTTGGTGCATAGCTAACTAAAAAATGTTAATTCCTCGAGTTCTAGGACTACAGATGTTAAAAAGAATTCACCGTGACTCACACATGGGAACCAGGAGGATGCAGAACTTGCTAAGAGGCTGGAAGATCAAGATAAGAGAAGGAAATGGACTAATAGAAGACATTGTTAAAAAATGTAGAGCATGTCAGCTTACTAATGCCAGAAGGGGAAAAAAAGTTAATGGAAGTCGAATAAGGGTGACTAGGCCGGGAACGTACTGGGAGGTGGCTTTCACTGAACTTAAGAAAGGAAAGTTTGGTTACAAGTATTTACTAGTGTTTGTAGACATCTTTTCAGGATGGACTGAGGCTTTCCCAACCAAGCAAGAGACTGCGGGAATAGTGGCCAAGAAAATTGTACAGGAAATTCTCCCAAGGTATGGGTTTCCAGCAGTAATAGGGTTGGACAATGGACCAGCCTTTGTATCCAAGGTAAGTCAGGGAATAGCCACTGCACTGGGGACAGATTGGAATTGCACTGTGCTTATAGACCCAAGAGTTCAGGACAGGTTGAAAGAATGAATCGGACACTAAAAGACACCTTGACTAAATTAGCCTTGGAGACTGGCGCAGACTGGGTGACCCTTCTTCCCTTGGCCCTGTTCAGAGTTAGGAACTCTCCTTACCAGTTAGGATTGACTCCCTTTGAGATCATGTATGGCAATGCACCCCCAATGATCCTTAGCCTCCAATCAGAATTATTGTAGGAGCTGGGGGATGGAGACTTAACAACTGTTCCATTCTTGCAGAAGGTGCATGGAGAAATCTGGCCTAAGATAAAAGCCATTTACGAATTTGCTTCTATACCCAATCCTCACTCTTTCAGGCCTGGGGACTGGGTCCTGGTCAGGAGGCATCACCCAAGGCACTGGAGCCTAGGTGGAAAGGGCCATATATGGTGATTCTGACCACTCCCACAGCTTTAAAGGTACACGGAGTAACTGCGTGGATCCACCACACCCACACCAAGCTAGCTGATCTCTTCAATCCTGAGGAGGAGGAGCCAGCAGCATCTTCAGTGTCAGCATGGGAAGGTGTGCCTCACCCAAACAACCAACAACAACAAGATCAGATCACCCAACAACAAGATCAGAAGATTGTCCAAGGACTGTTTCTACTATTGATAAGTACTGTGGTAAAGGGAATTAACCCTCATGCCCCTTACCAACTAACTTGGCTGGTGAATCCTAAACGGGGCAAACCTATCCCTGTGGCAACAACAGAAGCCCCACTTAATACCTGGTGGCCAGACTTAACAATAGACTTATGTGATTTAGCAATTGGGAGTTGGGATATTCCCACCATTATGACCCTAGCAAACTGCCTGAATACAATGGCCAAACAACTTTTATAGCAACAAAAAGACATTGTAACTCACATGGCTAGACAATAGGCCAGAAGGATGTGCCACCTCAGTGAGAAGATATTACTTAGGGAGATGGCCTATCTATGTGTGTCCTAGGGATGGGAAGAGCCCAGATCATGCAAAAGGTGTGGTTATGAACAAGACTATTTTTGCAAAGAATGGGGTTGTGAAGCCCCAGGAGATGGACATTGGAAGCCATCCTCTAACTGAGACCTTATTACTATGGCTAGAAAATGGGCCTATCAGGGTGAAAAAATTTGTGGAGCAATTCTAGATGGACCGTGCAAACAATTCCGGTGTAATCCTCTAACTATTATGTTTACTGAGAAAGGGAAACAATTTTCTGTTTGGGCCCAAGGGAGGACATGGGGACTGAGGCTACAAAAGGATGATTATGACCATGGATCAATTTTCAGAATAAACCTTAGACAAGAAGTCATTAGAATAGCCCCGGTGGGCCCTAACCAGGTTATTCAGCTTATTTGGCCCAAGAAAGCCCCCCGTGTACCACCCCAACCTGAAAACTAACTAGCCCTATAGTTACAGAGTAACACCCTACATTAGTAGGGCAGCAAACCCCAGAAAAGTAGAACCAGTGAACCTAGTACTAGCATTGCCTAAAAATCCACTAATAGAATTGGTTATAGGTTCCTTTGCATTATTAAATGCCTCTAACTCAGAATTAACTATCTCTTGTTGGCTATGCTATGACACTGTACCATCTTATTATGAGGGGATAGCAGTGGTACGTAACGTAACCAGGACTGTGAACGAAAAGGAGTGCAGATGGACTAGTCAAGTTGGATTAACAATGGGCCGAGTTACAGGTCAAGGGATCTGCATAGGTGAAGTACCTCAGGATATGAATTGGATTTGCAACAAAACCATAAAACTGCCTGAGAAGGGGAACGAACAGAGGAAATATTTGAACCCTTCTAGCAACTCATGGTGGGTGTGTAATCAATCTGGACTAACTAGTTGTGTGCATATAAAAATTATAATGTAATGAGGAATTTTAAGATTTATATGAAGCTCCAAATTTAAGAAAGATAGATATAAAAAAGAGCCTTTCACAGCTATTACAATTAGACTGCTGTTAGGTGCAAGCATTGGAAGGTTAGGAACAGGAATAGCGGCTTTAACAAGACAGGAACAGCATTATTTAGCCTTGAGGGAATCAATAGATGAAGATATTAAAAGAATAGAAAGCTCGATTTCCCGCTTGCAAGATTCCTTAACTTCTTTAACAGAGGTGGCCTTACAGAATAGAAGAGGACTAGACTTACTAGTTTTACAACAAGGTGGACTATGAGCTGCATTTGAGAAAAATGCTGTTTTATGTAAATCACTCAGGGGTAGTGAAAAATAACATAACAAAAGTTAAGGAAGGATTAGAAGAACGAAAGAAAAAATGAGAGTCTGGACAGAGATAGTTTGAATCATGGTTTAATTTTTCTCCTTGGGTAACTACCTTAATTTCTACGTTAATTGGACCCTTGCTTATATTACTGCTATTGCATACTGTTGGGCCTTGCTTGCTAAATAGATTGTTACAATATATAAGGGAAAGGTTGGAGACTATTGAATTAATGGTACAACACACCTATACTCCTGTAAACACATCTGATGTTTAAACTGAGATGTAATGTCATCAAAATTGATAACTGTGCCAAAACTCAAGGGGGGAATGTCAGAACCAAACTAAAGCCATATTGTGATAGCTTCAAAAGTTGACTAGTTTCAGTCTTTAATTCCTGTTCCAAGTTAATGTTGCAAAGGTTGCAAAAATGAGATGAACAATAATATGTTTGTGCAAAATTTTTGAGAACTGTTATTTAAAGATTACAGAACACCCGAGAACAGGATGGTTTCGAGACCCAGTCAGCAGAAGATTAACCACAAGAGTTGTCTGCCTTGATGGCTCAAGCAGACACCTGATCCTGACCAATCAGAATAGAACTTGTCCCTAAACCATAGCATTGCTGTAATTTTGTGGTTTTTGCCTTTATAGGCCCAGCTGTACTGTTGCTCGGGGCCCCCTTCCTTCCTCTGCTGCGTCTGGGGGTACAGGACGTGGCCTGAGCCTTGGCTTGTTGAATAAACCTTGCATTTTGCAGTTCGGGTTGCCTGGTCTCTCGGTAGTCGTCGGAGGGTCTCTGGGACTTGGGTATAACATCTTCAAGTGGGAAAGGGAAAGAGGAAGTAATAGTGGTGGGAGGGATAGTGGCAAGTGCTTTTCTGAGGCATGCCTGTGTGCAACTGAGTGGCCATCCATGATTCATGGACAAACCTCAGCCTCCAAGATACCACCTGGCTTCCTGGAAATAGCTCCATTCCATCCCCACTCTTCCTGTGTTGTCTTCCTTGGGCCACCCTTCTGAGAGGACAGTGCTGTCAGCTGTCAGTTTGGTACCACAGACCATGCACATCAGCCATGCTAAGGACATTCAGGTTGTGTCTGCTGGACCTAGTGATCCTGTGTCCATCCTAGGAACACATGCCTGGTCACAGCACGGTCAACTACTTTCCACATTCTGGGTCTACTTCCCCTTCACTCCTCAGGAACTGCACAAACCAGGAATACATAGGGCCTCTCACACAGACACTTGTGACTTCAGTGGTAACCTCCCAAGCCTCTCGCTGCCTATTGGGTCTGGGATTGGAGGCAATGAGTAGGGCTAGACCCCTATGCCCACTGCATGAGGGATGATTCCCAATGAACACCTGAAGTTTCAGACTTAAAGGCCCCCATCTGCGGTTGTTTAAACAACATCTCTATATGGGCACTGTCATGAATAGGACTTTGTAGCTGGGAGGCAGTGGCTCGTGCCTGCAATCCTAGATACTCAGGAGGCTAAGATATGACATGTTTGACACCAGACTTAGCAGGAAAATCAATGAGACTCATATCTAATTAACCACAGAAAGCTTGAAGTGGAGCTCTGGACCAAGTGGTAGAGTGCTATCCTTGAATGAAGAAGCTGAGGGACAGCACTCAGTTCATAAGTTCAAGCCCTAGTTAGGCAGGTGGTAGGGATCAAAAGGTGGTGTAAATAGTTAGCAAGGCCTAAGATAAGCTCATTATCAAAAACGAGAAAGAGATTAAGAAAAACTAGTACGAAGAACGGGAATGAAGAACGACATACCAGCATTGAGTATCCTACAAACAACACCAATAGCTCCAAATATTAAACACCATGGAAAAATGTCTAGAGGTTACAAAAACTGACTTCAGAAATTTCAGAACATCTGGGTGGCTTTAATTACTAATGCATGACATCCTTTTAAAAACAGAAGAACTGTGGCAAACATTTGTCTTATTGATGAATTCTACCAAATATTTATGAAATGAAATTTGTAAAGATGAATTTGAAAGTTACCTGGGTTAATGGTTATGTGAAGAGACAGACCTATTGATGAACATAGAAAAGATAGCCAGGCCCCAGGGGCTTTTTTTCCTTTTTGTCGGGCATGAGGCTTGAACGCTGGGCCTGGGTGCTGTCCCTCAGCTCTTCAGCTCCAGGCTGGTGCTCAACGACTTGACCCACTTCCGGTTTTCTGGTGGTTACCTGGAGATGCGAATCCCGCAGACTTTCTTGTCCAGGTTGGCGTTGAACCGCGATCCTCAGAACTCAGCCTCCTGAGTATTTAGGATTACAGGTGTGAACCACCAGTGCCTGGCTCCAGGGGCTTTTACCTGTCATTTTAGCTCTTCAGAGGTGGGGTAGGAGAGCTTAGGATAGTTCGTGAGACACTTACCTCCATGAACTACCAAAAGGCCTGAAGTGAAGCTTTGGTTCAATAGTAAAGTACTGGCTTTTAGGAGAAAGGCAAAGGATTGTGCTCTGAGTTCAATCTCCTGCAGTGGCACAAAGCAAAACAAAACAGAGATCAAAGTAAAAAAAAAGTAAATAGTGGAAAATGTGTGCTTATGTAGACTTCTGACATAAGGAGGCCAGGCCTATGACAAATCTTGGCGGTGTCACCTATGCCAATACACTGGCACGGCTGAGCATGGCCAGTGCATGGTACCTTGAACTAAAGGAAGAGGTCCAGAAGCAGAGGTCCAGAAGCAGAGGTCCAGGTCCTGAGTAGCAGGATTAAGCACACCAAGCTAGGAAATAGGCTAGGATTTGAGCCAGAATTAAGTGCATCAAAGGGGTTAAGTGCAGCAAATCCATCTGCCCGACTGAGTGAACATGGCATTTGACTATTTTCTCTGCCACTGCTTAGCTGTATTCCAGGAAGGATTGCAGAGGGAAAAGCAGATTGCAGAGGGAGAATCAGATAAAAAGCTGATAACCTGAATGAAAGCTCCAATGAAATAAAAACTACCTCTGAATACTGGTGGCTCAAATGGGTAATCCTAGTTACTCAGGAGGCTGAGATTTTGAGGACCGGGTTCAAAGCCAGCCAAGGCAGGAAACTCCATGAGACTGACCATTCCTTATCTCCAATAAAAAAAAACCACAAGAAAACCAAAAGTATTTCTGTGACACAAGTGGTAGAGTTCTAGCCTTGAGATGAAGAACTGAAGGACATCGCCCAGGCCCAGAGTTCAATGACCCCCACCAATGACCAAAATAAACCAAAAACAAACAAAAAAAAAATCCTGCCCTTGCTCAGTAACCAGCAGGCTCATCACCAATGGGTGCCTACATTTTCAGAATAAGTAATGGGAGATGCTTATGATTCAAAGCTTATACAGAAAATTAAAAAACAAAAACAAAAACAAAAACACTTGAGAATTAAAAGCAGGCCCATCATGGAAAAGAATGAAAACCAGAAAAGTTAGAAGATAGGCACTGAGTTAACATGGTGCTTCTTGCTTTTTAAGACTTTTGAACCTTGTTAGCACAGTCTATATTCTATTTTGTGTAGGTATTTTGCTTATGATCATTTATGCAAAAGAAAAAGTCAAACAAGAACACTCTGAGACTGGAGCAAGTAGCAGCTAGATGGAGAACAGGAAAAGTGAAAGTGATGGAGATGAAGATGCATTATATAAAGTGTGAGAGTGGGGATTTCCGGGAAGATGGCGGAGGAGAAGCTGAAATCTGAACAAGCTCTCACATAGAAAGCAGTTTTAGAGTTCCAGTGAACAGCCCTAAGCCAGGGAACCACACCAAGTGTGCCATCACAGGACAGAGGAGTAGGCAAGAGAGGGGAAATCAAGGCAAAGAGACATATCTGAGCGCTTGCCAGCAGTCTCTGCGGCGGCAGCAGCAGTCGCGGTGGCGACTGCAGGGCACCATAACTGAGCCACAGAGTCCGGGACGAAGGAGCCAAAAGCGGCGGGTGAGTGGATTCTACTCAACACCAGCAAGAATCGACAAGGAGCGGACATCTTCATCCTGCAGTTTGCAGACCAGAGACGACCCAGGATACAAGACTCGGCGTGAGTACAAGCCCGACGTCCTCACTCCTTCTCAGGGAGCAGAGGAGGGAAGGCCACCCCTCCCCCCCAGCACCGGTGATCTCCATCTTGGATACCGACAAAGGTCGGAGGAGCTGCTAGCTCCAACTCAGGCCCTGGAATAAAACGAGTCATTTAGCATGTCACAAGAACTTAACAGCAAAGAGACCTGCCAGACTCAGCTCCCTCTCCCCAGCATCTTCAGAACAGCAGTATTGTCTATGTCTCAGGTATGTTTTCTTTTAAGAATTCAAGAGCAGAAATGTTTTTAAAGCACGTTTCCTTCATAGCAATAACAAAGCAATGAAACAGATTCTTCATCAAAATTAAAACAGAGCAGTGAGACAGACTCCTTAGCGAAAAGGGGGAACAAGAGCTGGTCAGAAGGGAACCACATCCCTCAAGTATATGTAGAACACATTGTCTCTGCCCCTGAGGGCATGTTCCTGGATTGATTGGTCAATGGATGGGCTTGTGCTACGTTGAGTCTCATAATTGGTTTCCCAGTATTAGAGCATAAATCATGACTATGGAATTTTCCTTATTGGATACCCCAACTCAGAGCACAAGTGCAGAAAACACTGTTGATTGGATGGGAGGTAGAGGGACACTCCCCAGACCATAGTCAGTAACAGCGCATGTGTTAGCACCTAAAGATTGATGGGAAAAAGTTGTGTATTTTTTGCTGTGTCATTCATGCTTGCCATGTTGGAACCAGTTCCAACCATCACATTTTATCCATAACTACCCAACTGAAGAGGTTTAACTCCCTCTGAGTAGCACATCTCCATTTGTTACTCACAGGGCACTGTACATTATGGGGTCGCGTGAAACACTATGCTGACAAAGAGATTGGATGTCTAAATTGCTGTTTAAAGCAGCAAAGCCCATTGAGTTAAACTTGCACACTTACCTTGAATGCAATTTGATTTCTACTTACAGAAGGCAAATTCAGTTCTGCTTTGAGCCAACATGGTAAGATACCTTTAGCAAATCTAGGGCAGAGAAATAACTGTACTGTATTTCTAAAGTCAGTTGAAGTAGGAGCCCCCATTCCCCGAGTGCTCGTATTATCTTCAGAGACCTATATTTTGTTGTGGGAAGTAATTTCTCGTGAATACATTCTGAGCTGCATTCAGGGCGAAGATCGTATTTGTCCATCTGAAAGCATGTACTTAGGAATCTAAACTGCAGATGAAGCAAGTTCTTAGTAGCAGAACAGTATGTTCAGTATATAACTGGTAATGACATTTTAATGAATAAATGAAAGAAAACTGATACAAGAAGTGATATCGATCAAGCTGCATTGTATTTATTAAATGACTTGTTGAATGATGACCCATTGTACAAATACTTAAAGGATTGTGTGTGTGTGTGTGTATGTGTGTGTGTGTGTGTGTGTGTGTATGCAATACTATGTATTTTCTGTGAGTGCATATCAATCCACAATGTAAGTATCTTAAGGTCAGGAGAACTCAAATGATCATTACAATGTAACTAGTAATGGCTTAGTTTCTTATCTGTTAAAATTCCAGAGGAAGACAATACAGGCATGAAGATTCCAAGAAGATACAGGCATACTCCAGCATTAGGATATAGCCCTCACTGTCATGGCCCAAAGTGACCCCTAAATTGCCAGTAATCACTTCCAAGTTCCAAGAAGTGAGGTGAAGGAACAGAAATAAGGAAATAAAGAAATACAGAATATGTGTGGACTGTCCTTAAAGCAATATCCTAGATGCTATCAGATAACATTTTTATATGTATTATCTAAATACTATCACTGTTGTGAAATGTTATCACTATTTTACTTAGCCTGGACTTCAGTTAAATCTATTGATTTGGAAGGGAATGGTGCATACTATGGTAGGCACCTGAGATGTTTTTTCTATGTACATCAAGGGCTCTAGACCTCACGTGTAATGTTTTACTATTTTCTATAGGGAATAGTTGATGCATTTTATGTGCAACTAGAAACTACTTTTAAGCATATTAAAAAGAAGAAATATATCTCATATGCTTCAAATTCTATTATATATTGAAAATATGTATGATAACATAAAAATTACGGAAAATTGACGATCTATTTTCTACAAAAGGGGTGGTTTCTCTGAATGTGCTCTCATTACATTAGAAAAGAGTCTGCACTCAATGGAGAGAAGCCAGGAGGAGGAACACAATGAGTGGGAAACAGAATAACACACAACAGAGAGGCTCATGAGCTCCACTGGTCATAAAAGGAAAAGAACTACACAATACAAAGACAGTGATAGGAAGGGAGGAACAAGAGGGAAAGAGGGAATCCTCTACACTAAGCAAAAGGCAAGAAATGTAAACACCTGATATGGAAGAAGTACTTGGTATTGCCAAAGCTCATAGAATTCACAAACTTTATAGACTATGATAATGATAATTTTCCTTGTGATGGTTAAAATATGTTTCTGACTTTAAGAGTCATGATTCCACAATACTGTGAAATATATGAATATTAAGTAATCACTTATTTCAATTTTTTAAAAGTGGCAGAAGGGTTGGGTTGGGAGTGATGTGTGATAATATTGTCAGACACCTTGTATTCATATACTGTTTTATAGAATGCGAACTTGTTTGTACAACTACGTAAAGATAATATTAAGAACATGTTTAATAAAACAACCTCACACATAAGTGAGATATAGTTTTGAACCCAGGTTTATTGAATGCTGGAAATTTAAATTGTTTCGCAGACTGTTGTAGTTGTTTTTTTTCAATAATTGTGGTCAAATGCAGCCTCAACAATCAATTGAAAAACAGAAACCCTGAGAACGGCTCCAGGCTAGGCTCTGTGAGTTTGGTTTTTTTTTTTTTTTTTTTTTTTTTCACAAAATAGCCCCAGGAAGAAGCTACTGATTGTTGAAAGGCCTCAACTCTACCCAGAACCTAGCCTTACCACTGCATCCCCCTCTTTTGTGATTCTCAAAGCAGATCACCCTCCCAGTAAACTAATCTGGGAGGGGGATCTCAAAATCTTGGGTAAAGCAGAGCATTTTTCTGCCTGTTGGAACAAACTGACTTAAGAATCCAATCAAGCCACAGGACCTTAACCTCACCAGAGACTCCAACAAGAGGCTGTTTACAGACAAAAGGGAGATACAGGATTCTTCCCACCCCTCCTAAAAAATCAAAAAAAAAATCAAAGAACTTTTTTTTTCTTCTCTTCCTCTTCTTTTTTTTTTGGTACCTTATATATATATAATTTTTTTCCTTTTCTAAAAATTTTATTAATCTTTAATTTTTGCCTTTTTTGAAAAAATAATTGTTTTCCAGTAACTTTTTTTCCTCTTATAATTTTTATTTTTGGAATAGATGAATGTGCGTTTTCCTTTCATTTCTTGTCTTCTTTCTCTTTTTCTTTCTTTCTTAACTACATTTTTGTTTTTTTGTCTAGCTCTACTGAACTTCTGATCTTTTTCTCTCCCTTTCTAATCCCTTTCACCTTTTACTCTCTTTTGATCTTCTGTATGTGAATTAACTCTTGTCCTGCACATCCTCAGATAAACCTGTAGTTAACTAGTAGACCCTATCCCACATTGTGTAGACACTTAATCCACAAATTTATTACTCAATTCAAAAACTCTGAGACTTTAATTCCTTAATAGCAGTACTACCTCTTTATACCTATATAATATCTTAAGCATTTTCTTAAGTTTTTCACTTCTCTTCTATGTCCCTACCCTTCTATTAATATACTCACATTCCTCTCTAAATAGATGGTTTTTAATCTCAATAATAATATTAATTTTTACGTTTCTATTTTTTTCTGGTCTCTTTTCATTTACCTTTCCCTTTCTTCCTTTTCTCTCTCTCTCTACTTGTCACCTACCCAACCCATTTCCTGCATTGAGATTAGGACATAGTTAACTCTCCCTGTGCCTCCCCACACCAATCTATTCCTATTTTTTACCCACATCTCTCCCTATCCCTAAAAATTTCTGGTTTTCCAAATTCTTCTCTGCGGTTCGAAACGCAATAACATATAGTTGCTTGATGTTGAATAGATGTATCTGTTGAACTAGATTGTATCTGTAGACTATTGACTGTATAAATGCAAATGTTGGTTGATGGTTGCCTTAAGATAGTGTTCTAGCACAAAACTGGTGCTATTTTCATCTCAAATGGGCAGAGTAAGCCAGAAAAACACAAGAAAAATGGCAAATCCGGGTATCTCAAGTCCCAATCATGATAATCAGGGGTCAGATCAGATAATGAACAACCCAGAGGAGAGTTCCCAAATAGCCCTACAAACACTGCTGGCAAACATGATAAATGAGAATTTTGACAACTTACAAAGGTCTCTGTATGAGCGTGATAGGGAGAGAGAGGAGGCATCCCAAAAGTTTATACATGAATATCATAAGCGTGAGGAAGCTACTCAAAAACTGATACAGGATTTGCGTGAACAAATTGAGAATACTCAAAGAGAAAGGGAGGAATGGCGTGAGCAGGCTGAGAACACTCAAAGAGAACTGCAGGAATCCCACAAACGGGAAGAAAGAGAACTGCAGGAATCCCACAGACGGGAGGAAGCTAATCAAAGAGTAATTCAGGAATTGAGAGACCAGGTAGAGAATACACAAAGATCACTAAAGGCATTCATGGAATCCATTAACAAAGAGCTGAAAGAAGTCAGGGAGACCACAAAGGGAATGCTGAATGGAACCCAACAGAAGGAATGGGAGTCCAAAGAAACCATAACCAATCAACTAAGTGATTTGAGAACAAACACTGAACACCAAATTAAGGAAGTAAAGAAATTCATACAAGACCTAAAACAGAGCTTCAACAAAGAACTTGAAGCCATCAAAGCTGACCAATTAGAAGGAAAAGAGATAAAAAACAAAGTAGAGTGTCTTGACAGCAGGTTACACCATGCAGAAGATCGAATCTCAGGGATTGAAGACAGCCTAGATATTATAGAGAAAGAACATATAACCATCCAAGACAAGTCCAAGAAATGGGATAGATCTGTCCAACACCTGGAAGACACCATCAGAAGGCCTAATCTAAGGCTAATGGGTGTAGAGGAGCACCTAGAAACAGAAGTTAATGGTCTAGGAAATTTGTTTAACAGGATCCTAGCAGAGAACTTCCCAAACATACAAAAAGATAGGCCTATTCAGATACAAGAAGCTTTTAGAACCCCAAATAGACCAGACCAGAATAGGACATCCCACCGTCACATTATAATCCACACAGGATCAACTCAGACCAAGGAAAAGATCCTTAAAGCTGTCACGGAGAAAAGGGTAATCACCTATAAAGATAAACCAATTAGAATCACCTCAGATTTCTCAGCAGAGACAATCAAAGCAAGAAGAGCTTGGAATGACGTATGCCATTCCCTAAAAACAAACAACTATCAACCAAGAATACTGTACCCAGCTAAACTCTCCTTCATAAATGAAGGCCAAATAAAAACCTTCCAAAGCAAAGAAATATTGAAACAATACATCTCCACCAAACCAGCCCTGCAAAAGATTCTTAAAGATGTCCTACACATAGAAAACCAACAAGAACACAGCAAAGGCCAAGAAACTGCACACAAACTGAGAATCCAAGAACCTTAGGAAGAACCCAGTTTTCGCAGCCCCCAAGAAGGTGGATAACATGGCAGGAACTACCAAATACCTCTCAGTCCTATCTCTTAACGTTAATGGATTGAACTCTCCAATTAAGCGACATAGACTGTCTAGTTGGATTAAAAAACAAGACCCTTCTATCTGCTGCCTGCAGGAGTCACATCTTGCCCGTCCAAACAAACACATTTTCAAGGTTAAAGGCTGGAACAAAATCTACCAAGCAAACGGCCCTCATAAACAGGCGGAGTTGCAATCCTAATATCAGATAAAATAGACTTCAAATTAAAATTCGTGAGAAGAGATAAAGAAGGTCGCTACATACTAATTAAAGGATCGCTCCTTCAGGAGGATACTACAATTCTAAATATCTATTCGCCAAACAATGGAGCACCCAAATTTATCAAAGAAACACGACTTTCCTTCAAATCCCATATAGATCCAAGACATTAATTGTTGGGGATTTTAACACACCACTCTCCCCACTAGATAGATCAACTCGGCAAAAACTCAACAAAGAAACCGCAGATCTAAACAGCTGCATAGATCAACAAGACTTAACAGACATCTACCGAACATTTCACCCAGCAGCATCAGAATACACATTTTTCTCAGCAGCACATGGAACGTTTTCTAAAATAGACCACAATTTAGGCCACAAAGCAAACTTGTCTAAATTCAGAAACATTGAAGTTATACCTTGCATCCTCTCTGACCACAAGGGAATAAAATTAGAACTCAACACCAAAAGCCACCAAAGAAAGTCCGGTATCACATGGAGGCTGAACAACACACTGCTGAATCATGAGTGGGTCATGGAAGAGATTAGAAAGGAAATTCAAATGTTCATGCTTTTCAACAAAAATGAACACACAAATTACCAGCTCCTCTGGGACACAGCAAAAGCAGTACTCAGAGGCAAGTTTATAGCTCTGAACTCCTACATCAACAAATTGGAGAGATCTGAAACTAGGAATTTAATGACACATCTAAACCCCCTTGAAAAAGAGCAACAAGATAAACCCCAATCCACTAGATGGAAAGAAATAATCAAAATTAAATCAGAATTAAATGAATTAGAATCCAAAAAAACTATAGAAAGAATCAACAAAACAAAGAGTTGGTTCTTCGAAAAACTTGACAAACTTGACAGACCCTTAGCAACTCTTATCAGAAAAAGGAGAGAACACACCCAAATTAATAAACTCAGAGATGAGAATGGAACCATCACCACGGATACAACCAAGATTCCGAACATTATAAGGGAATACTTCTCAAAACTTTTTGCTAATAAGTTTGAGAACTTGACAGAAATGGACCTTTTCCTAGCAAATATTGACATGCCAAAACTAAAGAAAGATGAGTTAAACCAGCTCAACAGGCACATATCAAGCATTGAAATAGAAACAACAATAAGAGACCTCCCAGCTAAGAAAAGTCCAGGACCAGATGGTTTTACAGCGGAATTTTTCAAGGCCTTCAAAGCAGAGCTCACACCAATACTCCTCCAAATATTCAATAGAAATTGAAAGAGAAAGTTCAGTACCGAACACATTCTATGAAGCCATCATAACCCTCATCCCAAAACCAGGCAGGGACTCATCAAAGAAAGAGAACTATAGACCCATTTCTATGATGAACATTGATGCAAAACTTCTCAACAAAATTTTGGCCAATCGACTTCAAAAATTCATCCAAAAAATCATACACCATGATCAAACAGGATTTATTTCAGAGATGCAAAGCTGGTTCAATATACGCAAATCAATTAATATTATTCATCACATCAACAGGAGCAAGAACAAGAACCACATGGTTATTTCAATAGATGCAGAAAAAGCATTCGACAAGATCCAACACCCCTTTATGATGAAGGTTTTGGAAAAATTAGGTATCCATGAAACATTCCTCAATATAATAAAGGCTGTATATGACAAACCTACAGCCAGCATTATACTCAATGGTGAAAAACTAAAGCCATTTCCTCTTAATTCAGGAACAAGACAAGGATGCCCACTCTCTCCACTTCTCTTCAATCTAGTATTAGAATGCCTAGCTACAGCAATAAGACAAGATGCAGACATAAAGGGGATCCAAATAGGGAAAGAAGAAATAAAACTCTCCCTCTTTGCAGATAACATGATCTTGTATCTAAAGAATCCCATAGACTCCACTCCCAAATTACTCAAGCTGATTCAAAACTTTGGGAAAGTAGCAGGTTATAAAATTAACCCCCAAAAATCAATGGCTTTTCTGTATGCCAACAATAAGAAAATGTGGCTGAAATTAGGAAAGCAACTCCATCTGTAATAGCCCCACAAACAATAAAATACCTAGAATTAACTTAACTAAAGAAGTGAAGGACCTCTATGATGAAAACTTTAAAATCTTAAAAAACGAAATCAACACAGAACTTAAAAAATGGCAAATCCTCCCATGCTCCTGGATTGGAAAGATTAACATTGTGAAAATGGCAATTCTTCATAAGGTTATCTACATATTCAACGCAATACCTATCAAAATTCCAACCTCATTCTTCAAGGAAATAGAAGAGGCAATCCAAAAATTCATATGGAAAAATAAAAGACCCCGAATAGCAAAAACGCTCCTCAACGGAAAGAACACTGCTGGAGGACTATCAATACCAAACTTCAAACTCTACTATAAAGCCATAGTAATCAAAACAGCTTGGTATTGGCATAAGAACACCTCAGGACCAATGGAATAGAATTGAAAACCCAGAAATGAACCTACAGACCTATATCCATCTAATCTTCGATAAGGGAGCTAAAACAATAGAATGGAAGAAAGACAACCTCTTCAGTAAATGGTGCTGGCAAAATTGGTTAACTACATGTAGAAAATTAAAGCTAGATCCTTATATATCACCCTGCACCAGAATCAACTCCAAATGGATCAAAGACCTTGAAGTCAAAGCAGACACTCTGAAAACTTTACAGGATGGAAAAGGAGAAACCCTAGGTCTCCTTGGCTCAGGCCGAAATTTTCTGAATACAGACCCGGAAATACAACAAATCAAAGAAAGGTTGGACAAATGGGATTGCATAAAGTTGCAGAGCTTCTGCAGGGCAAATGACATATCTAGCAAGATCAATAGAAAACCCACGGATTGGGAGAAGACCTTTACTAGCCAAGGGTCTCATATCTAAAATACACTTGGAACTCAAAAAATTAAACCCCCAACAACAAATCCTCAAAGAAACAACTGCCCAATAAATAAGTGGGCGAAAGACTTAAAGAGAAACTTCTCTGAAGAAGAAAGAAGGATGGCCAATAGACACATGAAGAAATGTTCAACATCCCTAGCCATAAAAGAAATGCAAATCAAAACAACATTGAGATATCACCTCACTCCAGTTAGAATGGCAAAAATCAAGAACTCTAACAACAACAGATTCTGGAGGGGATGTGGAGAGAAAGGAACTTTACTTCATTGTTGGTGGGAATGTAAACTTGTTCAACCACTTTGGAAAGTAGTATGGAGGTTCCTCAAAAGACTTCACATAGAACTCCCCTATGACCCAGCAATCCCACTTTTGGGCATTTACCCAAATGTTTACAAAAAGACCACACTAAAGCTACCAGCACAGCTATGTTTATTGAAGCATTATTTACCATAGCTAAGATATGGAACCAACCCAGATGCCCCTCAGTAGATGAATGGATCAAGAAAATGTGATATATATACACAATGGAATTCTATGCCTCCATCTGAAAGAATGACATTGCCCCATTTGTTAAGAAATGGAAAAACTTGGAAAAAATTATATTAAGTGAAGTAAGCCAGGCCCAAAGAAACATAGGTCCCATGGTTTCCCTTATTTGTAATATCTAGTATATGTATGAGTCAAGCGGAAAAGGTCAGATAATGTGATGTCAGGAAAATGAACCCTTAGATGTGTATTTTAATGTTTTTTTCTTTCATGCATGTGTTTCTAACGCATTTATAAGATTATCTCTTTGGTGCTTTGTATGTCCCTCCCCCACAGTATAACCCCTGCTTTCACTATATTTGATGGCAGTATAACTTGTGGAGGAGATGGGGAAAAACCAGTTCTATAAGGATACAGGTGGACCTGTTGCAACAATGAGAAGCACAAGTTGTCATGTCCAAAATGAGCTTTACAACGTTGGTGCGGTGGCGAGAGGTGGGAGGGGGGAAGGAATAGGATTGGGATGGGGGGAGGGGAGAGGCTGGGAAGGGATTTGAAGGGTAAACAAAGGAGGAGGCTGCAATGCTTGGTAAGAAATGTACGCATTATCCTGCCCATGTAATTGTAACTCCTCTGTACAGTATGTTCACAAATAAAATTAAATTAAATTTAAAAAAATGCAAACAATTTAAAGTTTTGTCTTTTTTAAACTGTGTATTAGCATTACCTAGTTAAATAAGTGGATTTCATTTTGGTATATTTATCCACATAGGCATACAATGTACCTTCATTTTACTTACCCTTCATCATTCTCCTTCTCCTCTCCCAGGTTTTATTATCTTAATCATTTTAAGAATACAACATAATCGTAGTAAGTACATTTACAATATTTTATAAGATCAATGACCACACTCTTTTCATCCTTTACGATTCAAATTCTATATTAATTAAAACAATTTTCAACCCTCCTCTGCTTCAAGATATGCATTAAATTCGATTTTGCTTCCTCTCTATCAATTTGACTGTTCTATGTAACTGACATAAGTAGAATCATGTAATATTTGATCTTTTTATGACTGGTTTATTTCACTTAGGACAGTGTCCCAGGGATTCATCCATAATATAGCATCTTTCACAACATAATTCTTTTTAAAGTTGAAATGATATACCACTGTATGTATAAACCACATTTGCTTTAGCTATTCATTGGTTGATGGCCACTTGGATTGCCTTCATGTTTTGAGTATTGTACAAAATGAATGTGAGTGTACCAAGATCTCTTCCAGACCTTGTTTCTAGATCTTTGGAGTATATGCCCAGAAATGGAGTCATTGGATCATATGACAATTCTCTTTTCTTTCTTTATGGATTTTCTTTCATATGCATTAAACTCATAGCAGGGTCACTGTCCCTGAACTTTTCCTCAAGGGTAGCGTTTTACCATTTTAAACCACAGACCCACTTCCAGTTTTCTGCCCAGATTGGCTTTGAACCGAGATCCTTGGATTTCAGCCTCCTGTCCTGAGTGGTTAGGATGACAGGTATGAATAATCCTGTTTTAAATATTTGAAAAGATGCTCTACTGTTTCCCATAGAGAAGTTTCAATTTTATCACACTTTTGTCAACATTGTTACTTTATTTTCTTGTAGTTATCCTACCTAATTCATATTAAGTGGTAATTTTCTTCATTATTTTGACTTACACTTTCCTGGTGATTAGTGATGTTAAACACCTTCATGGGCTTGTTAACACTTTGTCTTCTTTGGAGAAACATCTGAGTTCTTTGCACATTGTAAAATCAGGTTGTGTTTTGTTGTTGGGATGATGTTCTTTATATATTCTTTATGTGAACCACTTGTTAAATATTTGCTTGCAATGACTTTATCCCATTCTGTGTTGTTTTTTGGACACTGTTGATTGCATCCTTGGGTGCATCCTGATTTGTTTTCCTACAATTAATGACCCTTCCTGATGTCAGTTTCCAATATGTCTTCTGGTCCTGTAACTACAAATCATATTGATTTGCACTCCTGTTATTGTAACAGTGAACTAAAGCTACATAATTATGCTCTGGTCACCTATCTACTTCCACTTTTGGATCTCTATCCCTCAGCTTTTAGTAAAGGTCTTGGAGCATATCCACAACTTATTAGGTCCTTAAAACCTGTAGAAAATTACAGCCACTAAATTTAGTTAGTTCTAATGGAAACACATGACATCCACTTTCTTTTTTTTCCTTTTTGTTTGTTTTTGATTGTAAGAATACTGTAAAGGTGATTCAGTTACGTGAGCAAGGTAATGAGTACATTACCTATTGAGCATTGCTGCCTATTCCATGCAAATAAGATGAAAATTGAGAGCTTCATAATATAAAAGCTCACCCAAACTCTAGATGTATATTTTTCTTCATATGAGTATTTAGAATTGTGTGAAGCTAGAGATATAACCTACTTGCAAGTTAATAATGAACTTATCATTTTCATGGATGCTAGATGATTTATGATGCTCTTGGGTTAGAGACAAAAAAGACTTAATTTTTAAAGCAATAGTGAAAGCCAGTGAGATATGTGTGTGTGTGTGTGTGTGTGTGTGTGTGTGTGTGTGTGTGTGTGTGTGTGTGTGTGTGTGTGTATTTATATATTTGAAGTGAATCTTCCAGGCCTCAGTGCCACTGAGTGAAGTAAAGATAGCCATGTGAAACCTACACAAAAAATTGGTTCTGACTTTGAGCAACTGCAATCTATATAATGAGAAATATGCATCCATGAACTTTACTCTGGAGGATGACAATAGCTTAGAAATAGCTTATAAAAATATTCTTGCAAATATACTACAGAATATAGAGCAGCTGGTGTTCACTTGAAGATATGCACATATTGACAATGCAATAAAATTGTTCTTTTTCTTTTGTTTCTTGAAGGTTCCTAGCTACCAAGACGGATACATATTTCTCCTAATAAATACATAGCTCTCCTTAAAAATGAGGCATGACAATTTGTTGAGAATATTTATTGTTTTTCTAGCCCTAAGCCTTAAGATGAAATAGGGTTTGCAATCCTATCTAGAGTACAACTCAACAAAAGAAACAGATGGAGTTCAAATTTTTTTTTATTTTTTTTATTTTTTTAATTTTTTATTGTAAAGATTCTATACAGAGGGTTACAGTTACGAGTGGGGTAATGAGTACACTTCCTCTTGAACATTGTTACCCCCTCCATTGTTTTCTCCCTACCATCCCCTCCCTCCCTCCCTTCCCCAAGGTTCTTTTTTTTTTTTTTTTTTGATTGTGATTAAGTGATTACTTAATTTCCGGAAATTCACAGTATTGTGGAATAATGATGCTCATTTAAAGTCACACGTTCATTCTAACTTTCCTGGAGCAAATTGTCTATCACAGTCTGTAATATATAACGGTGTTCATATGTTATATACCATACACGTGATCAGCAGCATGGGGATATTTAGTAGTGGTTCAACCAGATGAGTGGGAGTTCTTTGTTTCTTAAGTCCTGTTAGTTTTGTCATATCACCTAACATTTTGGATTTATCATCCGCTTATCAGGGAGACCATGTACTGTTTGTCTCTTCGTTCTTGGCTTACCTTGCTCACCATGATCACCTTCTAGCTCCATCCATTTCCCTGCAAATGCCATTATTTTGTCATTTCTAATGGCTGCATAATATTCCATTGTGTATAGATACCACAATTTTTGGATCCATTCATCTGTGGTGGGGCATCTAGGTTGTTTCCATATCCTAGCTATTGTGAACAGTGCTGCAATAAACATGGAGGTGCACGTGTCCTTGTATATTGGTTCCTGTTGTTCAGGGTAGATGCCTAGAAGTGGTATGACTGGGTCGTAAGGGAGGTCAATCTTTAGCTTTCTAAGGACCCTCCAGACTGCTTTCCAAAGTGGTTGTATGAGTGTACATTCCCACCAGCAGTGTAATAGCGTTCCTCGTTCTCCACATCCCCTCCAGCATTTGTCGTTGGCTGATTTGTGGATGTGGGACATTCTGACTGGGGTAAGGTGGTATCTCAGGGTTGTCTTTATTTGCATTTCCTTCACCACCAGGGATGATGAACATTTCTTCATGTGTTTCTTTGCCATTTTTATTTCTTCATTTGAGAAGTCCCTCTTTAGTTCCCTTGCCCATTTAGTAATTGGTTTGTTAGGTTTGGGAGGGATTAGTTTCTTGAGTTCCCTGTATATACAGGATGTTAACCCCTTGTCTGATATATTGCTGGTAAATATTTTTTCCCAATTAGTTGGTTGTCTTTCTAGCTTGGTTGCGATAGCTTTATCTGTGCAGAAGCTTTTTATTTTAAGGTAGTCCCATTTGTCGAGTCTCTCTCCAATTTGTTGTGACCCTGGGACTCTGTTCAGGAAGTTCCTTCCTGTGCCTATTAGTTCAAGTGTCTCTCCTACTCTGTCCTGCAGTAGTTTCAGAGATTCAGGTTTAATGTTAAGGTCTTTAATCCATTTTGAGTTGATGTTGGTGCATGGTGATAGGCTGGGTTCCACTTTTAGTTTTCTGCATGTGGCTGCCCAGTTTTCCCAGCACCAGCGGTTGAAGAGGCTGTGTTTCTTCCATTGTATGTCTTTGGCTCCTTTGTCGAATATCAGCTGGCTGTAGGCCTGTGGATTTATTTCTGGATCTTCTATTCTGTTCCATTGGTCTTCGGGTCTGTTTTTGTGCCAGTACCATGCTGTCTTTGTTATTATAGCTCTGTAGTAGAGTTTGAAGTTCGGCATGGATAGCCCTCCCATATTGTCTTTATCCCCTAGAATTGTTTTGGCTATTCTAGGTCTTTTGTTGTTCCATATGAATTTTTGGACTGTTTTCTGTATTTCAGTGATGTATGTCATTGGGATTTTAATAGGAATTGCGTTGAATTTGTATATTAGTTTTGGAAGTATTACCATCTTTACTATATTAAGTCGGCCTATCCAGGAGCATGGGGGGTCTTTCCATTTCCTAGTGTCTTCTGCAATTTCTTTCTTTAACTTTTTATAGTTCTCATTAAATAGTTCTTTTACATCTTTGGTTAGGTTAATTCCTAAATATTTTATTTTTCGGGAGGTTATTGTGAATGGGGTTGCTTCCTTTATTTCCCTCTCTTCCTGTACATTATCAGTGTATAGGAAGGCAACTGATTTTTGTGGGTTTATTTTGTATCCTGCTATTTTGCCGAAGTGATTTATGATTTCTAAGAGTTTGGGGATGGAGTTTTTGGGATCGTGGAGGTATAGTATCATGTCGTCTGCAAAAAGGGATAGTTTAACTTCTTCTTTCCCTATGCGGAAAGAATGTCTTTTTCTTGCCTTATTGCCCTGGCTAAGGGTTCTAGGACTATATTGAAGAGGAGTGGAGACAGTGGGCATCCTTGCCTTGTTCCTGATTTTAGGAGAATTGGTTGTAGCTTTTCCCCATTAAGTATAATATTGGCTATTGGTCTGTCATAAATGGCTTTTATTGTTTTTAGAAATGTTCCTTCTATTCCTATTTTCTCCTGAGCTTTTAGCATGAATGAATGTTGAATTTTGTCAAAGGCAAAGCTTTTCTCACAGAGCCATTTCTTAATGGAGATGTGGAAGAAATTAAGGAAAATTAAGGAAGCTTTTCTCACAGAGCCATTTCTTAATGGAGATGTGGAAGAAATTAAGGAAAAAATAGGTCTCCAAATATATTTTAGAGAAGATATTCTATGTATTTTAACAGTAGTAAAGAATTACATTTCTGTTTTTTATTGTGTAAATATTTACAGAGTATGTGCAAAGAACCAAAGTTCATTCCAGAGCCTATCAACGAATAGAATGTAGCAAATTTTCTTTATATTGTTTGTATATTTATAGAATTCACCTGTCTGACTTCTCTCCCATTTTGATAAACAGAGCAACTGTTTGAAATAAGGAAAACAAACATTATTTCTCTACCTAGAGGATTCTACACACTTTGCGGCCTACAAAATATAGAAAAGATTCATGCACAACCCTCATCTTCAAGGAGCAATTGTCAGTATCCCAAGTAGCTTGTTTATATCTCCTATCCCTTTGCTCCCAGCTGTCAAACTAGGTGAGTGATGACTGAATTCTATAAGACAGAAAAGCTCAGATAATTCACAGGCATGTAGTTAGTATCCAATTGAACCTTCTTCACTTGGATTATGTTTTATCACCACTATTGTGAGAAATTCAACTTCTTTATTTGAAAATTACTCTACTACGCTGTCTAGTTAACACAGTAGATGAATGTCATTATTTCAAATTTCATTTAACTGAAATTGGAAGGATTAATTTCTCAGATACTATTCACATTTGAAATTCAGTAGCCACATATAGCCAGTGGCTAGTCTGTTAGACAACGCATATATAGAGTATTTGCATTATCATAGATGTTTTTGTTACAATTGTTTTAGAGTGTGTTTCTGCTTGTTAAGGAATGATCCATGTTCATAAACTACATATGCTCCATAGTTGGTACTCAGATGGAAGATCAGACCAGAAAGACCAGGCACCCATGAGGTTAAGATATAGATATAAATTGTTCTACATGGCACATTTGTTTGTGAGGAGAAAGAGGATCAAACAGTCAATGTCAGTAAAATCAACCCTCTCAATTCTAGGAATGAATAAATGAAAATTTTAGCAATTCTTTGCAGCTTTGCTATTGTGATTTGAACTGGCTGTGGTATTCTCAATGGTGATTTTGTTGGAAAGTATAAATGTGTAATCATCACATTAGCTCACAGAAGAATTATGGTTTGTGCTTTGTAAATGTCATTTGGTATTTACAAATGACATTTTAATTTTTCCTGGTATCAATACACGACAAATACCTTTATATTGTTTCTGAGTTTTTTTTTACATTTTTTATTGTGAAAATACTGTACAGAGGGTTTAAAATCATATGAGCAAGGTAATGAGTGCATTTCTTATCAAGCATTGCTGCCTACTCCTTTGTTTCCCCTTATGATCCTTTCTCATCTCCCCGCTCTCAGCCCCTTTGCCCCCCCCCCACGCCAAAATTGTAAAGGTCGTTTTTCGACATAATGACTTGTACATCTCATTGTTGCCTATTAAACATTTTTTCCCTTCCCCTCCACAGATTATACCAACATCAAATACATGAAAATAGGGATTATACCATGGGGAAGGAACATACAAAGCAACAAAGAAATCATCTTATACGTATGTCACAAACAATAGCATGAAAGCAAAAAGTATTTGAATACTTATTTTGGGTTCATTTCACCTAACATCAACTTATTTGAGCGTTTCAGCTTGTCTGAGACTTATACTAGTTATTGCAAATAAGGGAAACCATGGGACCTATGTTTCTTTGGTCCTGGCTTACTTCACTTAATATAATTTTTTCCCAAGTCTTTCCATTTACTAACAAATGGGACAATATTATTCAATCAACTCCAAATTTATCAAAGAACTTGGAGTCAAAGTAGATATTCTGAAAACATTACAGGACGGAATAGGGTATACCCTTGGTCTGAGTTGTTTCTTTCGTTAATTTTGATTCTTCTTACAGCAGACATTTTAAAAATTAGTGGAAAACTTATGACCTTCTCATGTTTTATAGTCCCATTAGTACTCACTAAGTTTAATAAAGAATGAAAATCCAAGAACTATGTAAACAAATTGTATCTCCAAGCACCTGTACCCTTTCATTAATTTCTGGAACTAAGAGAACTGGCTCCCCAGAGTCTGACCTTCAGAATTCAAGAATGAGGTGGGAATAAGACAAGGAAAGAGAGACAAAGTAATTCGCACTGGTGTTGCTGTGCTGTCACAATGAACACCTGTTCTCAGGCAATCGTTTTGAATCTCACAGTTAGCTTTTTTTGTGCTTTTTTATTCGTATGACAAAGATAACTGGCTTAACCAGATTTAGAGGGGAAACAAAGGAGGAGGCTACAATGCTTGATAAGAAATGTACTCATTATGTTGCCCATGTAATTTCAACCCCTCTGTACAGTATTTTCCCAAAAAAATTAAAAAAAATAAATGGGTGGGACACATTCTTTTATGTGTGGAATCTTCCTCAAAATTGTGTGTCATTAACTTTGGGTCTCGATGCCTTTTCCATCCTTGTTGCAAGTATGTATTTCTACAAATGGAGAAGTTGATTCACCATTTGCCTTTAAATGATTAAGTTATTTGGATTTGGGGGATTGTGTGATTTGCTGTAGAAGTGAGGTATTATGGTTAGGACCCTTTGGTTCATGTTTACATTTATTTGTGGAATTTTTATTGGTGTCCTTGCTCATGGACTCATGTCTAAGTAATTCTTCCTATATTCCAGTATAATCCAGTAGAGTGAGACAATGCATTAGAAATTTAAAACATGCTTATAATTTTTTAAATATACTTTTAAATATAACATCATAAATAAAACCATTGTTTTCTGTAATTTTAATATTATTTTCCAGGTTATGTACAGAGGGGTTCCAGTTACATAAGTCAGGCAGTGATAACATTTCTTGTGTAACTTGTTACACCCTCCCTCATTTTTCTACTTCTTTCCCTGGCTCTCCCAATCCAGCCGCCCAAGTTGTACAGATCATTTCCAACATATTGTCACTTTTGATTTCCTTTAAGTAAATGTTTGCGCAGTTCCCATCCTAGAGCTCCACAATGTGAATACTGAAACACCACGGTTATATCCCTCTGCCTTGCATATATGCATATATATGCATATATATATTTATATATATTTGCCTACAATTTGGGTTCATATATTTGTATGATTATTGATTTGTTTATTGCCAAAATTGGAGTTTGAATTCAGGGCTTGCACATTATTCTCTGCTTTTTGTCCTTCAATGCTATCAACATCTCCATTTCCGGCATTTTGGTGGTTAAATGGATTTTCCCCCAGGGGCTGACTTTGAACCATGATCCTCAAATCTCACCCTTGTGAGTAGGTATGATTACAGGTGTGAGCCTACTTTATACTTTGACTTTTCATTTCATTGTATCATACATATATTTTCTAACCAATATCATCTTTGAAATTTCATACTGTTCTAAGAACATCACTTATAATGATTACAGGGGAATCCAATGCTTATAAATTCCATAATTAATTGAACTATCTCTATCACTGAAAATATTTGCTGTCTCCAAAATATTAAATGTATCATCAAAGTTCTTTTGGATTTTTCATTATGGTATTCATTTTTTTATAAATAGATAAGTATCTGCTAGTTAGAACTAAATAAAAATTTCTTCTTACATAATGATCCATCTTAACGTGGCTCATCTAAAACAGTAAGTTACTCCTCCCTGTGAAGTTATTCTTTTTCCAGCATTCAGTTACAGTTGTGAAACTTTTACACACCTTACCCACTATAATGCCTTTGTCAGAAATCCCTCTTGCTATCATACAGTTTTTGTAAAAACCTTTTCCATGGTATTTCATTAATAGGAAGGCATATGTAATAATACTAACTTAATGACATCATTTCCACGGATATTTGCATTTTAGCCTGGATCAGAACTTGATTCTAACAGGATTTTATTTTAATGGTAGAATCAGAACATCAATCGGGAGGCTGCGATTACCCTTATGAACAAATTTTTTCTTTCATTGCTTATTTTTGTTTTGGAATTTGAAGACTAAAGATTACCAACTCATATATCCTCTGTTGTTACTGTATTTGATTCCAGGTTCCTGCATCTTCTAAAAACATTTTTATAATTTGGGGAGGGGAAGGCTAACAAAAAGCTGAAACAACGATAGTAGTTGACCAACTGTAACAATGAAATGTACAATACACTATGTTGAAAATAAACTTCACAACTTTTGGGTATGGAGAAGGAAGAGTTGGGGAATTAAGGAGGGAAGGAAATGTAGTAGGAAAACCAAGGATGGGGTAACAATGCTCTACAGGAAATGTACTAATTACCTTCCTCATTTAACTGTAACCCCTTTATACAGTATTTTTACAATAAAAATATTTTTTTAATGATAACAAGCTCATACTCCCACAGTGAACTTGCTATATACCTTAAATGTTTCATATGGCTGAAAATGGGAGACCTAAAAGAAAGCAACTTCCAATATAGATTGTCTATTTTTGTAGCACCAAGGTTCCAAATGAAGTACCAAGTGCACAGGAACCCAGAGTACAGTCATTAACCTCTAGAATTCTGAGTTCTTTTCTTTGGCTGGAAATCTCTTGATTTTATTATACAAAATATGCAGAAATGTCCTGAAAATTATTCATGCAGCAAAACCAAGTCTACAAAATCTGGAAAATTTGAACCGCGTCCAAAAGAGTAAAATAAGACAAGAAAAAGTCTATTCTTGTTTATATGAAAGCTAGGATTGAACATGGATCTACTAATAGTCTGAAGAAGAGAAACAATTATTTAAGTGAATTGTTATTATAAATGTAATATTATAATGATATGCATGGTAAAATAAAACCTGTTGTTGAACCATGAACTTTGCCTGGGGAGTTGAAAAAAATCCTTCTTGCACAGTGTCTTGATACATAGGAAGGGAGAAAACAAATATTCTGTAAAATGATGAAAAGCTTGGGAATTTCGGTAATCTCGAAATACTATGACTAAGGAATGTAAAGTATCAGGAACAAAGTAGAAGTGAGTTGGAGAGTGAAATTGAAGAGATGGAAATGGCCATATAGCTTGGTATTATGGCACTTTCTTAATATGCATAGGACTCTCGGTTCATCCCCAGCACTAAAAATGAAGGAAGGAAAGAGACCAAGAAAGATTTGTTAGGTGGTCCTAGCATCATCATAGAAGTTTTATTCTCTCTCTCTCTCTCTTTTCTTTTTTGGTCGGTCATGGAGTTGAACTCTGGGCTTGGGCGCTGTCCCTGTGCTCTTCAGCTCAAGGCAAGTGCTGTACCGCTTGAGCCACAGTGCCACTTCTGTTTTCTAGTGGTTTATTGGAGATAAGAATCTCATGGACTTGCCTGCTCAGGCTGGGTTTGATTCATGATCCTCAGATCTCAGCCTCCTGAATAGCTAGTATTACAGTCTTGAGCCACTGGTGCCCGGCTAGAAGTTTTATTTTCTAGCCCAGGATTTCATAATGTTAATTACACATTATAACTGCATGGGAGATTTTAAAAGTACATTTGCCAAAGTGTCAGCTGTTTTTAGTTGAGTGGGTACAGATGTATCAACTTCAGCTGATATGACTTGGAGGCAGCAGTAAAGTAATCAGGATAGAGATATCACAGTAGCATACAAGAGTCTAGAAATTTAAACAAAGTTCTGTGACCCTTTTATTTCTGCAGAAAAATAAATGCGCATGGTATGTTAGCCTAAGTATGGATATAGATTAGTCTGAATTTCAATGAACCAATATACCAGTTTTGCAATCTCTCTTTTGTCCTCAGTTTCCTATTTTGGACATGGCATCCCATGAGACTACAGTGAAAGAATGTTCATAACGTGTTTTCTGGCTATGCATTTTCAAATTTATTTTAACTACCATTAGTTGATTTGTTTATATAGTGTAAATTTGCACTAGGTGCTGATGAGCAAAGTGTAAGATGATGAAATATCCTGTCTTAGTTCTCTCGGGTACTTGATGTCATTCCTTACACTCCAAAATTTGTGAAGTCACAGTTGGACAAAAGGACAGTTTTAAAACATTTCTCTATGGAGCTTTAGCGTTTTTCAATATCAGAGAAACTCTGGAAAGATGGAAAAATAAAATAGAATATCTGGCGCTGGGAAGGTGGCTCAGTGGTAGAGTGCTTGCCCTGCATGCATTTGGCCCTGGGTTCGATTCCTCAACACAACATAAGCAGAAAAAGCCGGAAGTGGGGCTTAGGCTCAAGTGTTAAAGCTTTGGTCTACAGCTGAAGAACTGGGGGACAGTGTCCAGGTCCAGATTTTAGGCCCCAGACCAAAAGAAAGAAAGAAAGAAAGAAAGAAAGACAGAAAGACAGACAGACAGACAGACAGAAAGAAAGAAAGAAAGAAAGAAAGAAAGAAAGAAAGAAAGAAAGAAAGAAAGAAAGAAAGAAAGAAAGAAAGAAAGAAAGAAAGAAAGGAAGGAAGGAAGGAAGAAAGAAGGAAGGAAGGAAGGAAGGAAGGAAGGAAGGAAGGAAGGAAGGAAGAAAAAAAGAAAGAAAGAAAGAAAGAAAGAAAGAAAGAAAGAAAGAAAGAATGAATGAATGAATGAATGAAAGAAGGAAAGAAGGGAGGGAGGGAGAGAGGGAGGGAGGGAAGGAAGAAGGAAGGAAGTAAGGAAAGAAAGGAAGGAAGGAAGGAAGGAAGGAAGGAAGGAAGGAAGAAAAGAAAAGAAAAGAAAGAAGCCACAACAGTCCTTTTCAGCTGGCTTACTGTCAGTCCTTTTGACTATGTTGACAAATTTCCAGAAACTGAATTGCTTATAAACAACAAATTTATTTCTGCATTCTGGAGCCTGTAGGTCCAAGATTACAATGCCAGCATAGTCAGGATATTTTATTTCTGAGTAATGCCTTGTATTAAAGATCAGGAGTGAAATTTATTTGGTTTTGTTTATTTAATTCCCATTCATGAAGTTTTGCTTCCATGACTTAATTACCATCCACGTACACACAACTTCTGTAACATTACATTTGAGATAGAATTTCGATATGTGAAACTGGATGAAGGGTGTAAATAAATGTATTGTACTTATACATTCTTTTTCTTTTTCCATAAGATTGTGGATCTAAGAACAGTAAGATCCAGACATTGAATGATCGGAAAGCTGACGTCTTAGCCATTCTATGATTCTCGAGTTTTATATTGATCTGGCTTATTTAATTCTCTGCCTTCACTACAAGATTATTTGGAGAATACATATGATAATTACACTACGTGAGTAGTTATTTTGAGAATTATTTCAGATTGTTTACTTTTAATTTTTTTTGGTAAGTACTTGGATTCAAATTCAGACCCTGGCATTTGCCAGGGACGCACCTTACCACTTGAATCACGGTACATCCAGCAATCTTTGCTTTGATTGTTTTTGAGACAGAATTTTGCATTGGTTTATTCCCAGGATACCTGGATAGTGAACTTCATAGTTTTATGTCCAACGTAGGTAGGATGACAGCCACACATTGGCACACCCAGCTTTTATTGATTGAAATGGAGGTCTCTTGTATGATTTCCAGCTTGACGTTGAACTGTGACTATGCACACTTTCATTTTCAGAGTAGCTAGGATTATAGGTATAAACCACTTCATTTGGCTTCTATTATTTATGTTTATGAAAAGTCTGAAAGTATGAGAAAATTCTCTAGAGTTTACTAATCATACCCAGATTCTAGGTGATATACTTACGTTTATTCTGTCACAAACTATGCTTTGTGACAAACTATTTTATATTAAGATATTTCATATCAAGAATACAACTATGTATTGCTAATGCCAATTCAAAGAGTTGTGATGATCTAATTTCTATGTGTGGATTTGTTTCCTGGCAAAGCATCATGAGTACCTAGGCCAAAAATTTGATAGTCCTAACAAGCAAAAATTTGCTTCTAGAATCATCGGCAGTTTGCAAACAGGGGTTCGATGCTGTAGAGGAGACAGGTCACAGGGCAATTCCCTGCTGAGACCCTAAAATAAATCTACCCTTTTCAAAATAGCAGAATGGTAAAAATTTGTCAAAATTATTATATGGGAACTTTCTCGACCTGATAAAGAGAACTGAATAAGAATCAAAGTTATCCCAGTTGCTCTGAAATCAGGTAAAGATGTCATCCATTTGTATTCAAACATATAGCAGGCATATTTGCTAATATAATGAAAAAAATATAAAGTTCTTGACAAATAGATTTTATTCATAATATATAAACAACTCTTTAACACACGAATATGCTAATAAATAACCCAATTAAGAAGAAACAGAGAAAAGGCAAATAAGCACATCCAAAACTCATACATTAAAAGACTGTTGTAGAAATTCTTCTCAAATGTGTTCAGATAATGCTTTCTGGAATGGAAGGAATGTAAATAATTTCACTATCATGATGCTTCCAATAATAATTTTAAGAAAAATGCATAATGAACTTCAGAATTCATGGAATTCTTGTTTCATGTTCTATTGAATAACACCTTACAAAAGGTATATTCTTTAATTCTAGAAAACACCAATATTATTAGCTGTTCACAGAAAAAAAAGCAACACATGACAACTCCAAAAAATATGTCCAATTTCACCTAGTTAGCACAAAAGTTTTAGGTATTAGTATAGTCACGGGGTTTGCAAGTCATGAATTGAATTTGAGCCATGGATTCTGGTTTCTGCTTAGTCTTAATTGTCATCTACACATCAGCCTTCAGAAACACATCAAGTCTCCTCTTGCCTTCATTTCTGTATTTGGAAAATGAAGATAATATTCTCCTAACCCTACATGATGAAATATGTAACACCATCAGATGATACAGAACATACATTGGCATTCTTGGGATTTATCCAACAATTGTTGAATAGCTTCTATAAAAAGCTATGAAACAGTTGTCTTATAGCTTTTATAAAAATCTCAACCATAATTTTATTTGCTTAAAACCTTGCTTAAAAGTGTATCCCAAATACCAAAGTATTTTACCCTAATTTTAAAAATGAATATAAAATCAACAAAATCCTTCTTCACATTCTGACACAGCTATGAAGTGCATTTTCATGAAACCATTACCTCTCATTTTCAGGTCATTGAACTTGGATTTACAGAGTTGTTCTGTTACAAAACTAGTTGCAAAGAATATCCTGTGATTTCCCCAAATGATGGTATTCATTTGTGTAAATGACTTCACAAAAGCTTTAAGGCAATTGAAGAAGGAAATTGTAGCCGAAAATTGCATAGAAAATATCTTGAAAATTGTATCATAATCTTTTTCCTTTTTCTTGTCTCTTTTTCTCAGGAGAAGGGATTGAACTCAGGACCTCAAACTTCCTGGATAATTGCTCTTGATCCATACACCTAGCACTTCGTTGAGTTTTAGATTGCTTTTCAGATAGTTTCATGTTAACTATCTAGACTGGCCTCAAACCTTGATGCCCCTACTTCTGTGGCACCAGTTTGTTTTAAATATTGAAGTCCCAGTATTATATTTTTACCATACCAACAGCAAACCTCTGATATTTTCCAGTTTCTAGCTCTTAAGTAGTTAAAATTGTAGGCATGTACCACTACATCAAGCTGAATTTTTTAAACAAAATCTTCCGCAGCTCTGCTAACAAAGAAATATTCACTAACTTCTCTTTAGTCTCTGATTGTCTGGCTCTGTAACTTCTTTCTCATTTTTCTCCTCACTGAAGCAGGCAAATTTGTAAGTTCAGTTTTGTTAATGTTTTAGAAATATTCCATTTTAGTCTACATTCTTCATGCCTCATGTTCCGTATCATAGTGATTTTCCTTACCAAAAATATTTGTCTCAGCCAGGAGAGGTGACTGATTCCTACAATCCTAGGTACTCTGGAGGCTGAGATGTAAAGATTTTAGTTGGAAGCCAGCCAAATATTTTCTATCTAAAAGGAACCTGGGTGCCTACTAGTAACCTAAAAATCATTATTTCATATTTGTTATAATAACATCTTACAAATTTAATCTATTCATTTAATAACCTTAATAGAAACAAGAAATAAAAATGAATTTCTCTCAGGAAATCCAAGTCATTCGTTACAATCCTAACTTATTTCGGGAGAGAGATGAAATCTCGTGCAGAAAAAATAACTAGGTGCCATTGTAACATTCTCCTTTCTGTCATTATCAGAGATGCTTCAGAGGAAACAGACATAAACAGATATGAGTCCTGGAACATATTGTAAATGCCAACATTGAATGATCTCTCCATGGTAAGAAAGACAATGTTCATAAATTTTCACGCACCTGAAGAACCCATCCTGTTGCTTTGCTCTGAGCCTGGATGAGTTTTCTCATTTGTCCTTCTGTGGCACTGCTTCTGTGGCAGATGTGTATCTTTTTCTTTATTTGGCCTATATGAAGTCATGTTTCCTCTTGCAAACAGTCTGAGAAGCTATTGCCAGGCCACAAGAAGTACAGATAAAATTTGTATCCCATATTCTCCCTTCACAGTTCTCCTGTCCTGAAAAACTGTTTACTAAACAAATGGAACAATAATTGCACAGTGATATAAACCTGAGTGAGCATTATCACACTAGTTAAAACACCAGAGAGGAACAAGGCTGTTTTCTCATAAGATCAAAATATGCTAGTTTTATATGCATGTTTTATGTGTTCAAAATTCAATTAAGTAATTCACTATCCTGGAAATGATTGGCCAGACCTGAGAGCTAAGTGTCTTAGGAGCTAGAGACAGTGTTTTTGTAAGCTTTATCCAAAGGGAGGGAAGAAAGTTAAAATCTATTGTTTATTTTATAGAATCAAAGTGATATTACAAAATGAGAATTACAAAAACATCTCTGCCCAGTCTATATCTCTGGTCCTTCCCTCAGCATGGCACTTTCTGTTTTTTTCTGGCTGTGGTTAGGTCCACCTGCCCAGTGGTTCAGGTGTCGTCAAGGCATCTTGTTCCTAAAGTTGCACTTGGATTACCCAGTGGTGGTTGTGACCTGGCCAAAAACAAGACACAGACCACTTCCATGGCATGACTTCTTTGTTGGCCGTGCAAGTAGGATTACAAGTGGAATTTCTGTGAATTTGACTCCAGAATGCAATCACTGAACCAAAAGGCCACCAAACTCTTTCTCCCCTCCTCCATTCCTACCTTCCTCCCTCCTTGGGAAAAAACAAAATAATTCTGCAGCTTTTGAGACACACACAAACCACCCACCATCTCCCCTGGTAAACTAGGCTGCAAGTGACTAAACCATGTAATTGCATAATGCTGCACTCATTATTCTTGACAACATCTTCAGGTTGTTTGATACTTAGAGTTTTTTTTTCTTTTTATTGGTCGTTGGACTTGAACTTCAGCTCAAGCCAAGCTCTCAACCACTTGAGCCACAGTGTCACTTTCCTGTTTTTTGGTGATTAGTTGGACATCAGTTTCTGAAAGACTTCCCTGCTAGGGCTTGCTTTGGAACATGAGTTATTTTTTGTAAGTTTTTTATTGCAAAAATGCTGTACATAGGGGGTACAGTTACATGAGCAAGGTAGTGACTACATTTCCTATTGAGCATTGTTGCCTCATCCTTTGTTTTCCCTCTACCACCTCTTCCCTCCAACCTTCACAACTACACCCCCTCGCCATCAAAGTTGTGAAGTTCATTTTCTTTAATATATATATATATATGAATATATATGCATATGCATATATATGGTAAAAATGTACAGAGGTGTTACAATTACATAAATAGGGTAATGTGTACATTCCCTAGCAAGCATTGTTACCTCCTCCTTTGTTTTCCCTCTACTATCACTTCCCTCCCCACCTCCCCAATACCTCTTGCCTACCCCACACACACATTGTAAAGTTCATTTTTAACATAGTGTCTTGTACAACTTGTCATCACAATGGGTCAGCCTGCATCCTCATTTCCGCGTTCCCCAATATCCCTTCCACTCCCCCAGAACACCAGCATCAAATCCAGTGAAAAAAGGGGTTATGCCATGGGGCAAGAACATACAAAAGAAACAAAAGTTTCACATAGTGCATTTTAAGTACATTAAAAAACACTAGCAAGAAAGATTTTAAAAAACACTGTGTTCCTGTCTTGGGGTACATTTTGCTTAACATTATCTTATGTGGTCTTAGGTACATAGCCTTTGAATTTCTCTGCTTTTAATGGACATGTACTAGTCATTGTAAACAAAGGAAAGCATGGGAACTATGTTTCATTGGGCCTGGCTTACTTCAGTTAAGATAATTTTTTGCAAGTTTTTCCAGTTCGTAACAACTGAGACAATGTCATTCTATCTGAGGGAGGCATTGAATTCAATTATATATATTTATACGGCATTTTCTTTTTCTTTTTTTCTTTTTTGGGTCCGGCGTGGGGCCTGAACTCTGAGCCTGGGTGCTCTCCCTCAGCTCTTCAGCTCCAGGCTAGTGCTCTACTACTTGAGCCACAGCGCCACTTCTGGCTTTTTTTCTTTCTGCTTATGTGGGGCTGAGGAATCAAACCCAAGGCCTCATGCATGCAAGGCAAGCGCTCTACCACTGAGCCACCTTCCCAGCCCACCATATTTTATTGATATATTCATCTACTGAGGGGCATCTGGGTTGGTTCCCTATTTTAGATGTGGTAAATAATGCTGTGATAAACATGATTGTGCGGGTAGATTTGGTATTACCTTGTCGGTGATCATTTGGGTAAATGCCCAAAAGTGGTATTGCTGGGTCATAATGGAGCTCTAGGTGGAGTTGTTTTTTTGTTTTTTTTTTTTTTGTTTTGTTTTATTTTGTCGGTTGTGGGGCTTGAACTCTGGGCCTGGACGCTGTCCCTCAGCTCTTCAGCTCCAGGTGAGCGTTCTACCACTTGAGCTACAGTGCCACTTCCAGTTTTCTAATGGTTTATTGGAGGTAGGAGTCTCATGTTCTTTCCTGCCTAGTCTGGCTTTGAACCGTGATACTAAGATCTCAGCCTCCTGAGTAGCTAGTATTACAGGCGTGAGCCACCAGCTCGTGGCAATGTGGAGTCATTTGAGGAACCTCCATACTGCTTTCCAGCGTGGTTCAACAAGATTACACTCCCACCAATTATACAGTAGGGTTCCCTTCTAGCCATATTGCCTCCAGCATCTGTTACTACATTTTCTGATTATAGCCATTCTAACAGGTGTAAAGTGGAATCTCAGCTTTGTCTTGATTTGCAATTCTTTTATGGCTAGGGAAGCTGAGCATTTCATCATGTGTCTATTGGCTATTCTTATTTCTTCTTCAAAGAAGTCTCTCTATTTAGCCCATTTGTTAATTGGGCTAATTTGTTAATTGTTTGAGGATTTGTCATTAGGAGATTTTGTTTTTTAGTTCTAAGTATATTTTAGACATGAGACCCTTATCTATTGTTTGGTTAGTGAAGATTTTCCCCCAATCCATGGGCTTTCTGTTGATCTTGCTAGCTATGTCCTTTGCTTTGCAGAAGCTCTGCTGTTTCATGCAATACCATTTGCCCAAACTTTCTTTGATTTGTTTTGCTTCTGGGTCTCTATTAAGAAACATTTGGCCTGTGCCAAGGAACCCTAGAGTTTCTCCTATTACTTCCTGTCATGTTTCCATGGAATCTGCTTTTTTTCAAGGTCTTTGATCCATTTGGAGTTGATTCTGGTGCAGGGTGTTATATACAGTCCTAGCTTTAGTTTTCTGCAAGTTTTGAAACAATTTTGCCGACACCATTTACTGAAAAGTCTCTTTTTTTTCTTTCCATTGCATTTCTTTAGCACCTTATCAAAAATTAGGTAGCCATCGGTATGTGGGTTCATTTCTGGGATTTTAGTCCTAAACAATACGTCCTCGGTTCTGTTCTTGTGCCAGTACCAAGCTGTTTTGATTACTATAGCTTTGTAGTAGAGTTTTGAAATTTGGAATTGATATTCCTCCAGTGCTGCTTTTTCAACTAAGGATTGTTTTTGCTATTCAATGTCTTTTTTTTTTTTTAGCTTAGAATTTATTTATTTTTTTTAATTTAATTTAATTTTTTTGTGTGAACATACTGTACAGAGGGGTTACAATTACATGGGCAGGATAATGCGTACATTTCTTATCAAGCATTGCAGCCTCCTTTGTTTACCCTTCACATCCTGTCCCAGCCTCCCCCCTACCCCTCCACCCAATCCTCCCCCTCCCCTCCCCCCCCACCAACGTTTTAAAGCTCATTTCGACATGACAACTTGTACTTCTCATTGTTGCAACAGGTCCACTTGTATCCTTAAACGACTTGTTTTTCCCCATCTCCTCCACTAGTTATACTGATATCAAATATAGTGAAAGCAGGGGTTATACTGTGGGAGAGGGACATACAGAGCAACAAAGAGATAATCTTATAAATGCATTAGAAACAAATGCATGAAATAAGAAAGCATTAAAATACATATCTAAGTGTTCAGTTTCCTAACATCACATTATCTGACCTTTTCTGCTTGACTCATACATATACTAGATATTGCAAATAAGGGAAACAATTTTTGGGTGTCTTCTTCTATTTCATTGAAGAATAAAGCTGGCATATTGATAGGTATCGCATTGAATTTGTAGATAGCCTTTGGCAGTATTGCCATTTTCACGATGTTAATCCTCCCAATCCAGGAGCATGGGAGGTTTTCCCACTTGCTTAGTTCTCATTTAATTTCTTTTTTCAGGTTTTTAAAGTTTTTCTCATACAGATCCTTCATCTCTTTGGTTAACTTAACTCCTAAGTATTTTTTTTGTGAGGCTATTGCAAAAGCGGTTGCTTACCTAATTTCAGCTGTGCTATTCTCATTATTGTAATACAGGAAAGTTATTGACTTCTGAGGGTTAATTTTACACCTTGCTTTTTTGCCAACATTTCCGATCAGCTCAAGTAATTGGAAGTTGAATCTATTAGTTTTTTTTTCTATTAGTTTCTTTAAATAGAAGATCATGTCTTCTGCAAAGAGGGAGAGTTTTATTTCATTTTTCCCTATTTGGATCCCATTTATATCAGCATCTTCTCTTATTGCCCTAGCTAAGCATTCTAATACTAGGTTGAAGAGGACTGGAGAAAGTAGACATCCTTGTATTGTTCCCTGAATTTAGAGGAAATGGTTTTAACCTTTCACCATTAAGTGTAATTCTGGCTGTAGGTTTGTCAAATACAGCCTTTATTGTATTGAGGAATGTTCCATGAATTCCTAGTTTTACCAGAGCCTTCATCATAAATGTGTGTTGGATCTTGTCAAAATATTTTCCTTATCTATTGAGATAATCATGTGTTTCTTATTCTTGCTCTTGTTGATATGATGAATTATATTAATTGTTTTGTTTATATTGAACCAGCTTTGCATCACTGAAATGAATTCTGTTTGATCTTGGTGTATGACTTTTTGATGAGTTGTTGAAATCAATTGGCCAAGATTTTATTGAGAAGTTTTGCATTGAAATTCATCAAAGAAAGGGGTCTATAGTGCTCCTTCTTTGATGAGTCCCTGCCTGGTTTTGGGATGAGGATTCTGCTGAATTCATAAAAAGAGTGTGATAGGGATGTTTTGCTTTTAATGTCATTGAAGAGATGGAGGAGTATTGGTGTGAGTTCTCCTTTGAAGGCCTTGTAGAATCCAGATGTAAATACATCCAGTCCTGGACTTTTCTTTGGTGGGAGGTCTTTTTCTTGTGGGTCATGGGGCTTGAACTCTGAGCCTGGGCGCTGTCCCTGCCCTCTTCAGCTCAAGGCAAGGGTTCTACCACTTGAGCCACAGTGCCACTTCTGGTATTTTTCTAGTGTTTTATTGGAGATAAAAGTCTCACGGACTTTTATGGATGGGCTGACTTTGAACTGTGATCCTCAGATCTCAGCCTCCTGAGTAGCTAGGATTATAGGTGTGAGCCACTGGTGCCTGGCAAAGGTTGGGGGTCTTTTATTGCTGCTTCTCTTTCGATGCTTGATATTGGTCTGTTATGTTGGCTTAAATCATCTTGGTTTAGTTAGGGCATGTCAATATTTGCTAAAAATTTGTCCATACCTTTCAGATTCTCAAATTTACTAGCCTAAAATTTTGAGAAATATGCCCTTAGTATATTCTGAATCTTGGCTGTTTCTGTAGTGGTGTTTCCATTCTCATCTCTGAGTTTGTTTATTTGGGTGTGTGCTCCTTTTTTCTCATAAGATTTGCTAAGGGTCTGTCAATTCTCTTAATTTTTTCGAAGAACCAAATCTTTGTTTTGTCAATTCTTTCTATAGTTTTTAAAAATATAATTTATTTAATTTGGATTTAATTTTAATTATTTGTTCCCATCTACTGGATTTGGGTTTAGCTTCTTGTTTTTATTTTTCAAGTAGCTTTAGGTGCCTCATTAAGTTGTTAGTTTCAGATCTTTTCAATTTGTTAATGCAGGAACTCAGAGCTATAAACTTGCCTCTGAGTACTGCCTTTGCTCTGTCCCAGAGGAGCTGGTAATATGTGTGTTCATTTTTGTTGAATATCATGAACAGTTGAGTTTCCTTTCTAATCTCTTCCAATACCCTCTGGTGGTTCAAGAGTGTGTTGTTCAGCCTTCAGTTTTTACAGTTTTTCCTTTGGTGGCTTTTGATGTTGAATTCTAATTTTATTCTCTTGTGGTCTGATAGAATGCAAGGCATAATTTCAGTGTTTTTAAATTTGGACAGATTTGCTTTTTGGCCTAGAATATGGTCTATTTTGGAGAATGTCCCATGTGCTGCTGAGAAGAAGGTTTAATCTGATGCTGCTGGGTGACATATTTGTTAAATATCTGTTAAGTCTTGTTGATCTATACAGATTTTAAGATCCGATGTTCTTCTCTTGAGTTTTTGACGGGTTGATCTCTCTAGTGAGGAGAGATAAAGTCCCCCAAAATTAATGTCTTTGGATCCATGTGAGATTGGAATAAAAGTAGTGTTTCTTGGATAAGTTTTGGTGCTCTGTTATTTGGTGAGTAGATATTTAGGATCATAATATCCTCCTGAAGGAGAGATCCCTTAATTAGTATGTAGTGACCTTCTTTATCAGTTCTCATTGATTTTAATTTGAAGTCTATTTATCTGATATTAGGATTGCAAGTCCTGCCTGTTTATGGGGTCCATTTGCTTGATATATTTTATTCCAGCCTTTCAGTTTCTGAATATGTTTATTTTTGTGGGCCAGGTGTGTCTCTTGAAGACAGCAGATAGAAGGATCTTGCTTTTTAATCCAACTGGACAATATATGTTGCTTAATTAGAGTTAAGACCATTCATTAGTATTGAGGGTTAGGACTGAGAGGTGTTTGTCCTTACCATTTTATTCATTTGGTGGGGGGGAAGCTGTGCCTTGGCTGGTCTTGTTGTGATTTCATATTTCTCTGTGGACTGCTTCATTGCATATATTCTCTTCTTGTTGGTTTTCTATATTTAGAATGTCTTTGAGGATTTTTGAAGAGCTGGTTTGGTAGCGATATATTGCGTCAGATATTCCTTGCTGTGGAAGGTTTTTATTTGTCCTGTTGTGAATGAGAGGTTAGCTGTGTAGATTATTCTTGGTTGGTAGTTATTTGACTTTAACGCATGGCAGACCTCTTTCCAGGACATTCTTGCTTTTATAGTATCTTCTGTGAAATCTGAGGTAATTCTGATTGGGTTATATTTATATGTGATTGTTCTCTTCTCCCTGGCAGCTTTAAGAATTCTTTCTTTAGTGGCTATTGAGCGGTTATGGATTATAATGTGGGGGTGGGATGACTTGTTCTGTTCTGGTCTATTTGGTTTTCTAAAAGCTTCTTGTATGTGGACAGGACTGTCCTTTTTATATTTTGGAAGTTATCTGCTAGGATACTGCTGAATGCATTTCCTAATCCATCGGCCTCTCCAAGCCCTCTTGTAATCCTATTATTCTCATATTAGGCTTTCTGAATGTATCCTGTATTTCCTGCAGTTATCTGTCATGATTCTCAATTTTGTTATGAATAATTGTGTGCTCTTTCTCTATGGAGTCCAAACTGTCTTAAGCTACTGATATTCTTTCTTTGTCCTCTTCCATTCTAGGTTGAAGACATTTTACTTTGGTGTTTAACTCCTTTCCTTCTTGCTGGTCTTTCTTAATGGTGCCCAGCTTCTAATTAAGATTTTCTTTCAAGCCTTGAATAGATTACCTTAGAACCTGGAGTTGATTATCTGACTTCTTTTTCCACTCCTTAATCTGAGTTCCTATCTTTTAATTAGATTCTTTCTCCCTCTACTGGAGTTCCTCTATCTTTTTATTTTTGGAGGCCATGAAGTCATCTACTAACTTCTGGTTGGCCTCTTCGCATTCTCTGATAACCCCATGTAGGGTGTCCAATTTTGTATTCAGCAGGTTTACCAGCCATGCATTTAATATATTTTTATCATTATCTTCTAAGTCATTCTGGGACTGCTATGTAGCTTGTTTATGTGGAGATGTTGGTGGGATTTGTTTATTTGCTCTTTTCCTTGTGTTTCTGCAGTTAGTTCTACCCATTTGGAGACAAAAACCACACTGGTACAACAGGACAGTCTTTTAGGACCAGAGCCAACCTGGTGTCGTGTAGATTTGTAGATCTTAGGGTTTCAGAGGTAAGGTTAGGTGTTTTCCTGTTTAGCTCTTTTTCCTTGCTTGCAGAGGGATACTTTATCTTTGGGGTCAAGATTTCATATAGTTGTAACTTTTGAGACAATATAGGTTTGACTAATAAGTAGTTTGCTCCTTAAAGTTGACAAAATGGGCCCCTTGTACTCAAAGTTGGCAAATGGAACCAATTTTGTATTCAAATATAGAACCAACTGAAAGTTGGGTCAGATATAAATCATTAGGTATCAATGGGCTGGATCAGATGGAGAAGTGAAGGATTAGGATTGGAGAGATACAAATTTAAGTTCAGGAGAGAACTTGGGTATAATGATAGTAGAGGGGTAAGAACAGCTTTGGGAAGGGTATATGTACTAGGAGGAGAATAAATACTTGTTACTGAGTGTAAAAGGTTTAAATAATTCCAAGAAAGCTTATGCAGCAAGTAGCTTAGAGATCAAGATGAAGATAAGAAAAAGAATATATATATATATATATATATATATATATATATATATTCTTTTTCTTATATATAGGGGAGACTTGCTGAGATTAGAAAAAGATCATCCAGATATTATTGGAAAGTGGCTTAATCTAAGTAAACTCCTGTAATTATTTTTTACTCTCATAGAAGGAGGCCTTATGTGTGTATAGAACTAGACAGGGTAGCCTTGATGGAGTAGTAGTATAAGGTAGAGAAAAAGAGGTGAAGTGGGAGTGAGAAGAAAAGAAAGAGGAAAAAACTTAAAAATTAACAAATTGGAAAGTAGAAGAAGAAACCAAATAATAATGAAAAATAGAAACTTTAAGTGTAATAGCAAATCCTAACTCACAATACACATAAGTAACACATAGAAATACAAATGAACAACAAATGATCAGGCATAAAAACTAACAAAGCAAAACCAAAGCAAGAAGATAATACTAAAGAATGGATTTTTCAGGTTCTTTGGGGGAGCTCTAATCTCCCTGTAGTCCTCAGAGCAGATTCCTGATGGAACCTCGTATGCCTTGCTGTAGTCCACTTTCATTGTGGCTTAGTTGGGAGCAGATGTCTTTTTTTTTAATTTAATTTTATTTTATTTGTGAACATACTGTACAGAGGAGTTACAATTACATGGGCAGGATAATGCGTATATTTCTTACCAAGCATTGCAGCCTCCTCCTTTGTTTACCCTTCACGTCCCTTCCCATCCTCCCCCCTCCCCCCATCCCAATTCTATTCCTTCCCCCCTCCCACCCCCCCCCCACCGCACCGACGTTGTGAAGCTCGTTTTGGACATGACAACTTGTGCTTCTCATTGTTGCAACAGGTCCACCTGTATCCTTATAGAACTGGTTTTTCCCCATCTCCTCCACAAGTTATACTGACATCAAATATATTGAAAGCAAGGGTTATACTGTGGGAGAGGGACATACAAAGCAACAAAGAGATAATCTTATAAGTGCGTTAGAAACACATGCATGAAAGAAAAAAACATTAAAATACACATCTAAGGGTTCATTTTCCTGACATCACATTATCTGACCTTTTCCGATTGACTCATACATTTACTAGATATTACAAATAAGGGAAACCATGGGACCTATGTTTCTTTGGGCCTGGCTTACTTCACTTAATATAATTTTTCCAAGTTTTTAAATTTCCTAACAAATGGGGCAATATAATTATTTCTGATGGAGGCATGGAATTCCATTGTGTATATATACCACATTTTCTTGATCCATTCATATACTGAGGGGCATCTGGGTTGGTTCCATATCTTCGCTATGGTAAATAATGCTGCAATAAACATAGCTGTGCTGGTAGCTTTAATGTGGTCTTGTTTGTAAACATTTGGGTAAATGCCCAAAAGTGAGATTGCTGTGTCATAGGGGAGTTCTATGTGAAGTCTTTTGAGAAACCTCCATAATGCTTTCCAAAGTGATTGAACAAGTTTACATTCCCACCAACAATGAAGTAAGGTTCCTTTCTATCCACAGCCCCTCCAGCATCTGTTGTTGTTAGAGTTCTTGATTTTTGCCGTTCTAACTGGAATGAGGTGATATCTCAATGTTGTTTTGATTTGCATTTATTTTATGGCTAGGGATGTTGAACATTTCTTCATGTGTCTATTGGACATTCTTTTTTCTTCTTCAGAGAAGTTTCTCTTTAAATCTTTCGCCCACTTATTTATTGGGCAGTTGTTTCTTTGAGGGTTTGTTGTTGGGGGGTTTAATTTTTTGAGTTCCATGTATATTTTAGATAAGAGACCCTTGTCCGTTGTATGGCTAGTAAAGATCTTCTCCCAATCCATGGGCTTTCTATTGATCTTGCTAGCTATGTCATTTGCCATGCAGAAGTTCTGCAAACTTATGCAATCCCATTTGTCCAACCTTTCTTTCATTTGTTGTGTTTCCGGGACTCTATTCAGAAAATTTCAGCCTGAGCCAAGGAGACCTAGGGTTTCTCCTATTCCATCCTGTAATGTCTGCTTTGAGTTCAAGGTCTTTGTTCCATTTGGAGTTGATTCTGGTGCAGGGTGATATATAAGGATCTAGCTTAAGATTTCTCCATGTAATTAACCAATTTTGCCAGCACTATTTACTGAAGAGGTTGTCTTTCTTCCATTCTATTGTTTTAGCTCCCTTATTGAAGATTAGATGGCTATAGGTCTGTATGTTCATTTCTGGGTTTTCAATTCTATTCCATTGGTCCTGAAGTCTGTTCTTCTGCCAATACCAAGGTGTTTTGATTACTATGGCTTTATAGTAGAGTTTAAAATTTGGTATTGATATTCCTCCAGCAGTGTTCTTTCCATTGAGGAGCGTTTTGGCTATTCGGGGTCTTTTATTGTTCCATATGAATTTTTGGATTGCCTCTTCTATTTCCTTGAAGAATGAGGTTGGAATTTTGGTAGGTATTGCGTTGAATTTTTAGATAACCTTGGGAATAATTGCCATTTTTACGATGTTAATCTTTCCAATCCAGGAGCATGGGCGGTTTTGCCATTTTTTTAAGTTCTGTGTTGATTTCCTTTTTTAAGATTTTAAAGTTTTCATCATAGAGGTCCTTCACTTCTTTAGTTAAGTTAATTCTAGGTATTTTATTTTTTGGGGGGCTATTACAAATGGAGTTGCTTTCATAATTTCAGCCACAATTTTCTCATTGTTGGCATACAGAAAAGCCATTGATTTTTGGGGGTTAATTTTTTAACCTGCTACTTTCCCAAAGTTTTGAATCAGCTTGAGTAATTTGGGAGTGGAGTCTATGGGATTCTTTAGATACAAGATCATGTTATCTGCAAAGAGGGAGAGTTTTATTTCTTCTGTCCCTATTTGGATCCCATTTATGTCTGCATCTTGTCTTATTGCTGTAGCTAGCTAGGCATTCTAATACTAGATTTAAGAGAAGTGAAGAGAGTGGGCATGCTTGTCTTCTTCCTGAGTTAAGAAGAAATGGCTTTAGTTTTTCACCATTGAGTATAATGCTGGCTGTAGGTTTGGCATATACAGTGTTTATTGTATTGAGGAATGTTCCATGGATTCCTAATTTTTCCAAAACCTTCAACATAAAGGGGTGTTGGATCTTGTCGAATGCTTTTTCTGCATCTATTGAGATTACCATGTGGTTCTTATTCTTGCTTCTGTTGATGTGATGAATAATATTAATTGATTTGCGTATATTGAATCAGCTTTGCATCCCTGAAATAAATCCTGTTTGATCATGGTGTATGATTTTTTGGATGAATTGTTGAAGTCGATTGGCCAAAATTTTGTTGAGAAGTTTTGCATCAATGTTCATCAAAGAAATGGGTCTATAGTTCTCTTTCTTTGATGAGTCCCTGCCTGGTTTTGGGATGAGGGTTATGATCGCTTCATAGAATGTGTTCGGTAGTGAGCTTTCTCTTTCAATTTCATTGAAGAGTTGGAGAAGTATTGGTGTGAGCTCTGCTTTGAAGGCCTTGTAAAATTCCGCTGTAAAACCATCTGGTCCTGGACTTTTTTTAGCTGGGAGGTCTCTTTCTTATTGCTGTTTCTATTTCAATGCTTGATATGGGCCTGTTAAGCTGGTTTAACTCATCTTGATTTAGTTTTGGCATGTCAATATTTGCTAGGAAAAGGTCCATTTCTGTCAAGTTCTCAAAGTTATTAGCATAAAGTTTTGAGAATTATTCCCTCATAATGTTCTGATTCTTGGTTGTTTCCGTGGTGATGCTTCCATTCTCATTTCTGAGTTTATTAATTTGGGTGTGTTCTCTTCTTTTTCTGATAAGATTTGCTAAGGCTCTGTCAATTTTGTTAAGTTTTTCAAAGAACCAACTCTTTGTTTTGTTGATTCTTTCTATAGTTTTTTTGGATTCTAATTCATTTAATTCTGATTTAATTTTGATTATTTCTTTCCATCTACTGGATTGGGGTTTATCTTGCTGCTCATTTTCAAGGAGGTTTAGATGTGTCATTAAATTGCTAGTTTCCGATCTCTCCAATTTGTTGATGTAGGAGTTCAGAGCTATAAACTTGCCTCTGAGTACTGCCTTTGCTGTGTCCCAGAGGAGCTGGTAATTTGTGTGTTCATTTTTGTTGAATAGCATGAATATTTGAATTTCCTTTCTAATCTCTTCCATGACCGACTCATGATTCAGCATTGTGTTGTTCAGCGTCCATGTGATACCGGACTTTCTTTGGTGGTTTTTGGTGTTGAGTTCTAATTTTTTTCCCTTGTGGTCAGAGAGGATGCAAGGTATAACTTCAATGTTTCTGAATTTAGACAAGTTTGCTTTGTGGCCTAAATTGTGGTCTATTTTAGAAAACGTTCCATGTGCTGCTGAGAAAAATGTGTATTCTGATGCTGCTGGGTGAAATGTTCGGTATATATCTGTTAAGTCTAGTTCATCTATGCAGCTGTTTAGATCTGCAGTTTCTCTATTGAGTTTTTGCCGAGTTGATCTATTTAGTGGGGATAGTGGTGTGTTAAAATCCCCAACAATTAATGTCTTTGGATCTATATGGGATTTGAGGGAAAGTAGTGTTTCTTTGATAAATTTGGGTGCTCCAATGTTTGGTGAATAGATATTTAGAATTGTAATATCCTCCTGAAGGAGATATCCTTTAATTAGTATGTAGCGACCTTCTTTATCTCTTCTCACGAATTTTAATTTGAAGTCTATTTTATCTGATATTAGGATTGCAACTCCCGCCTCTTTATGGGGGCCGTTTGCTGGGTACATTTTGTTCCAGCCTTTAACATTGAAAATGTTTAGTTTTTACAGGCAAGATGTGACTCCTGCAGGCAGCAGATAGAAGGGTCTTGTTTTTTAATCCAACTAGACAGTCTATGTTGCTTAATTGGAGAGTTCAGTCCATTAACGTTAAGAGATAGGACTGAGAGGTATTTGGTAGTTCCTGCCATGTTATCCACCTTCTTGGGGGCTGCGAAAACTGGGTTCTTCCAATTGTTCTTGGATTCTCAGTTTGGGTGCAGTTTCTTGGCCTTTGTTGCGGTCTTGTTGGTATTCTATGTGTAGGACATCTTTAAGAATCTTTTTTAGGGCTGGTTTGGTGCAGATGTATTGTTTCAATTTTTCTTTGCTATGGAAGGTTTTTATTTGGCCTTCAGTTATGAAGGAGAGTTTAGCTGGGTACAGTATTCTTGGTTGATAGTTGTTTGTTTTTAGGGCATGGCATACATCATTCCAGGCTCTTCTTGCTTTGATTGTCTCTGCTGAGAAATCTGAGGTGATTCTAATTGGTTTCCCTTTATAGGTGTTTAACCTTTTCTCCTTGACAGCTTTAAGGATCTTTTCCTTGGTCTGAGTTGATCCTGTGTGGATTATAATGTGACAGTGGGATGTCCTATTCTGGTCTGGTCTATTTGGGGTTCTAAAAGCTTCTTGTATCTGAATAGGCCTATCTTTTTGTATGTTTGGGAAGTTCTCTGCTAGGATCCTGTTAAACAAATTTCCTAGACCATTAACTTCTGTTTCTAGGTGCTCCTTTATACCCATTATCCTTAGATTAGGCCTTTTTATGATGTCTTCCATGTGTTGGATATATCTATCATATTTCTTGGACTTGTCTTGGATGGTTGTATGTTCTTTCTCTATAATATCTAGGCTGTCTTCAATCCCTGAGATTCGATCCTCTGCATGGTCTAACATGCTGTCAAGGCTCTCAAATTTGTTTTATATCTCTTTTCCTTCTAATTGGTCAGCTTTGATGGCTTCAAGTTCTTTGTTGAAGCTCTGTTTTAGGTCTTGTATGAATTTCTTTACTTCCTTAATTTGGTTTTCAGTGTTTGTTCTCAAATCACTTAGTTGATTGGTTATGGTTTCTTTGGACTCCCTTTCCTTCTGTTGGGTTCCATTAAGCTTTCCCTTTGTGGTCTCCCTGACTTCCTTCAGCTCTTTGTTAATGGATTCCATGAATGCCTTTAGTGATCTTTGTGTATTCTTTACTTGGTCTCTCAATTCGTGAATTACTCTTTGATTACCTTCCTCCCGTTTGTGGGATTCCTTCAGTTCTCTTTCCTCCTGTTCGTGGGATTCCAGCAGTTCTCTTTGAGTGTTCTCAGCCTGCTTGCGCCATTCCTCCCTTTCTCTTTGAGTATTCTCAAGTTGTTCACGCAAATCCTGTATCATTTTTTGAGTAGCTTCTTCATGCTTATGATATTCCTTTATAAACTTTTCGGATACCTCCTCTCTCTCCCTATCACGCTCATACAGAGACCTTTGTAAGTTGTCAAACTTCTCATTTATCATGTTCTCCACCAGTGTTTGTAGAGCTATTTGGGAACTCTCCTCTGGATTGTTCATTATCTGATCTGGCCCCTGATTATCAAGATTGGGAATTGAGATACCTGGATTTGCCATTTTCTTGTGTTTTTCCGGCTTACTCTGCCCATTTGAGATGAAAATAGCACCAGTTTTGTGCTAGGACACTATCTTAATGCAACCATCAACCAACGTTTGCATTTATACAGTCAATAGTCTACAGATACAATCTAGTTCAACAGATACATCTATTCAACATCAAACAACTATATGTTAATGGGCTTCGAACTGCAGAGAAGAATTTGGAAAACCAGAAATTTTTAGGGTTAGGGAGAGATGTGGGTAAAAAATAGGAATAGATTGGTGTGGGGAGGCACAGGGAGAGTTAACTATGTCCTAATCTCAATGCAGGAAATAGGTTGGGTAGGATGCAATTAGAGAGAGAGAAAAAGAAGAAAGGGAAAGGGAAATGAAAAGAGACCAGAAAAAGATAGAAATGTAAAAATTAATATAGTTATGGAGATTGAAAGACTATCTATTTAGAGAGGAATGTGAATATATTGAGAAAACAAGAGGGAGATAGAGATGTGAAAAAGCTTAAAAAATGCTTAAAATATTATGTAGGTATAAAGAGGTAGTACTGCTATTAAGGAATTTAAGTCTCAGAGGTTTTGGATTGAGTAATAAATTTGTGGATTAAGTGTGTACACAATGGGGGATAGGGTCTACTAGTTAACTATGGGTTTATCTGAGGATGTGCAGGACAAGAGTTAAGTCACTTACAAAAGAACAAAAGAGAGAAAAAGGTGAAAAGGATAAGAAAAGGAGAAAAAAAGATCAGAAGTTTAGTAGAGCTAGACAAAACCAAAAAGATAATTAAGAAAGAAAGAAAAAGAGAAAGAAGACAAGAAAAGAAAGGAAAACTCACATTCACGTATTCCTAAAATAAAAATTATAAGAGGGATAAAAAGTTACTGGAAAACAATTATTTTTTTCAAAAAAGGCAAAAATTAAAGATTAATAAAAGTTTTAGAAAAGGAAAAAAAATTTTATATATATATATAAGGTACAAAAAAAAGAAAAAAGAAAAGAAGTAGAAGAAAAAAAAAGTTCTTTGATTTTTTTTTTTGATTTTTTTTTTGGGAGGGGTGGGAAGAATCCTGTATCTCCCTTTTGTCTGTAACCAGCCTCTTGTTGGAGTCTCTGGTCAGCTTGAGGTCCTGTGGCTTGATTGGTTTCTTAAGTCACTTTGTTCGAACAGGCAGAAAAATGTTCTGCTTTACCCAAAATTTTGAGATCCCCCTCCCAGGTTAGGTTAATGGGAGGGTGATTTGCTTTGAGAATCACAAAAGAGGGGTGATGAGGCTAGGTTCTGGTAGAGTTGAGGCCTTTCAACAAACAGTAGCTTTTCCCTGGGGATATTTTGTGAAAAACTCACAGAGCCCAGCCTGGAGCCATTCTCAGGGTTTCTGTTTTTCAATAGATTGTGGAGGCGGATAGAGGGAGGGGCAGCCTCTGGCTTTGGTTACCCAGTGCGGAAAGCCACTCCAATGGCTGGTTCCTGAGCTGGGTGACTTTTCCCTGGATGGAGCTGAGTCTGGCAGGTCTCTTTGCCGTTAAGTTCTTGTGACCTGCTAAATGACTTGTTTTATTCCAAGGCCTGAGTTGGAGCTAGCAGCTACTCTGACCTTTGTCAGTATCCAAGATGGAGATCACCGGTGCTGGGGGGGTAGGGGTGGCCTTCCCTCCTCTGCTCCCTGAGAAGGAGTGAGGACGTCAGGCTTGTACTCACGCCGAGTCTTGTATCCTGGGTCGTCTCTGGTCTGCAAACTGCAGGATGATGTCTGCTCCTTGTCGGTTCTTGCTGGTGTTAAGTAGAATCCTCTCGCCCACTGCGTCTGGCTCCTTCGTCCCAAACTCTCTGTGAGCGCTCAGGTATGGCCGCGGCTGCGGTTGCCGCTGCAACCGTGCCGCCACCGCGGCGGCTGCTGGCAGGCGCTCAGATGTGTCTCCTTGTCTTGGCTTCCCCTCTCTTGTCTAACTGTCTGTCCTGTGATGGCACACTTGGTGTGATTCTCTGGCTTAGGAATGTTCACTGGAACTCTAAAACTGTTTTCTATGCGAGAGCTTGTTCAGATTCCAGCTTCTCCTCCGCCATCTTCCTGGAACCGCAGATGTCTTTTTGATTGGGGAGGGTGCCTGCTATCTAGATTTCCATTCTCAGGCCTGGTGTCAGGGAGTTTGGAGGCTTTCAGGGTTGTAGACTGCTATCATAAGCCTGGAGTTGGGTTCCTAGGCTTTGCCAGGTAGCCACAGGAGCCTTAGGAACAGAGCTTATGTCTGTGCTCTGTTTTGATGTGATCCATCCCTTTTGGATGTGGGCTTATGTCAGGGGGCTTTGGGATCCCTCAGAAAATTACCACTCACAGAGCGTGGATCCAGTTGTATTACTCACAAGATCTGTAGCTGGTGGTGTGCTGCACCACAGAGCCTGTGGTATGGTGAATAAGATGGTTCTCAATCAGAGGGTCTGGGTGTTAGCAGATCCATGTGGGGGATGGTTTTGTTGATGCTGAAGGGTCTCTCTCCTATGTGGTGGTGTGGGGAGCCCTGGCACTGGGAGGACTGGGTAGAGGTTGGTGCGGCAGGCTGATGTGGACTGTGGGGGTTGCCATGCTGGTCTGCGGCAGATGTAGTGGAAGGTGGCAGACACTGGAGGGCAGTCTTGGTGATTTCTGCCTGTGGCTGCTAGGTGTGTTGGCAAAGATGCATGCAGAAGCTTGGTGGTGAAGCAGCTGAGAGCCTGGGGTCTGTGCAGGGTGACAGCAGGGAGGGATCAGGTCTCAGCAGAAAGCCCAATAGCCAGAGCAGTTGGCCATTAGAGCATAGAGCGATGGATTGGCTACAGCTCTGGTTTCCTGGAGGCCTTGTGCAGGGTTGCAGGGGGCCCACGGGGATCCTGCCAGTGCTGCAGGTTGGGCTGATTTGGGGGGCTTACCCGATGGTGCCAATTTCTGGCAATTGTAATGGTGGCGGTATTACTAAGTTAACTCCTTCCCCATAGCCCTTCTAGGTGGGGGACAGGTTAGAGGAGGCATTCACCAACTCGGAGATATTCATCAGATTCCCTCCTAACATTCCATAGGTATAGTATTGAGCACTTTCTTCAGCTTTTGGGTGCTCCTCTGCTTAAAGGTTGCACTCCTCTGCTTAAAGTCTGCAGAAAGTCCCAAAGCATCATTGCATTTGGTGCAGGTGCTCCACAGTGGTCCCGTTCACTCTTTCTCTTTTGCCTTTTCTTATTTCTCTTGTAGTAGAAAAAGCCTTTAGGTGTTTAGAGTTTGATTGGAGTGGATTTCTTGAGGTAAAGTGTGGCTGTAGCACTATACCTTCTTTTGGTCAGAGACACTTAATGGGGTTACCTGTGAGAGCAACACCATCTTCCCACAACCGGCTGAATTTTTAAATTATATTTCATCTAGTTGTTTGTTGGAGCATTGCAGTTTTTCTGGAATTTAAGGTTTTCTGTATAACTTTGTCTTCAAGTAATCCAACAGCATTAAATATTACATTTAAAAGCTATTCTGTAGCACATAGATTTTGGAATTATAATATTAAGATGAAATTCTTATTGTTTGTACAAAAAAACCCTTTTAAGTCCAAATGGGAAATATGCTCATTTCAGCAGCCTTGGGTCTCCTTCTTCTTTTTGTTTCTCCAGTATCTTTCTTGTTTTGGAACAAGTGTCATGGGTTATATGTCCCTTCCAAAGTAAGATTACTCCATTAATTTAATAGCAAAGGAATATAACCTGCCTGTCTCTAAAGACAGCTTTGAGTATAATGATAATGTGACCATTCACATTAGTGAATTTTCAGTCATATTGATAATTTTTTGTAAGCCAATCATTAAAAAGTTTCCAAAAAGCAAAATAAAGATAATGTTCTGCTTTCTAAGGTTAAAACACTAGTATTTCAACAAAACACATTCTATTCTTCCCAGATTACATGGTGAAGAATTTCTCTTTCATCATAACCCTTACCACTGAACCCTCCCTTCAAACATGTAGCTTTATTCAATTTTCCTGTTATAGCTTTCATTTTGGTACTAGCATCAGTAATCTCCTTCTAGTATTTGACAATGAGATTCCATTTATTGATAGAGAGCTCAATTCATATTGACAAAGGCAGATTGGTGAGCATATCATATAGCATAAAATATTGAATATTATTAACGTGATCTTATGTAACTATTCCATAAATTAATATAAGTACCACATAAATGTGCAATTTCATGTAATTTTTAAAATGCAAAACAATTGCATATCTATGTCATAAAATAATTCAGATAACTAGTAGAAGAGAATAAGCCAAATCCATTGCATCATGCCCAAAATTCTTTGTAAAATTTTATTTTCCCATTAATATTCACCTCGGGCCCTTCTTTTTCTAACAACCAGTGACATGTTGATGTCTCTAGATTTTAGTCAACTCTGATTAACCTCTTTCATTTCCACCTCCAGTTAGTCCTTCATGAGGAATAACTTGTTCCAATATGCCTGCAAGGAGACAGTAGTACCCAAGTCGACTGGCTGTGCCCATTCTTCCCTTGCTTTGTTAGGGAAGGGGATATCATCAACAAGGTTGCCAGGGACCAGGTTGCTGGAACCATGGTGTTATGAATTATGAGTAACAGAGTAGAGTAGCAGAGATTAGGATACCAGGGAAAGGGGAATTGTGACTGTAATCGCTGAGTGGCAGTGGCACCAACAGCTTTGCAAGGATTGGGATATCCAGACAGTTTAGCAGGGACAAGGAGGAAAAGAGAACGTGAAAGAGTAAAAGTTGTGAAGGATTAGGGTGGCACAATCAGGTTAAAAAGGTCGTGAGTGTGCAAACTGGGTAGCCAGTACTAGGATAAAGCAATTGGCATGGTAGACTGATGTGGTGCAGAGCTCAGTGTTTCCCTCTCCAGTTTGGCTGTTAGATCTTTAGGGAACTACCGCTAGCAGCTCACTATCAGCATGTTGGGTTCAGGTTTTCGGATCTTTTCCCTGAGCATCCTGAGAGACCACACTCCACAATGCTGCAGAACAGGCTCCACATTGTGAGCTGCAATCACCTTTTACAGATCTCACTGCTCATCTCCAACGTCAATTATCATGGTAGCAAGGGATCTGTGTAGTGCTCAGCAGCAGTGCTCTGGGAAACTACCAGTTCTTACCGTAGCATTCTGGGAGCTCCCTTGAAATGGGCAAGAACACTTGCTTCTGCCCTTCCAACTTCTGTGGCTCTGGAAAGCCAGACTTTTCTACCTCAGATGTATTACTTTGATCTACAGGTCCAAATGTTGCTTCAAACTTTCTCTGTCTCCTCTAGGTAATCACCACCTTTAACTATCTCTCCTTTTCCTACCAGGTAGCTTACTTCATCTCCACATCCTTTCATTTCTGCTTTGTATCAACCTGTGGCTTTCACACCAAACCCTTCCAATTTCTCATCTGCCTCTCTAGGTGTGAATCCGGCACAGCAAGCTACATGTAACTTCTGTATCTGTTTATCTACATTGATTCTGGAACCCAAGGTGTTACTAGGCAACTAAGAACATGGGTAGCATCATAAATACTCCCCAGCCAATCATTGCTCATTGAGAAACATGCAAATGTGCTGTGGTCAGTCTCTCCATCTCCATTACTGGTTCAGTAGAATAAAGTGAAATCAAAATGGAGCCACCAGACAGCTGCTATGGCAGCAACCGAACCAATCATAGATAATTTAGTGAGGGGATATGAATCAAATGTAGTAAGGTAAATGCACAGATTTATAGGACAGTACACAGCGTTTCCATCAAACAAGTTAGTTTATGTCCAAAATGCCAGACCAATCTTGGGTTCTGTCCTAGATCTTACTTTTCTGAAGGTACTGAGGACTCCTAGATACAACTCAGACCTAATGACATGGGTGAATAGAAATGTAGGTGAGTATTGCTTAGTGTTCTGAAGTTGCGCTAAGGTGTTGTCTTGTCATGGCTGACATCTAATCAATGTCCTTTCCTGACCTCCACCACATCTCTTTATTTGGCATAAGTGGCATGTGGGAAGATCTAACAAGGTCACCTAGAGTTTGGGCCTGGGGTTAAAAACTCCATTTTGTGATCATAAATATTCCACCACTTCCTGAAACAAAATGTAAGGATCAGCAAGGAAGTTGGGTTAGCAATTCAAAAACTTATAATTACTTTATAGTGCAATATCTGAAATCTTCCCTTCCCACCCCTCAGAATCTGATTCCCCAATTGTGTAGACACTCATACACTCTGTTCTCCTGGAGCATTTGAGTGTGGGGCATCATCTACTTCTTATGTGTACTGCTATACAAAGGGAGATTTTTCTCCTAGGCTCAAGATGACTTCAGTGATTGGTGTACTGTGCAATACCCTAAGGGCATGGTCATTTGTTCACACCCCTAAGTAGAACTGTCAAGGACTAAGGACTAGTCAGGGCTTACTTTCTGTCAGTGGTATTGCTCTGAGGAATTACTGTCAATTTTGCCTACAGTGCCTAGGCTAAGGTCTCTCAGAAAGGCTCCAAACTCAACCTGCCTGAGTCTCTGAGTTGATCATCATTGAGCAACTATGTTCCACATTCTGTGAGTCACTCACTTCTGTGGACCTATGCATATGAAGGCACAAGAAGAGAGTTCCCTGGAAGGAAGGTCCTGGAATGCAAAACATCTACTAGGACAATGGAAACCCATGGTTGGGTGTGCTTAATATGCAATGAAGTAACAAGAAAGAAAGAGACACTGTCAAACCCTAAACAAAGGGTCAGAAGGACTGAGGGGAAAGGAGCCCCATGATCAGGAATATAAATGGAGTTTACAAGCCCTTTCAGGCTCTGACTTTCTAGGTTGAAAGTAAGATAACAGATAGCCTGAGTTCCTAAGAGCTCAATGTTTAGGCTATATGACTTTTTCAGAACTTCTTTTCCTTCCTCCTGTGTTCTGAGCGGAACAGTTAGTACAGTGCTTCTGTCTCCTAGAGGCAATCTTTCTCATCACACAATGCTTAAAGTAGACAATATATGGAAGCTTCTCTTAAATAAAAAATATGAAGTAGAACACAGTGCTTCTCCTGAATTACTGCCCCTAAGAAGTTCCCAATTCTGAGCACAGAGTGATCATGGGTGAGTGCTAATAACCTGAATGGTGAACTTTGAACACTCCCCAAGGCAGATACCGTCCAGTACAGTAGTTGCCACCTATAATCCTGGTTATTAAGACTGAAAATTCTAAGATATTGAGTCCCAAAAGAGGAAACTGGGCCAAGGAGAGACAACTTATCATTGCTGGAAAAGGAGGAAGACAAATTGGAGAATATTTCTCTGAGCATGGACATGGTAGTCATTTCAACAGTTTTCAAATTGTGGCTCATCAGTAGAGAAAACCAAGTCAAATCTCACTAAAGCAATACTAAAACATATATAAAAAACTATTTGGATTTCGTTACTAACTTCTTTTTTCAAGTGTGTGTGTGTGTGTGTGTGTGTGTGTGTGTGTGTGTGTGTGTGTGTGTGTGTTTGTGGTGTCAGATTTTGTATGGGACCGCATTGGTTCTTTAAAAACAACATATTGGCACTATCCTTTAGGTTTCCCATTCAAGACTCGTGGCATTCTAACTCTACCACTTGAAACACACAATTCTGCTGGTTAAATGGAGATAAACATGTAATGGATATGTCAATCTAGGTTGGTTTCAAAGTATGATTTTCAGATCTCACTCTCTGAAGTATATAAGCTATAAGAGTTAGCTTCAATGCTCAGTCCAGTATTCCCAGTAAGTTACTTAATCTTTCTGAATCTCAGAACGTGAAAAGAACTACTTTGTAGATCATAGAATCTGGTGGAAGTTATGACTGGTTGCATGAAGTACAAGTGTTTGGGATGTGTGGACAGAGACTGAAACTCTCATAATACTACTGATGTTTATATTGAAATGAATCCCAGTGATTGGAAACAAGAGGGATTTTTCTGTTCTTATTTATCCATTTATGGGTAGTGAGGGGGCCACAGAAACTCAAGGAGGACAGGGGAGCAAATGCAGCAGTGGTTCTCTGTAGATATTATGTTGACAATGAACTTATACCACTTGTGGACAGGGACAGGGGAAAAAACAGAGAGAGAGAGAGTGCAAAGGAAGTGATGAGACTGTCCAAAAAGAAATGAACTCATTACCTGATTTACAAAATGGTGACCCATGTGTACACTTCCTTAACAATAACAATTTTTAAAATCCAGGTTGATAATTTTCTTCTCCAGTTTTCGATAGAGGCCCTTAAGACTTAGATCCACCTATGGAGCTTTTAAAGGTTACTTTATATGATAATTAATATACAGCCAGAATCTCTTAAGAAATATTATAAAAAGTATTGCATTCTTAGTAACTTTCTGTTTGAGTGCAGATTATCTATGTTGTTGGCAGAGCTATTTTTTACTTTTTGTTTTCAGTACTTGTCAGGTGTTGAATTCCTTCTTAAAGCTTTGTGACAGAGGTCCAATATGTCTTGGCACCCTGCCACTAGGTATCATGATAATGAACCTTTGAAATTAATGTCCTTGATTATGAGTTTTATTTATTTATTTTTTGTTTTTGTTAGTAAACTCTGGGCCTAGTCACTGTCTCTCAGCATTTCAGCTAAAGGCTAGTGCTCTACTACTTGAGTCACAGCACAACTTGTGGCTTTTTCTGCTTACATGGTGCTGAGGAATCCAACCCAGGGTCTCATGCTTGTAAGGTAAGCAGTCTACCACTGAGTCACCTTCTCAGCCGCTATGAGTGGTACTTTTGTGCATTGATTTATTAAGCAAATCTATTGAGCAAGTACATTCATTTTGCCACTAGACATATTCAAAATTATGAATTATCTGATATTTTAACGAATAAAACTGCTGGAATTGTTTGTCTCCTCATGCCAAAATCACAAAGGAGGGTATTTTATACAACACCACAAAAGAAATTCAAGATCTTGGTGCTAACAAGAGAATTCAAAATGGTTTTTCATTATGAATACTGAGCTCAAAACTCTTCTACTACTTATTTATAAATGCAAGTTAAAGGGGAAAATCAACCAGGAAGTAAAATGTATATTGATTGTTAATTTTTAAAGCGGAAAATATGATCATTGATGGCAGACTAAAGACAAACTAATACCACAGCCCTGTATGCTCAATAAGAAATAAGAAACTTTTATTGAAAAATTGAGGTGGAAAGTGAACATCAGGCAAAGGCAAGTAGTCAGAGCCTACCACCAACAAAGAAACACCACAATGTATATCTGAGAAAAAGGAAACAATTTCAGAACAGCACTCATCATCTGTATCCGTTTCAATAATACATGTACACTTCCCTACACACACACACACACACACACACACACACACACACACACACACACACACACACACACAATGTATGCAACAACTCAACCTACTCACAAACATCCACTCATCATGAACCAAGTTCTTCCTGTAATATTTGAAATTTTAAAAGTTTTAAGTATTGTAAATAATTAATAACAGATGCATAAACAATCATTTTCTTAATAGCACTCTGCTATGGAAGTGAGAGTTCATGATTATTATAACTACCTAAAACATCTCTGAATCTGGAAACAATTTTTAAAAAGACAATCTGAATTTGGGACTATATTTCTACCAGCTATTCTGCAAAGGATTAATGAAATGATACTTATAAGATCCAAAAATTAAGTACTAAATTAATACAATGAATACATGAGTAAGTAAAGTGAAAGACACTGATCAGAGAGACCTATGCTGTCTCCGGCTCTCAGCCAGCTGCACACGGTGGCACCCTTGATGCCACATGGGCCACGTGGTTGTGTTCCCCAGAGCACTGGCCATATTGGAGTTGGAGTTGGGGTTGGGGGTTGCGAGAGGAGGGTAGGACATTGGGGATACTGCACTAGGGTTGGAGCTGGGGGTGATGGGGAGGGGAATATAGGCTGCAGGTGAGGCTGCACTGGGGTTGGGACTGGGGTTGGTGGGGATTGGAAGGTAGGCCCTGGCAGAGGCTGGTGAGGGGAGGAAGGAAGGGGGAAGGTCAGCTTCTCTGACAGCAGCCACCCCTATGTTGGCTAGCTTCTGGGGAGTGTCTGTGAATTGGGATGGTTGGGGCAGATCCCCTGGGGCCTGTCAGCCTCATGAGGAAAGGAAGGAGTCTCAAGTCCTGCCAAAGTAGACAATGAGAAATGAGAGAACCAGTGGATAAAGAATTTCAACAATAAAGGGGAGGACTTGGAGGCAAACTCTGGGGGCGTGGAGGGTGGAGGCCACAGGACTCAAGCTGCAGTGATGACTCTCTCGATGCCCCTGGCAGTTTGTGAGGGCCAGCTCCACTGCTGTGGGCTCAGCCTATGACTGGTTTTGCACTGGGCACCAGGAACGGCCTGCCCAGCTTCAGCCTGCCCTAATGGAGCAGCAGCAGGCAGGTCATGCACAGTGGGGTGAAGGAAACATGCCTGGCCAATGCTGTTTCAGCCCACTCAGGACAAGGGCCACCGGGGATGTTCCAGCTGTAGATCAGGACTGAACCATGGACAAGACCAGGTGAGTCCTCTGGGGACCAGCATGGTGGCTGTCACATGTGGGCAGGGAACTTCCTTAGCTTGCTCTAGGGGTTTCCACTCACTCTGGTGCCTCTAACACCTTCTGGATTCCAGCTGTCCTCTGGTCTCCTGCCATATCCAAGTACAGTGTCAACTCCATGCCATTGAGAGGTCATTACATAGATGCTCATAGGGCTTCTCAAACCTGGTTCACCATGCATGCAAGGCTTATGGTGTGCCATCCTCCAGGCCAAGTGTACCCCTGTTTCAGCTTGACCACCCATGCCTACAGGACCATGAACTGCATTCTTACACACAAAGCCAGGGATTCACAAGGCTATGCTGCAGTCTAAGGTATCCTATCCCTCATCCTGCTCAAGTGTGGGGTGGCTGTGGAGCCAACTGCATCATCACATTTGATTATCTCAGTGCAAGAAGAAAAAATCTTCATTGTTCAAGATACAGCTGCGCCTAGGTTTCTATGTGTACAAGAGGTGTGTGTGTGTGTGTGTGTGTGTGTGTGTGTGTGTGTGTGTGTGTGTGTGTGTGTGTGACGTGAGAGAGTCAGGCAGAGCAGAGGTTAGGAATAAAACACTTCTTTTCTTCAGCACTGAGTTTTGGTATCTAGAGGATTTTCCCCCCTCCACCAATCCTTAATAAACGTTCTAAAGTTGTCCCTTTGTATACTTTTGTCCCTTGATCTTCCTGATGATCAGATTCCTATGGTCTGCGTGTGAACTTCAGCATTTGCTTCATGAAAGTGGTGACTTTTTAAACATCTTTTATGAAGCTCTTTGATCTCTTTAAATGCAATTTGTGCTGTGTTAATGTGTTACTTAGCCAAACTGTTTGGACTTAGGCTGTGACTGTTAATTTTGAGGTTATCTTAGCACTAATATGAGATACTATCCTTTCAATCTACATTTCTAGTGAAAGAAGTTCAACATCTTTATTGAAATAATTGCCTGGGTGTAAACAAAGACAAAAACAGTGTTATAAATGTACAATCACTAGATTTTAGTAAATTGTGGACCACGGAAATAAATTTTTTAACTAATGTTAATAATTGGAATAGGAAAAAAATCACAAATTATAAAACTTAAAAATTGTTCAAATACCAAAAAAGACACTGATCAGGAATGAAGTACAAATGTTAATGTTTAATAAATAAATGAAATATTTGAAATTCTTATCCACATAGGAAATACATACCCAAAAGTCACTGAGATCCCATCTTACACATTAAAATACTTATAGCCACTCAAACAAATAAACACAAATGCTGGAGATGTTGTGTGGCATTGTAACCGAGTACAACTCATATGTAGCTCAGAGTGAAAGTTTACACAATACCAAAAACAACCCCACATATTTTAATGACCTTTACAGTAACTTGGATACATATGAAGGAATATGATTCAACATGAACATCCATGTTAATGGCAGCAGTATTCATAACAACCAAGATCTGCAATCAACCTAGGTGTACCAGTAAAAGGAATAAACAGAATGGGCTATTCATAGCTATAAACATATTCTGGAATATAAGAGAAGTTAATGCTTCTACTGTTACATTGCAAAGTATTTTTGGATATACACCTAATACTATTTTCTTTTTTTTTTTTTTTAATTGTATTTTATTTTATTTGAGAACATACTGTACAGAGGGGCAACAATTACATGGGCAGGATAATGCATACATTTCTTACCAAGCATTGCAGCCTCCTCCTTTGTTTACCCTTCACTTCCCTTCCCCGTCTCCCCCCTCCCCCCACCCAATTTTACCCCCCTCCCCCCACCCAATTATACCCCCCTCCCCCCCCACACCGAAATTGTAAAGCTGGTTTTGACATGACATTTTGTACTTCTCATTGTTGCAACAGGTCCACCTGAATCCTTAAACGACTTGTTTGTCCCCATCTCCTCCACATGTTATACTAACATCAAATATAGTGAAAGCGGGGGTTACACTGTGGGGGAGGGACATACAAAGCAACAAAGAAATAATCTTATAAATGCATTAGAAACACATGCATGAAAGAAACGAAAACATTAAAATACATATTTAAGGTTTCATTTTCCTAACATCACATTATCTGGCCTTTTCCGCTTGACTCATACATATACTAGATATTGCAAATAAGGGAAACCATGGGACCTATGCTTCTTTGGGCCTGGCTTACTTCACTTAATATAATTTTTTCCAAACCTTTCCATTTCCTAACAAATGGGGAAATGTCATTCTTTCTGATGGAGGCATAGAATTCCATTGTGTATATATACCACATTTTCTTGATCCATTCATCTACTGAGGGGCATCTGGGTTGGTTCCATATCTTAGCTATGGTAAATAATGCTGCAATAAACATAGTTGTGCTGGTAGCTTTAGTGTGGTCTTGTTTGTAAACATTTGGGTAAATGCCCAAAAGTGGGATTGCTGGATCATAGGGGAGATCTATGTGAAGTCTTTTGAGGAACCTCCATACTGCTTTCCAAAGTGGTTGAACAAGTTTACATTCCCACCAACAATGAAGTAAGGTTCCTTTCAGTCCACATCCCCTCCAGCATCTGTTGTTATTAGAGTTCTTGATTTTTGCTGTTCTAACTGGAGTGAGGTGATATCTCAATGTTGTTTTGATTTGCATTTCTTTTATGGCTAGGGATGTTGAACATTTCTTCATGTGTCTATTGGCCATCCTTCTTTCTTATTCAGAGAAGCTTCTCTTTAAGTCTTTCGCCCACTTATTTATTGGGCAGTTGTTTCTTTGAGGATTTGTTGTTGGGTGGTTTAATTTTTTGAGTTCCAAGTATATTTTAGATATGAAACCCTTGTCCGTTGTATGGCTAGTAAAGATCTTCTCCCAATCGGTGGGCTTTCTATTGATCTTGCCAGCTATGTCATTTGCCCTGCAGAAGCTCTGCAACCTTATGCAATCCCATTTGTCCAACCTTTCTTTGATTTGTTGTGCTTCCGGGTCTCTATTCAGAAAATTTCGACCTGAGCCAAGGAGACCTAGGGTTTCTCCTATTCCATCCTGTAATGTTTTCAGAGTGTCTGCTTTGAGTTCAAGGTCTTTGATCCATTTGGAGTTGATTCTGGTGCAGGGTGATATATAAGGATCTAGCTTTAGTTTTCTACATGTAGTTAACCAATTTTGCCAGCACCATTTACTGAAGAGGCTGTCTTTCTTCCATTCTATTGTTTTAGCTTCCTTATCGAAGATTAGATGGCTATAGGTCTGTAGGTTCATTTCTGGGTTTTCAATTCTATTCCATTGGTCCTGAGGTCTGTTCTTATGCCAATACCAAGGTGTTTTGATTACTATGGCTTTATAGTAGAGTTTGAAATTTGGTATTGATATTCCTCCAGCAGTGTTCTTTCCGTTGAGGAGCGTTTTTGCTATTCGGGGTCTTTTATTGTTCCATATGAATTTTTGGATTGCCTCCTCTATTTCCTTGAAGAATGAGGGTGGAATTTTGATAGGTATCGCGTTGAATTTGTAGATAGCCTTGGGAAGTATTGCCATTTTCACGATGTTAATCTTGCCAATCCAGGAGCATGGGAGGTTTTGCCATTTTTTAAGTTCTGTGTTGATTTCCTTTTTCAAGATTTTAAAGTTTTCATCATAGAGGTCCTTCACTTCTTTGGTTAAGTTAATTCCTAAGTATTTTATTTTTTGTGGGGCTATTACAAATGGAGTTGCTTTCCTAATTTCAGCCACACATTTCTCATTGTTGGCATATAGAAAAGCCATTGATTTTTGGGGGTTAATTTTATAACCTGCTACTTTGCCAAAGTTTTGAATCAGCTTGAGTAATTTGGGAGTGGAGTCTATGGGATTCTTTAAATACAAGATCATGTCATCTGCAAAGAGGGAAAGTTTTATTTCTTCTTTCCCTATTTGGATCCCCTTTATGTCTGCATCTTGCCTTATTGCTGTAGCTAGGCATTCTAATACTAGATTGAAGAGAAGTGGAGAGAGTGGGCATCCTTGTCTTGTTCCTGAGTTAAGAGGAAATGGCTTTAGTTTTTCACCATTGAGTATAATGCTGGCTGTAGGTTTGTCATATACAGCCTTTATTGTATTGAGGAATGTTCCATGGATTCCTAATTTTTCCAGAACCTTCATCATAAAGGGGTGTTGGATCTTGTCAAATGCTTTTTCTGCATCTATTGAGATAACCATGTGGTTCTTATTCTTGCTCCTGTTGATGTGATGAATAATATTAATTGATTTGCCTATATTGAATCAGCTTTGCATCCCTGAAATGAATCCTGTTTGATCATGGTGTATGATTTTTTGGATGAATTGTTGAAGTCGATTGGCCAAAATTTTGTTGAGAAGTTTTGCATCAATGTTCATCAAAGAAATGGGTCTATAGTTTTCTTTCTTTGATGAGTCCCTGCCTGGTTTTGGAATGAGGGTTATGATGGCTTCATAGAATGTGTTCGGTAGTGAGCTTTCTCTTTCAATTTCATTGAAGAGTTGGAGGAGTATTGGTGTGAGCTCTGCTTTGAAGGCCTTGTAAAATTCCGCTGTAAAACCATCTGGTCCTGGACTTTTCTTAGCTGGGAGGTCTCTTATTGCTGTTTCTATTTCAATGCTTGATATGGGCCTGTTAAGCTGGTTTAACTCATCTTGGTTTAGTTTTGGCATGTCAATATTTGCTAGGAAAAGGTCCATTTCTGTCAAGTTCTCAAACTTATTAGCATAAAGTTTTGAGAAGTATTCCCTTATAATGTTCTGAATCTTGGTTGTTTCCGTGGTGATGTTTCCATTCTCATCTCTGAGTTTATTAATTTGGGTGTGCTCTCTCCTTTTTCTGATAAGGTTTGCTAAGGGTCTGTCAATTTTGTTAAGTTTTTCGAAGAACCAACTCTTTGTTTTGTTGATTCTTTCTATAGTTTTTTTGGATTCTAATTCATTTAATTTTGATTTAATTTTGATTATTTCTTTCCGTCTACTGGATTGGGGTTTATCTTGCTGCTCTTTTTCAAGGAGGTTTAGATGTGTCATTAAATTGTTAGTTTCCGATCTCTCCAATTTGTTGATGTAGGAGCTCAGAGCTATAAACTTTCCTCTGAGTACTGCCTTTGCTGTGTCCCAGAGGAGCTGGTAATTTGTGTGTTCATTTTTGTTGAATAGCATGAACATTTGAATTTCCTTTCTAATCTCTTCCATGACCCACTCATGATTCAGCAGTGTGTTGTTCAGCCTCCATGTGATACCGGACTTTCTTTGGTGGCTTTTGGTGTTGAGTTCTAATTTTATTCCCTTGTGGTCAGAGAGAATGCAAGGTATAACTTCAATGTTTCTGAATTTAGACAAGTTTGCTTTGTGGCCTAAAATGTGGTCTATTTTAGAAAACGTTCCATGTGCTGCTGAGAAGAACGTGTATTCTGATGCTGCTGGGTGAAATGTTCGGTAAATGTCTGTTAAGTCTAGTTGATCTATGCAGCTGTTTAGATCTGCGGTTTCTCTGTTGAGTTTTTGCCGAGTTGATCTATCTAGTGGGGAGAGTGGTGTGTTAAAATCCCCAACGATTAATGTCTTTGGATCTATCTGGGATTTGAGGGAAAGTAGTGTTTCTTTGATAAATTTGGGTGCTCCATTGTTTGGCGAATAGATATTTAGAATTGTAATATCCTCCTGAAGGAGAGATCCTTTAATTAGTATGTAGCGACCTTCTTTATCTCTTCTCACGAATTTTAATTTGAAGTCTATTTTATCTGATATTAGGATTGCAACTCCCGCCTGTTTATGAGGGCCGTTTGCTTGGTAGATTTTGTTCCAGCCTTTAACCCTGAAAATATGTTTGTTTTTACGGGCAAGATGTGACTCCTGCAGGCAGCAGATAGAAGGGTCTTGTTTTTTAATCCAACTAGACAGTCTATGTCGCTTAATTGGAGAGTTCAGTCCGTTAACGTTAAGAGATAGGACTGAGAGGTATTTGGGAGTTCCTGCCATGTTATCCACCTTCTTGGGGGCTGTGAAAACTGGGTTCTTCCTAAGGTTCTTGGATTCTCAGTTTGTGTGCAATTTCTTGGCCTTTGTTGCGTTCTTGTTGGTTTTCTATGTGTAGGACATCTTTAAGAATCTTTTGCAGGGCTGGTTTGGTGGAGATGTATTGTTTCAATTTTTCTTTGCTATGGAAGGTTTTTATTTGGCCTTCAGTTATGAAGGAGAGTTTAGCTGGGTACAGTATTCTTGGTTGATAGTTGTTTGTTTTTAGGGCATGGCATACGTCATTCCAGGCTCTTCTTGCTTTGATTGTCTCTGCTGAGAAATCTGAGGTAATTCTAATTGGTTTCCCTTTATAGGTGATTAACCTTTTCTCCTTGACAGCTTTAAGGATCTTTTCCTTGGTCTGGGTTGATCCTGTGTGGATTATAATGTGACGGTGAGATGTCCTATTCTGGTCTGGTCTATTTGGGGTTCTAAAAGCTTCTTGTATCTGAATAGGCCTATCTTTTTGTATGTTTGGGAAGTTCTCTGCTAGGATCCTGTTAAACAAATTTCCTAGACCATTAACTTCTGTTTCTAGGTGCTCCTCTACACCCATTATCCTTAAATTGGGCCTTCTGATGGTGTCCTCCAGGTGTTTGATAGACCTATCATATTTCTTGGACTTGTCTTGGATGGTTGTATGTTCTTTCTCTATAATATCTAGGCTGTCTTCAATCCCTGAGATTCGATCTTCTGCATGGTCTAACCTGCTGTCAAGACTCTCTACTTTGTTTTTTATCTCTTTTCCTTCTAATTGGTCAGCTTTGATGGCTTCAAGTTCTTTGTTGAAGCTCTGTTTTAGGTCTTGTATGAATTTCTTTACTTCCTTAATTTGGTGTTCAGTGTTTGTTCTCAAATCACTTAGTTGATTGGTTATGGTTTCTTTGGACTCCCATTCCTTCTGTTGGGTTCCATTCAGCATTCCCTTTGTGGTCTCCCTGACTTCCTTCAGCTCTTTGTTAATGGATTCCATGAATGTCTTTAGTGATCTTTGTGTATTCTCTACCTGGTCTCTTAATTCGTGAATTACTCTTTGATTAGTTTCCTCCCTTCTGTGGGATTCCTGCAGTTTTCTTTGAGTGTTCTCTGCCTGCTCACGCCATTCCTCCCTTTCTCTTTGAGTATTCTCAAGTTGTTCACGCAAATCCTGTATCTGTTTTTGAGAAGCTTCCTCACGCTTATGATATTCCTGTATAAACTTCTGGGATGCCTCCTCTCTCTCCCTATCACGCTCATACAGAGTCCTTTGTACATTGTCAAACTTCTCATTTATCATGTTTGCTATTAGTGTTTGTAGAGCTATTTGGGAACTCTCCTCTGGATTATTCTTTATCTGTTCTAATCCCTGATTATCAAGGTTGGGAATTGAGATACCCGAATTTGCCATTTTTCTTGTGTTTTTCCGGCTTACTCGGCCCATTTGAGATAAAGATTGCACCAGTTTTGTGCTAGAACACTATCTTAAGGCAACCATCAACCAAAGTTTGCATTTGTACAGTCAATAGTCTACAGATACAAACTAGTTCAACAGATACATCTATTCAACATCAAACGACTATATGTTAAAGGACTTCGAACCGCAGAAAAGAATTTGGAAAACCAGAAATTATTAGGATTAGTGAGAGATGTGGGTAAAAAATCGGAATAGATTGGTGTTGGGAGGCACAAGGAGAGTTAACTATGTCCTAATCACAGTGCAGGAAATGGGTTGGGTAGGATGCAAGTAGAGAGAGAGAGAAAAAGAAGAGACGGAAAGGGGAATAAAGAGAGACCAGAAAAAGAATAGAAACGTAAAAATTAATGTTATTATAGAGGTTAAAAGACCATCTATTTAGAGAGGAATGTGAATATGTTCAGAGAAGGGGAGGGACATTGAGGAGATGTGAAAAGCTTTAAGGGAGAAGAAAAGATCAGAAGTTCAGTAGAGCTAGATAAAAAACAAAAAGATAATTAAGAAAGAAAGAAAAAGAGAAAGAAGACAAGAAAAGAAAGGAAAACTCTCATTCACGTAATTTTGAAATAAAAATTATAAGATGAGAAAAAAAAAGTTACTGGAAAACAATTATTTTTTCAGAAGAGGCAAAAATTAAAGATTAATAAAAGTTTTAGAAGGGAAAAAATTTATATACACATATATATATATATATATATATATATATATATATATATATATATATATATATATAAGGTAACAAAAAACAAAAAACAAGCAAAAAAAAAGAAAAGAAGATGAAGAAAAAAAAAAAAAGAAAAAAGAAAAAAAGAAAAAAAAAAGTCTTTTGATTTTTTTTTTTTGGGGGGGGAGGAGTGGGAAGAATCCTGTATCTCCCTTCTATCTGCAACCAGTCTCTTGGAGTCTCTGGTCAGCTTGAGGTCCTGTGGCTTGATTGGTTTCTTAAGTCGATTGGTTGGAAGAGGCAGAAAAATTCTCTGCTTTACCCAAAATTTTGAGATCCCCCTCCCAGGTTAGTTTTCTGGGAGGGTGGTCTGCTTTGAGAGTCACAAAAGAGGGGGATGTGGTGATGAGGCTAGGTTCTGGGTAGAGTTGAGGCCTTTCAACAAACAGTAGCTTTTCCCTGGGGCTTTTTTGTGATAAAGCTCACAGCGCCCAGCCTGGAGCCATTCTCAGGGTTTCTGTTTTTCAATTGATTGTGGTGGCTGCTAGAGGGAGGGGCAGCCTCTGGCTCTGGTTACCCAGTGAGGTTAGGCTGGCGCCTGAGCTGGGTGACTTTTCCCTGGATGGAGCTGAGTCTGGCAGGTCACTTCGGCGTTAAGTTCTTGTGACCTGCTAAATGACTCATTTTATTCCAAGGCCTGAGCTGGAGCTAGCAGCAACTCCGAGCTTTGTCGGTATCCAAGATGGAGATCACCGGTGCTGGGGGGGGGAGGGGTGGCCTTCCTTCCTCTGCTCCCTGAGGAGTGAGGATGTCGGGCTTGTACTCACGTCGAGTCTTGGATCCTGGGTCGTCTCTGGTGCCGAGTCTTGGATCCTGGGTCGTCTCTGGTCTGCAAGCTGCAGGGTGAAGATGTCCGCTCTTTGTTGATTCTTGCTGGTGTTGAGTAGAATCCGCTCGCCCGCTGCGTCTGGCTCCTTCGTCCCGGACTCTCTGTGTGAGCGCTCAGGTATGGCCCCCGGCTGTGGTCTCTGCCGCTTGCGACCCTGTCGCCGCCGCCGCCGCCGTGGCGGCTGCTGGCGACCACTCGGTGCTTCTTTTTGCCTTGGCTTCCCCTCTCTTGTCTAACTCTCTGTCCTGTGATGGCACACTTGGTGTGATTCTCTGGCTTAGGACTGTTCACTGGAACTCTAAAGCTGCTTTCTATGCGAGAGCTTGTTCAGATTCCAGCTTCTCCTCCGCCATCTTCCCGGAACTCCCTAATACTATTTTCATGGGCTTTTCTGGCATTGTGTTTTTTTCTTTTGTGAGGAACGTCAATATTGATTTTCAAAGTAGTTACTACAGGTTAAAATATCCTGTAAGGGGCTGGGAAGGTGGCTGAGTGGTAGAGTGCTTGTCTTACATGCCTGAGGCCCTGGGTTCGATTCCTCAGCACCACATAAGCAAAAAGTAAAAAGCCGGAAGTGGCGCTGCGGCACAAGTGGTAGAGCGCTAGCCTTGAGCTGAAGAGCTGAGGGACAGCGCCCAGGTCCAGAGTTCAGGCCCCACGACCGCACCCCCCCAAAAAAAGATATCCTGTAATAGGTGAATATTAGACCAAAAGTTAAATATATCAGTGAACACATACAGGACCATCATATGTAGTTTATAATTTGAAGCAATTTTAAGAAGGCAACAATTGAGAAAAAGATAATGCTAAAAGTTTAATAATAAATTATTTTGAAAAGTTGAATGAAGAAGTTATAAAATAAGACTCATCAAAAACTGTTGAATGATAGAAGATGGATGAAGGTTATAAAAACATTCATCTGCATGGCCAATTTGAATGAAGTAAATTCATATTGGTGTACACTGAAGACACATTCCAATTCATAAAATACACTTAAAATATTTATGAGAAGACAAATCAGTATCTGTCTTTTGTATATGTAATAGTAAAAATTCACAGAAGGATCAGAACTGTGAAAAAGAGAGAGTATGGCCAAAATTGTTGATGTGATTGATTGAATATATCTGAGTTTGTGTGGAAAAGGAGGAAAGAAAATGAAGAAAACATATGGGGTGCTGATCAAGACATATTTTCACATTTATAAACAAGGAATAATATGAAAAATGTGCAACTAATTAGTGTTAATTTAACAAAACATTTTGCTCAAGTTTTAAAAATGAAACTATAAAAAATAACAATAACATCAAATAAATAGGGCATTGAAGAAAATGTCCCATAGACAGATTTTCCCCATAATTTGTTATATTTCATAACAAATGGATTAAAATAAAATGTAATTACATCTGAAGATGTTAACACTTTCAAAGGTCATTTTTAGAATCCAGCAAAGAAAAGTATCAGAGAAGTAGAGAGTAAGAACAATCTGTGCTATGGATGAAGATATTTAGTAGAACTTTGTGATGAAACAATTTGCTCTCTTTTCCTAATCAACATAGTCCAGGTCACCTACCTTTTTACAGAACACTTGTAGTCAGTGAAGTAGAGTTACTAATTAGGTAGTAATTTATTACTTTTATTCCCTAATCTTATTATGTGATTCCTGAATGATATGAGTGATCCTAGGAGATTTTCTGACCTCATTTTCACGGTGTCTAATTCCTCCCCCTGCCCAGGATTCTTCTGCTAGTCTCATTTTTCCTTGTTTCTGAACTCAACTCCTGTGATCTTTCGGGTCATGAAAAAGAGCTGGAGAAATGTGAGTATGACTTGGAGTCTGTGCTAACTTTCACTCCAGCTCAGAGGAACTATTGAAGGACCTCCACCTGAGCTTCAGAATCAGATATTAATTGACCTCTTTGGAAATGTAGAAATTCAGGCAGAATCTGTCATTCCTTGACTTTCTCTGAAGAGATTTTGTACTAGGGCAAATTTCAGAGGATGAGCTTTCCCACCAACCACCACAGCCTTGACAAAAGGAACAGATTTAAAATTGAAAGTGGTCTCAGTTCCCAAAGAGCCAACGGGAATCCAGGAGATCACACATTCCTCCTGATTAGGGACCTTGTAGTAAGAATAGAAACTGGACAAAGTCTAATGTGGAGATTAACTGAGACTGGGCCTAAGGGCAACACAAAAGAATTTCCCTTTGTTTGACTACAATTGTGTTGTTTAGTGAGACATGACACCTTCCTTCATATCAGAAAATGCACTAGGTGAATTATGTCACTGCCACTATGTGGGAGGTCAGTTCCTTGGAGGAGAAGGGGTTAAATGTTGTGACCACCAGTTTTTTCTCTAGGCCTTTATCTCTCCCATGCCTTCCCCTGCAGGGAATATGTTGCTTCTTTCCTGCATTCAACTACTTGTGTACCATAGGGTATTCTTTTTCTAGTCTCTTACATTCGAAGTAGCATAGGCCCAGGCTCTGCTCCTTCCAAGAGGTGACAACAAGATCAGATTTGTACTGAAGGTCAATCAGATTGAAATAAAATAACTGAAATTAGTAGCACCCTTTCATACTTGCATCTTTACTAACAGAAAACTTCCTGGTTGCTCATTCTGTAGTTTTAATTCTTTAGTGGCAAGCACCATTCTAGGAGGTCTTTCCTGGCCACTGAAAATTGAACTCACTAGAAGCTGAAAAGTTTCATTTTGTGGGGTGGTGGATACTGGTGGCTCACATCTATATTCCTAGCTAGTCATGAGGCTGAGATCTGAGAATTGTGGTTCTAAGCTAGCTTGGGAAGAAAGTCTATGAGATTTGTCTCTAGTTAATCAACAAAAAAACAGAAGTGGTACTCTGTCCCAAAGTGGTAGAGGGCTGAGTGACAGTACTCAGGCCCTTAGTTCATGCCTCGTGACCAACAAAAAGGAAGTTTCATTTTTCTACCATGGTGTCTTCTTCTAACACACTATGTGCTTTATCTGTAAGTCTTCTTAAGGTTCCTGTGTCTCACTCAAGTAGATTTTTTCTTTCAAAAATAAGAAAGTCCACAAAGTCTACCTATTGTACAATCACTAAGTTTGGAATAAACATTTGTTAACTGTTGGTGTGCAGACATTAGACTAATTCTTAATTTAAAGAAACTATGTTGACCTTCATTCCACTTGAACAATTCTGTGGAAAATAGATATATCTTTGGATTCCTTTGGTTCTTTCTAGAATCTATATTCTCCAGATTGTTTTTCCATTGATGCAGAAAAGTTCCAAATTGTGGCAACTATTATTTATTGTATTGCTAGTTTTAAGCATGGAAAAACCGATCAAAGATATTTCAAATTTAATTTTGTGAAAAATGTTGATTCATTATCTAAATTCAAAAAACATAAATTACTAAAGGAACTGTTTCTTTGGTAAAAAAAAAATAAGAGCACTGGGTCAGAAATAGTCTCTTCCATGTAGGAGTCTTGGAGGGTCTGCCTATATAGTGATCTCACTTTGAGAAGTAGTTTGCCATATGGGTCTTTTCAACACTTCTTGTTTGGCACTAGAAGCCTGGTGAAACAAACAGATTTGTCTATGATTCTCTTTCAGGAAGTCCATGGCTGACATTGATTGTGTTAGATAATAATTGTCCTCCTACCATTTCCTTCTAAGTAATTGTACTTATATTTGTGATTTTGGGACTTGTATCAGGTTATATGTAACCATATCCTGTGGAGCAATTTAAAGAAGGAAACTTCAGTATCTGTGTTATAATGTAATGGTATCATAAAATTCCTTATATTTTACAATATAAGATAAGTAGCAATGATTATCTTATCAACTCTAGCTAAATTATGTATCATTAGGCATTATGATAATAGTGTCTGAAAGTTCACCGATCACTTTATTTTCAAAAAAATCAAAATAATCAGAATATTGATATTTTGAAAAGTATATTATGAGGCACGGATATTTCCAAAGACAATGTTACCCACAGGACATTTCGTTTCTTATTTTGTCATGTAGCTAATTTAACTTTACTTTTTATCCAAATTATAACTTACGATTTACTACTTGTGCTACAAAAAATGAAGCACAAATTTATTTTTTGTCTTTTTAACTCATTTGTATTTATCATTGTGCAAAGTGGTTTCAATTCAATGAGTTTGTTTATAAGTACAATGCATCTTGATTAGTGTTCCCTGAATCTACCCGTCTTTCCCCAAACTACCCATCTTCCAAGTTACATGGTTCCATTTCTACATTGATATCATTAATATAATGATTATATTTGCCATCCCTTCCTCTTTTCATTAATCTGCCCCCTCTTTTCTTAAACTTCTTCTCCAGCCGAACATCATTTCCCTTTCTGCTCCTCATTTGCTTGAACTCTTTATTGTTTGTTAGTTATTCAGAGAATCATCATCACTGAAATACTTTCATGAGCATACTGAGTATTGGATTTTTAAATTTCATTTTGATTTCAACTTGTACACAGGAGTTGACATTCATTATGAGTACATGAGTACAATCTCACCTCTTTCATAATTTTCCCCAGCACTCTCACTCCCACCTTTTCCTCAAGTTTCTTCATTTGGTAGGATATGCATTAAGTTAGAGCACTGCATTTCACTCCACTTTATTGCTTCATTTATCTATTTCTTCCCACCTTGACTCCATCCGTACCTCTTAGTACTTGATTCATAGTGTTTATTTTATTGGAATGTGAGTTAGCTATTCTAAGGAATTACATTATTTGAATTATTCTCTGAACTAACCATATTTCAGTTCATACCTAGGTGTATAGTTGCATTCCACCACAAAGTGTGCATATTGTATTGATCTATATTACGCTTAACTTCCTATATAACAGAAAACATATCTCATTTGTCTCTCTGGGTTTGGCTTTCTTCCCTTACTTCATGTAGCATGATTTTCCCCAATTTATTTCCTTTCTTTGCAAATGATTCATTATCATTCTTTTGAATGGATAAATAAAATTCTGTTGTGCATGTACGTGTGTACGTATGTATGTATATATATGCATATATATATGAATGTATATGCATACATGTATATCTATATGCATATAGCTATCATATTTTCCTTATCTACCTTTCCACTGAGAGGCATAGTCCATGTCTGATGACAATGAGGACAAGCAACTTTATCCATGAAATGTCACAAAGGATACGCTGTGTTCGGTGACTCTAGTGGATAAGTGTAGCCAACGTTAGAGGATGGTCATAGCGATGAGAATAATCAAAGGTGTATATGGGATTACAGAGGTGTGTTTTCTTGAAGATGAATGCTCTTGATTTTGTTGCTAAGCTTGTCATCCCTCTTGAAGTCTCTTGTCTTGCTGCTGGCCTTTTTTAACTGTTTACTCATTTGCTTCAACTGGGCCTTCTTTTCACTTAAAAGGATTATTAATTCCATGTGGTCCTGGCAAGTTATGAAAATAGGAACCTCCATTATTATTCCATCTTTCTTTTCTACTTTTTATTTGTTCCACTATGAGAATATGAACTCAAGGCCTAGACACTGTGTTTTAGCTTTTTCTGTTAAGGCAGGTACTCTATAACTTGAGGTAAAGCTTCATTTCCATGGTTTTGGAGAACTAAAGGGAGATTTTTGTCTGGACTGGATTTGAACTTCAATCTTCAGTTTGCAGACTTCTGAATAGTTAAGATTATAGGATTGAGCTGTTAGTGCCTGGCCCCCAAAGCATTTATTTCTTAACCACAAACATGGGATGCGTCTTATAGAGTTTTGTCATTGAGAAATTCTTATTATATGTGAGAGTTAATGCAATTTCACAGGGAAAGGTTGGAAAGTCAAGAAGTGCTCACTAAACAAATTCAAAATATGGTCTGTTCTTACTTTCTTGATACAACAGCCCCACTGATTTCTCTCATGGATATCTTCTAATCTACTTCTAATTTTACTTCTAATTCACAAGTGGATATAACTCAGTTTCATTTAACTACATGAATTCTTGTTACATATGTTACTGACCTACATTACATCTGAGGCCTAGTGACTATCTGAAATCATCAATTTAATCATAAATGACCTCTGTTCTTTTGCAATAACTAGACTCCTTCAGGGGCCTGAGGACACCAAGATACTTCAGGAGACACAAGCCCCTTCTCCTATCAGACTTGCCAATGCAGAAGAAGCAACTGTTCCCTTCAACCCTTATAGGAAACTTGCCTGTAACATGAGATTCTCAGCAGTGAGAAGGGTATTCAAACTACACCTGCCTGGACACTGCTGGCTCACCATCTGAAACTTCTCAAGCCTTTCTTCAATAATGCTGTCTGTTGTATGTAGAATTGTTGTTTGTCTGCACCAGCCATCCAGACATCTCCTTATTCTCTTCATTGAATAGGATCCACGAATTGAGTCTGTCTACAATCTCCTCTTTGCTGATAATCACCTACAGAGAAAAATGCATTTGGCTGTTGAAGACAGCAAACAAAATGGTGCCCTCCCCTCCTATTAATGGAGTGTGAATTTCATTCATTTTAGTTAGCATCTTAGAGGACTTATATCTGTGTTTTTCCTCTCAGAAACCTAGGGTTCAACATCATCAGACATTCTCATACATTTGCTGAAGTAACAACTCTAAGTGACCAACAACACTTTTACCCATTGCAAATCTATTACCATCAGGTCACAACAAACCTTATAAAGAAGAAAGGCAGAATATATTAAGCACCCCATAAATTCTTCTGCTTTATATCCTTTCAATATTTATTTTTGAATGATGATAACCTAATTTAATTCTGATGATATTTTTTCCTCTTAAAATTAATCAAATTATTACATGATTAAGGCCAAATGTCCTGCTTATTTAATTTAAAAAACTATAATTCACATCATGTAAAACCAAATGTTTATAAAACAACATATCAGGAAGATTCAAGCCATATATATATATATATATATATATATATATATATATATATATATATACATATATATATGTATATGTATATGATGGAAGATTCATACATAGTAAAATAAAAGAAACCTTAAACCAATGCCCATCACTCATTTGATCCTGCACCTCTAGTGGAAGAGGGTGATTTTACCTATTAATCATGGAAATGTCATCTCAATCCAGTCTACTCTACACAGGCTAACCCCAAAACACCCAATGCTTCATTACTTACAAACAACTCCAGCAAGTAGACTTTATTTAGCTTAGGATTCTCCTCCCTACAATGATAAATGGATTATGTTAATAAATTTGAAAGTAAATAGTTCAAAACAGCCTGGCTCAGAGTACAAAAGGATTTTGAGGTCTTAAAAATCTTGAAATAATTCCAGTTAAAAAGGGGCCACAGAAGGTCCATTGCTAAAGTTTTAACATGAAGTTCATAAATACGAAACAAAGGGATTTTCTTCTTACACACAAAAACCTCACCAAGAATTTTTGAGTGAAGCAAAATTACCAACTGTAGCACCATCTATCCAGCCAAATGTATTGAAAGGGTTTGAAAGTCTATCCCTAGAAACCCAAGTTTTGTTTCTAACTCTCTGACATGTATTTATTTCAACTTTTAAAACTTTAGTTTTTCATGGCTCAGAATTCTTAGTTAATCTCACAATGGCCCTACATACTGCTCTACATTAACTTTTGGAGAACTTTCCTAGAACACCAAACACATTTTTTTTGTATAAAATTTGAATAGAAAATTTAAATTGACTTTTAAAAATGAGACGAGTAAATGCTCATTCTCATATAAAATATAGGTCAACACTTCAATTTAGAGGACAATAAAGTTTATATTTAGTTGAAATTTATTTACTAATTATATATATATATAAATCCTCCAACAACAAATCCTCAAAGAAACAACTGAGCAATAAATAAGTGGGCTAAAGACTTAAAGAGAAACTTCTCTGAAGAGGAAAGAGGATGGCCAATAGACACATGAAGAAATGCTCAACATTTCTAGCCATAAAAGAAAAGCAAATCACCAAAATTACTCAAGCTGATTTAAAATTTGGCAAAGGAGCAGGGTATAAAAATAACCATCAAAAATCAATGGCTTTTCTGTATGCCAATAATGAGAAAAGCGTGGTTGAAATCAGGAAAGCAACTCCATTCATAACAGCACCCCCAAAAATATCTAGGAATTAATTTTACCAAAGAAGGGCAGGACCTCTATAATGAACACTTTAAAAACCTGAGAAGGGAAATCAAAACAGAACTTACAAAGTGGTAAAACCCCCCATGTTCCTGGATTGGAAAGATCAACATCGTGAAAATGGCAATACTTTCCAAGGCTTTCTACCAATTTAATGCAATACCTATAAATATTCCAACCCCTTTCTTCAACGAATTAAAGAGGCTATCCAAAAATTCATATAGAACAATAAAAAACCCAGAATAGAAAAAAATATCATTAACATAAAGAACAGTGATGAAGGAATATCAATATCAAATTTCAAACTCTACTACAAAGCCATCGTAATTAAAACAGCTTGGTACTGGCACAAGAACGGACATCAGGAACAATGGAATAGAGTTGAAAAGGCAGAAATGAATGTACAGACATATAGCTACCTAATCTTCGATAAGGGAGCTAAAAAAATAGAATGGAAGAAAGCCTCTTAAGTAAATTGTGCTGGCAAAATTGGTTAATCACTTGTAGAAAATTAAGCTAGATCCTTATATATCAATCTGAACCAGAATCAACTCCAAATGGATCAAAGCCATCTGAGTCAAAGCAGACACTCTGATGGAATAGGATGGAATAGGAGAAACCGTAGGTCTCCTTGGCACAGGCTGAATTTTTTTTTAATGGAGACCCAGAAACACAACAAATCAAAGAAAGGTTGGACAAATGGGATTGCATGAAATTGCAGAGCTTCTACATGGCAAAGGACATAGTTAACAAGATCAATAGAAAGCCTATGGATTGGGAAAAGATCTTCACTAGCCACTAAACAGACAAGGGTCTCATATCTAAAATATACCTGTAACTCAAAAAATTAAATCTCCCAACAACCAATCCTCAAAGAAACCACTTCTCCATAAATAAGTGGGCTAAAGACTCAAAAAGAAACTTCTCTGAAGAGAAAAGAAGGATGGCCAATATACACATGAAGAAATGCTCAACCTCCCTAGCCATAAAAGAAATGCAAATAAAAAGAACAGAAATACCATCTCACCACAGTTAGAATGGCTATAATCAAGAACTCTAATAACAACAGATGCTGGAGGGGATGTGGATAGAAGGAAAACTTACTGTATTGTTGTGGGAGTGTAAACGTGTTCAACCACTTTGGAAAGTTTATGGAGGTTCTCAGAAGACTCCACATAGAGCTGCCCTATGACCCAGAACTACCACTTTTGGGCATTTACCCAAATGTTCACAAACAAGATCATACTAATGCTACCAGCAAGACTATGTTTATTGCAGAATTATTTACCATAACTATGATATGGCACCAACCCAGATACCCTTCAGTTGATGAATGGATCAAGGAAACGTGGTATATATACACAATTCCATGCCTCCATAGAATTTCTTTGTCCCATTTGTTAGGAAATGGAAAGACTTGGAACAAATTATATTAAGTGAAATAAGCCATACCCAAAGAAACATAGATCCCATGGTTTCTCTTATTTGCAATAACTAGTATATGTCTGAGAAAAGCAGAAATTTTTAGACAAGTTGATGTTAGGCGAAATGAACCCCAAGATATTTTTTTTTCTTTCTTGTGATAGTTTCCAGCATATTTATAAATTGATTTCTTTGTTGCTTTGTATGTACCTCCCCCATGGTATAACTCCTGTTTTCACTGCATTTGATTCTGGTATCCTGCATCTTGTATATACATTTTTCTAATTTGGAGAGGGTAAGGGAAAACACAAAATGCTTAAATAGGGATACAGGTTGACCCATTGTAAAAATGCAATGTACAAGACCCTTCGATGAAAACAAACATTAGAACTTCGGAGGTGGGGAGAATACTCGTGGAGATAGGAGAGAAGGAATCGTAGTGGAAAAACAAAGGAGGAGGCAACAATGCTTGATAGGAAATATACTTGATAGGAAATTACCTTACTCATTTAATTGTAACCCCTCTGCACAGTATTTTTTTTATAATAAAAGACATACAAAAATTAATTCAATGTATGATTATGGGCCAGTACTAGGATTTGAATTTATGGGCCTTCCACTTACTTTCACACTTCAAACTGGGATCTCTATTTGTCTTTATTTATTTATTTTTTAAAATCAGGAATGCTTCACAAATATTCAAGTCATCCTTGCACAAGGGCCATGCTAATCTCTGTATCGTTCCAATTTTTGTATATGTGCTGCCAAAGTGAGCAATCTTTAATTTTTTGTTAATCTTTTTTTCAAGGATAAATCTAATAACACTGTCCCCTAATTTTGTATAAAATAAGTTTTAGACATATATTTAATATGTAATATATTTGTGAGATATATACATACTATTTATCTGCAGGAGTTGGGCACACTGCAACAATTGAAGGCACTGATTTAATTTCATTGCTGTCATTCTATTTTAAGACTTTTAAAAATCAAAACATAGATGACCATGATTTCATCGAATGTCCTGTCCAATATAGATTTGTGTGTATCAGGCAGGCTGTACCTCATGTCACACAAGAGTGCAAGAATAATAGGGTTTAGCTCATTACATAGTGGCTTATCAGGACATAGGAAATATCCCTCAATTTGGTTGAGCTGATCTCCATTGTTTGTTCTATACTATGCCTCTGCTTTGGCTCTGCAGTTTACCATTTCAAGATGATATTTTGTTCTTTTGGAGACAGATGAATGGAGAAATGTACGTGGCCTCCATGACAATTACCTGTATCTGGTTAAAATTCATACTTTCAAATGGGATATTTGTCATCCCTGTAGAATATAAATGAGGACTCCCAAGCACCAGCTATCTACTTTGCAGCCATTGTAATTTTCATGGAAGCACTATTTTATAGGGACAAAATTATGGTACCAAATACGTCCTTCAGCAACTACCCTTGGGAAATCCTTATGCTCATGCCAAAGTCATTGAACTTCACATTGCCTTTGTCATCCAACACGATGTTATTGGATTTAATGTTTCAGTCATTTTCAGTTTCATTAAAGTAATGCACAGTCCTCACAATCTGTTTGAATAAACTCCTGACTTCATTCTTGAATAGGCGGTATGATTTTCACATTTGTCTAAGGAGGTCTCTGGATGGCCAGTTCCAATACCAAGTATTTGTGCTCATCCATTTCCCTCACCTGATATGAGCTGATCATGTGTGGGTGATGGAAAATCTTAATAATGTCCATCTCATTTAAACATTTTTTGTGGGTCCTGGGGCTTGATCTCTGGGCCTGGACACTGTCACTGAACTCTTCAGCTTATGTCTACTGCTCTACCACTTGAGCTACAGCACCACTTCCAACTCTTTCTGTTTATGTGGTGCTGAGGAATCGAACCCAGGGCCTCATTTATGTAAGGCAAACATCTACCACTGAGCCACCTTCCCTGCCTCTCCATCTTATTTTTGATTTAACAATTGTTGAAATCTCATCTTCAGGATTATTTTCACTACAACCTTATTGACTACGAGGTGGTGCTAGGCCAAATTTACATATCCATAGCTTCCATAGTCAATGATTTCCTCCTTCATGGTATATTGTTCAGGGAAAATCTCCTCCTGCCATAGCTAATGATCACCTTCAAACTGTCTTGTTCAGTGAAAATCTCCTTCTCTGAAGAGCTTGAGGATAATTCATTATGTTCTTCCATCTTTCTGCGAAGATGCCAAGGAGTAAATCTACCTAAAATTAGCTAAGAAAATAAAAACCCCAGAGCAATAACCTAAAGGAAACTGTCAATGTAGCACTCAGTCCAGCAGGTCACTAGGAACTCTCAGCAATGTAATGGACTACAGAGACCACTCACAATGGTTGCAATGGACCAATCACAGCTTGGAATGAACCCACTAGATCTTCTTGTCTTGTGCCTGGAGGACTGTTGCCAAGGTTTCCACAGGGATGTGAGGTGCAGAGAGTGATGCCACTGGTGCTGCCATGGCAGTGTTGCAGGAACTTCAAGTCTATCAGAAAGTGCATTCTGTCCTTGTTGGCTTCAAGGTCCTAGGGTTGCTCCCAAATATTTTGTCCTTGAGTAGTATCCATGTCCTTATGTCTGCTCCTGCCAGAACAGTGGGCATGTGCAGGAGCATACATCAACCAGTGGCTTCTATTCACTATATGTGCAAGTCTTGGAACTTGCTCCAACAATCTAAAAACAAAGTGGAATCCTATGTATTCCTAGATGCAGGGGACACATAACGAAGAGTTCAATTGGAAACTTTTCTTGACAATAAAG